>NC_086448.1:386673651-387032151 GCF_028390025.1 Pseudophryne corroboree | reverse complement strand
AGTTGATTCATATGGAATGAAGAAACTACTTTAGGCAAAAATTGCGGACGTGCCCTCAATTCAGCTCGATCCACATGAAAAATCAAGTAGGGGCTCTTGTTTGACAAAGCCGCCAATTCAGACACTCGCCTTGCTGATGCCAAGGCCAACAGCATGACCACCTTCCAGATAAGAAATTTCAACTCAACCTTGTTAAGCGGTTCAAACCAGTGTGATTTTAGGAACTGCAACACCACGTTCAGGTCCCATGGTGCCACTGAAGGCACAAAAGGGGGCTGGATGTGCAACACTCCCTTTACAAACGTCTGGACTTCTGGAAGAGAAGCCAATTCCTTCTGAAAGAAAATCGAGAGGGCCGAAATCTGTACCTTAACAGAGCCTAATTTCAGGCCCATATCCACTCCTGTCGTGTCTGTAGGAAGTGGAGAAAACGACCCAGATGAAAATCTTCCGTAGGTGCATTCTTGGTCTCACACCAAGACACATACTTTCGCCAGATACGGTGATAATGCTTAACTGTCACCTCCTTCCTAGCCTTTATTAAAGTAGGGATGACCTCTTCCGGAATCCCCTGTTTTGCTAGGATTCGGCGTTCAACCGCCATGCCGTCAAACGTAACCGCGGTAAGTCTTGAAATACACAGGGCCCCTGCTGCAACAGGTCTTCCCTCAGAGGAAGATGCCAGGGGTCTCCTGTGAGCATCTCTTGTAGATCTGAGTACCAGGCCCTTCGAGGCCAGTCTGGGACAACGAGTATTGTCTGTACGTTTCTTTGCCTTATGATCCTCAACACTTTTGTGATGAGAGGAATAGGAGGAAACACGTAGACCGATTTGAACAGCCACGGTGTTATCAGAGCATCTACTGCCACTGCCTGAGGGTCCCGAGACCTGGCACAATACCTCCGAAGCTTTTTGTTGAGGCGTGACGCCATCTTGTCTATTTGAGGAGTTCCCCAAAGACGTGTTATGTCTGCAAAGACTTCTTGATGAAGACCCCACTCTCCTGGATGGAGATCGTGTCTGCTGAGGAAGTCTGCTTCCCAGTTGTCCACTCCCGGACTGAAGACAGCCGACAGAGCGCTTACATGATTTTCCGCCCAGCGAAGAATCCTTGTGGCTTCCGCCATCGCGACTCTGCTTCTTGTCCCGCCTTGGCGGTTCGCATGAGCCACTGCTGTGACATTGTCTGATTGAATCAGAATCGGTAGGTTTCGAAGGCCGTTGTAAATGGCCCTGAGTTCCAACACATTGATGTGTAGACAGGACTCCTGGTCTGACCAAAGACCCTGAAAATTTTTTCCCTGTGTGACCGCTCCCCATCCTCGGAGGCTCGCGTCCGTGGTAACCAGGATCCAATCCTGAATTCCGAACCTGCGACCCTCCAGCAGGTGAGCACTTTGCAACCACCACAGGAGAGACACTCTGGCCCCTGAGAAAAGAGTTATTTTCCGATGTAAGTGCAGATGGGACCCGGACCACTTGTCCAGAAGGTCCCATTGAAAAGTCCTTGCATGGAACCTTCCGAAGGGAATGGCCTCGTAGGCCGCCACCATTTTTCCCAGAACTCGAGTGCATTGGTGAACTGAAACCCTTTTCGGTTTTAGCAGGTCTCTGACCATGTTCTGGATGTCCTGAGCTATCTCTATTGGGAGGAAGACCTTCATTTGTTCCGTATCCAGTATCATACCTAGGAACGGTAGTCGAGTTGTCGGAATTAACTGTGACTTCGGTAGATTTAGAATCCAACCGTGTTGCTGGAGCACTCTCAGAGAGAGCGCCACACTGCTCAGCAATTTCTCCATTGATCTCACTTTTATCAGGAGATCGTCCAAGTATGGGATAATTGTGACTCCATGCTTGCGCAGGACCACCATCATTTCCGCCATTATCTTGGTGAAAATCCTCGGGGCCGTGGAAAGTCCAAACGGCAACATCTGAAATTGGTAATGACAATCCTGTACAGCGAATCTCAGGTATTCCTGATGGGGGGCATATATGGGGACATGAAGGTACGCATCCTTTGCAGGGCCGGCGCTACCATTAGGCAGCTTTAGGCAGCTGCCTATGGGCGCTGGCCACTGGAGGGCGGCATGCTTGACAAATTTATTTTACTAAAAAAATTATATTTTGCTAAGTAAGCCCAGACCAGGGGCGACCGCGGCGAGGGGCTAGCCTGCCACAGCCGTCCGTCACCTCACTAACGCCAGTAGGTTTGATTTCCCTGCTCCATGATGTCTCTAACAGAAATAGACGGAGCTGCGCGTATGAGAGAGCAGGGCAGGAGACGGGCGCCGCCCACACTGACACATCCTAGGCGCCGTCAGCACTCAGCACAGCACTAACATGCCGTGCGCTTGTGAATAACACCCTGTGCGGCGCCCGTCTCCTGCCCTGCTCTCTCATACGCGCAGCTCCGTCTATTTCTGTTAGAGACATCATGGAGCAGGGAAATAAAACCTACTGGCGTTAGTGAGGTGACGGACGGCTGTGGCAGGCTAGCCCCTCACCGCGGCCGCCCCTGGTCTGGGTTTACCGTTTACCTAGGAAAATATAATTTTTAGAGAGGAGGAGCAGGGGCAGGGCTGTCGGCATTATGCTGAGGAGACAGCACTTCAAGTTCTCCCCTGGCTGCCATCGATGATCCCTCCCCCTAACATTATCGTCATTACTGCTGCCGGAAGCCCCAAGATAAGCATAGTTGGGCAGAGGGGAGACGCTGCGGATGGTGATGTCTACTGCGTCTGAAAGGCAAGAGAAGCCTCCCTGCTACCCCGCGTCTCGCTATCCCCTCCCTCCCTGCCGCCCCGCATCTCCCTATCCCCTCCCTGCAGCTTCGCATCTCCCTATCCCCACCCTGCAGCTCCGCGTCTCCCTATCCCCTCCCGCCCCGCGTCTCCCTATCCACTCTCTGCCGCCCCACGTCTCCCTATCCCCTCCCTGCCGCCCCACGTCTCCCTATCCCCTCCCTGCCGCTCCCGTCTCCCTATCCCCTCCCTCCCTGCCGCCCCGCGTCTCCCTATCCCCTCCCTGCAGCTTTGCATCTCCCTATCCCCACCCTGCAGCTCCGCGTCTCCCTATCCCCTCCCGCCCCGCGTCTCCCTATCCACTCTCTGCCGCCCCACGTCTCCCTATCCCCTCCCTGGCGCCCCGCGTCTCCCTATCCCCTCCCTGCAGCTTCGTATCTCCCTATCCCCACCCTGCAGCTCCGCGTCTCCCTATCCCCTCCCGCCCCGCGTCTCCCTATCCACTCTCTGCCGCCCCACGTCTCCCTATCCCCTCCCTGCCGCCCCACGTCTCCCTATCCCCTCCCTGCCGCTCCACGTCTCCCTATCCCCTCCCTCCCTGCCGCCCCGCGTCTCCCTATCCCCTCCCTGCAGCTTTGCATCTCCCTATCCCCACCCTGCAGCTCCGCGTCTCCCTATCCCCTCCCGCTCCGCGTCTCCCTATCCACTCTCTGCCGCCCCACGTCTCCCTATCCCCTCCCTGCAGCTTTGCATCTCCCTATCCCCTCCCTGCAGCTTTGCATCTCCCTATCCCCACCCTGCAGCTCCGCGTCTCCCTATCCCCTCCCGCTCCGCGTCTCCCTATCCACTCTCTGCCGCCCCACGTCTCCCTATCCCCTCCCTGGCGCCCCACGTCTCCCTATCCCCTCCCTGCAGCTTCGCATCTCCATATCCCCACCCTGCAGCCCCGCATCTCCCTATCCCCTCCCGCCCCGCGTCTCCCTATCCACTCTCTGCCGCCCCACGTCTCCCTATCCCCTCCCTGCCGCCCCGCGTCTCCCTATCCACTCTCTGCCGCCCCGCGTCTCCCTATCATCCTGTGTCTCCCTATCCCCTCAATGCTGCCCTTTCAAGATTCTACTACGGGGGCCCACAAAGCAGGGACGTGTAGTCAGGGGAGGCAGTGCCTCCCCTGCCATTAATGATTAAAATAATATAAAGAAGATACTTATGACACATATTCTGTGTCATAAGTAATCTATTTATATTATGATAAGCATTTTAAATCTTTAAATCACTTTGGGAGGCACAGATAGCAGTGCCTCCCATTAACAATTGGAATGGGAGAGAAAGGGGGGCGGGGCCAAGCACAAGGTTCTAAAAGCCCATTAAAAAACTGCGGGGGAAGCGGCACATATGCCAGTGCCTCGTTGACAGGGAAAACCTGCCCCTCTCAGCGAGGCAGATGTGATTGGACAGCGGATCCAGTACTGGATCCGCTGGTCCAATCACCCATAGGCATTGAGGTCAAGCTGCGGCGGGACCCGACGCTACAGTGGAGCTGCCTGCCACTTCAGGAGCGCGGCGGGGGGGCAGCGGCGGCGGGACCCGATGTTGGAGTTGCCTACAGCAGCGGCAGCTCCGGAAACAACGGGCAGCGCTGTTACCTCTATTTCCGTGCCCTCAGCATCTCCGGCAGCATCTGCTTCCTCCGGGACTGAGGAACCAGAACCACTAAGGCGAGGGGGGGGGGGGTAGGGGAGTTGTGCTTGGTGGTAAGTGTCTGGGCAGCTCACCCCCAGATCACTTGGACTGCAGCTCACCCCCAGTGATCTGGGGGCGAGCTGCAGTCCAAGTGATCTGGGGGTGAGCTGCAGTCCAAGTGATCTGGGGGTGAGCTGCAGTCCAAGTGATCTGGGGGTAAGCTGCAGTCCAAGTGATCTGGGCAAGATCACTTGGACTCCAGCTCACCCCCAGATCACTTGGACGCAGGGACAGGGAAAAATAAATAAAATAAATGTAAAAAAATGATATATATCACAGCTGCCCGCCGCCCACCGCTGACCAGCGCTCACTGCTGCACGCTGCACCGCCATTGAAAGTTGACCACCGCAGACCACAACTGGCGGTGGTCAGAGGGACATCAACGCCGCAGCGACGAAGGACAGCTTAGTACCGCCGCATCCCCCGCAGACCATGGGCTCATACGCCACCGACAACCACAGTCCCTTCCGCACCTCCGCTGCACATATCAGGTAATGTTCCCCTATGTCCCTGCTGTCACGCTCTCAGTCCCTGCTGTCACTCTCTCAGTCCCTGCTGTCAATCTCTCAGTCCCTGCTGTCACTCTCTCAGTCCCTGCTGTCACTCTCTCAGTCCCTGCTGTCACGCTCTCAGTCCCTGCTGTCACTCTCTTAGTCCCTGCTGTCAATCTCTCAGTTCCTGCTGTCACTCTCTCTCCCTGTCCATGAATTGTGGGTCATACCGTTTGCTATAATGTGAATTTCAGCTCATACCATGTGGTAAAATCAGAATTTTGGGTCATACCATGTGCTGTAATGTGAATTTCGGGTCATACCGTGTGCTATAATGTGAATTTCAGCTCATACCATGTGCTATAATGTGAATTTCGGCTCATACCATGTGGTAAAATCAGAATTTTGGGTCATACCATGTGCTGTAACGTGAATTTCGGGTCATACCGTGTGCTATAATGTGAATTTCGGCTCATACAGTGTGGTAAAATCTGAATTTTGGGTCATAGCGTGTTCTGTAATGTGAATTTCGGCTCATACCGTGTGCTGTAATGAGAATTTCGGCTCATACAGTGTGCTGTAATGTGAATTTCGGCTCATACGGTGTGCTGTAATGTGAATTTTCGGTTCATACTGTGTGGTAAAATATGAATTTCGGGTCATACGGTGTGCTGTAATGTGAATTTCGGCTCATACTGTGTGCTGTAGTGTGAATTTTGGCTCATACCGTGTGCTGTAATGTGAATTTTCGGCTAATTTTTTGTGCTGTAATGTGAATTTCGGGTCATACTGTGTGGTATCAGGTGAAAGGGGCGCCAGTACTAGATAGTATAAGGGGTCCCACTACACTGAAGGACTCGCCCCATTTGAGTAGCCACACCCCCTCTTCCGGAGGTGCACGCATAATTGCAACCTTCACTTTTCCATACCCCCACTTCAAAATGTCCACTTCGACCACTGTATATGTATGTTTGTGTGTGTATGTGTGTGTGTGTGTGTATATATATATATATATATATATATATATATATATATATATATATAAAATCTCAGTGCCTCCCCAGCCAATGACCTCACCGTACGTCACTGCCACAAAGTTCTAGTTACAACCCTGGTGCCTATCTATAATACTGTATAAAACAACAGACTGTGGTATTATACTATATATGGATGTGGGGCTGGATGCTTTTTAACTTGTGTGTATTTAATATAATATTTGTCAGGTTTTCTGTTGCTGATATTTGGCTGCTTCAGGTGGATCAACATACTGTTAACACAGCCTCTAGATAAGTGATCACTCCACTGTCCAAGCAACAGGGGAAGAGGAGGGCCGGGAGGGGGGGGGGGGTGTAGGCAGAAATTTTGCCTAGGGTGCCAAGAAACCTTGCACCGGCCCTGATCCTTTATGTCCAGAGACACCATAAACTCCCCCTCCTCCATGTTGACTATTATCGCTCTGAGTGATTCCATTTTGAATTTGAATCTTTTTATGTACAGGTCTAGGGATTTCAGATTCAAAATAGGTCTGACCGAACCGTCCGGTTTCGGGACCACAAATAGGGTTGAGTAGTAACCTCTTCCCTGCTGGTGCAGGGCAACCTTGATTATCACTTGCTGTATACACAGCGTTTGAATTGCAGCTAACACTATATCCCTTTCCGATGTGGAAGCTGGTAGGGCCGATTTGAAAAATCGGCGTGGGGGCACCTCCTCGAATTCCAATTTGTAACCCTGGGAAACTATTTCCAACACCCAGGGATTCAGGTCTGAACTGACCCAGGCCTGACTGAAAAGTCAAAGACGTGCCCCCACCGGTGCGGACTCCCTCAGGGGAGCCCCAGCGTAATGCTGTGGGTTTTGGAGCAGCCGGGGAGGACTTTTGTTCCTGGGCACCTGCCGAAGCAGGTGCTCTTTTGCCTCTGCCCTTACCTCTGGCGAGGAAAGAGGATCCCCGACCTCTTCTGGACTTGTGCGACCGAAAGGACTGCATCTGATAGGGTGTTACTTTCTTTTGCTGTTGGGGAATATATGGTAAAAAATTTGATTTACCTGCTGTAGCTGTGGAAACCAGGTCCGTCAGCCCATCCCCAAACAATACATCACCCTTATAGGGTAGTACTTCCATATATTTTTTGGAATCCGCATCACCCGTCCATTGGCGAGTCCATAAGGATCTTCTCGCTGAGATAGACATGGCATTGGCCCTAGAAGCTAGCAATCCAATGTCCCTTTGAGCATCCCTCATAAATAAGACTGCGTCTTTTATATGGGCTAGAGTTAAGAATATAGTATCCTTATCCATATTATCAAATTGATCTGTCATCTCATCTGTCCAAGCTGCAATTGCGCTACACACCCATGCCGACGCAATTGTCGGTCTTAGCACAGCACCCGTATGAGAATAAATACACTTTAAGGTAGTTTCTTGCCTGCGATCTGCAGGGTCCTTAAGGGCCGCTGTGTCAGGAGACGGTAGCGCCACTTTCTTGGACAAGCGCGTCAGGGCCTTGTCCACAGTGGGGGATGATTCCCAAATCTCCCTGTCCTGCTTAGGGAAGGGGTATGCCATATAAATTCTTTTGGAGATCTGCGGTCTCTTTTCCGGAGTCTTCCAAGCTTTTCCAAAGAAATCATTTAATTCATGAGATGCGGGAAAATTAATAATCTGTTTCTTTCCTTAAACATGTGTACCCTTGTGTCGGGGACCGAGGGTTCATCCTCAATATGCAACACATCCCTTATTGCCACAATCATACACTGAATGGTTTTAGTCACCCTAGGGTGCAATTTTACTTCGTCGTAGTCGACACTGGAATCAGAATACATGTCGGTAGTAGTGTCTTGTGTTAAGGGACGCTTTTGAGACCCCGACGGGCCCTGTGAGTCGGTCCAATCCGAGGATTGACCCCCTGATGTCCCCCCTAATTCAGCCTTATCAAGCCTTTTATGTAAAGATGCCACACTTGCATTCAACATATGCCACATGTCCATCCAATCCGGAGTCGGCACAACCGACGGGGACACACCACTCATTTGCTCCACCTCCTCCTTGGAGAAGCCTTCCGCCTCAGACATGTCGACACACACGTACCGACACTCCACACACACAGGGATTAACCTATAAGGGGACAAAACCCCAACCAGGCCCTTAGGAGAGACAGAGAGAGAGTATGCCAGCACACACCAGCGCTTAAAAACACTGGAAAAAATATGACCAGATTGCGCCTTTTTATATATAATATACCAATTCCCACTCACTGCGTCGCTAATGTGCCCCCCTCCTCTTTTTTCCAGCCTGTGAAGTTCAGCAGGGGAGAGACCAGGGAGCCAGTGTTCATGCATGCAGCTTCTGTGGAGAAAATGGCGCTGGTTAGTGCTGAGGATCAAGCCCCGCCCACCCGACGGCGGGCTTTGGTCCCAGTGACTTCTCTATTAAAATGGCGGGGGATCTTAGATTTACTGCCTCCGCAGCCTAATCTATCTGAATTTGCCCAAAAGTGAGGAATATTGCTGCCCAGGGCGCCCCCCCTGCACCCTGCACCCTTCAGTGCTGCTCTGTGTGTGTGACTGGGAGCAATGGCGCGCAGCTTACCGCTGCGCGCTTTACCTCATGAAGATCTGATGTCTTCTGCCGCCTAAGATGTCTTCTGCCTTCTCATACTCACCCGGCTTCTATCTTCGGCATCTGTGAGGAGGACGGCGGCGCGGCTCCGGGATGAACCCTAGGTGAGACCTGTGTTCCGACTCCCTCTGGAGCTAATGGTGTCCAGTAGCCTTAGAAGCAGTGCCCAACTTGACAAGCCAGCTCTGCTTCTCTCTCCTCAGTCCCACGATGCAGGGAGCCTGTTGCCAACAGGACTCCCTGAAAATAAAAAACCTAACAAAATTCTTTTTCAACAGAAAACTCTGGAGAGCTCTCTGCAGTGCACCCATTCTCCTCTGGGCACAAGATCTAACTGAGGTCTGGAGGAGGGGCATAGAGGGAGGAGCCAGTGCACACCCATAGTAAAAGTTCTTTTTAGGTGCCCTATCTCCTGCGGAGCCCGTCTATACCCCATGGTCCTTACGGAGTCCCCAGCATCCACTAGGACGTAAGAGAAATATTTATTATTTAAATAATGGGGAAAAATATTTAATTTTTGATGAGGAAATACCTTTTACAGGGTCATGAAATAGTAAGTGTTGCCTAGTGCTAAATAAACTATTGTCTCAATCATTTAATTTTTAAATAATAGTGCCACCCTAAAATAACATATTAATTTGTTTCCCCTAATTTATTCACAATACATTGCTTCTATTGGACAATTATTATTATTACTAGGTGATTCATCGCGCCCTACGGGCGCTCTTCACACCGTCGTAAGGGGCTATGCCCCCGTAATCTTGTGGGCTAATTGCTGTGGTGATAGGTTGACAGAATCCATGGGCTGTATAGAGAGGGAGGTGGGGGTGTAATAGCGGTAGTGTGGTGTTGTGCATGATTGTGGAGAGTGTGGAAGGAAATGTGAGTGTGGAGTGTTATTTTACAGGGGTACGTGGTTGTGTGTGTGTGGGTTAATAAAAAGTGTTGGGTAGTGATGTATGGTGCTTGCGGAATAGCGTGGGGGTGGGTGGCTGCCTCTATATGTATTGGTGACAGGACGTGCAGTGTGTGATGGAGTTGTGGTTGTGTGTGGTAGGGGGATGGAGCCGGAGGTGTGCATGTGTGCAGTGTGTTGATATGTGATGGATGGGTGGAGGGTGGTGGGGTTGTATTTTTTTGGGGGTAGGGGTGTGTGCATGGAAGGTGTGGCCATTAGGTGAAGTTAGAGGTATTTTGTTTGTGGGGGGGGGGGAGAAGCTCAAACCCCCCCTCCACCAACTCCCACATGCAGCCACTGAGGGGCCAGACACCCCCCACCCCGACGCCTGCATAACTGACCAGCAGACGCTGGCCACCCTAACCCCATAGCACGGAACCCATCCGGCCCACAAGCCCAGCAACACCTCCCACATCCACCCGTGGCAGGGACACGCACCACGTCCGGCCAGCCAGCCGCACCCCACACCACTCCTCCGGTCATCGGCACAAACCCCCCACCACCTAGCACACCCACCTTCCCCACCACGGCGGGACAGACTGCCGCAGCCCACACCGCCGCGAACCCCCCCACCATCTGTTGCCTTGCAGGTGCACCGCGGAGAGACAGTCACGGCAACAGCCCGTCCACACCACGGCCGCACAGACCTCTCCCGGCCTCCCCACTACCCCAGCACAAACTGTCTCTTACACCCTACCCCAGCCGACACTGTCCCGGCAGCCCCCGGCACCACAACGGCGGGAACCAGTGCAGTTCCACAGCACCGTCACCTGTCTGTGTGCCGGTGACAGCGCTGTTGGCACTCGTGCCCCCAGCAGCACATTAAAAAATAAGAATTTACTCACCGGTAATTCTATTTCTCGCAGTCCGTAGTGGATGCTGGGAACTCCGTAAGGACCATGGGGAATAGACGGGCTCCGCAGGAGACTGGGCACTCTAAAAGAAAGATTAGGTACTATCTGGTGTGCACTGGCTCCTCCCTCTATGCCCCTCCTCCAGACCTCAGTTAGGGAAACTGTGCCCAGAAGAGCTGACACAACAAGGAAAGGATTTGGAATCCAGGGTAAGACTCATACCAGCCACACCAATCACACTGTACAACTTGTGATAACCATACCCAGTTAACAGTATGAACAACAACTGAGCCTCCTTTTACGGATGGCTCATAACAATAACCCTTTAGTGAAGCAATAACTATATACATGTATTGCAGAGAGTCCGCACTTGGGACGGGCGCCCAGCATCCACTACGGACTACGAGAAATAGAATTACCGGTGAGTAAATTCTTATTTTCTCTGACGTCCTAGTGGATGCTGGGAACTCCGTAAGGACCATGGGGATTATACCAAAGCTCCCAAACGGGCGGGAGAGTGCGGATGACTCTGCAGCACCGAATGAGCAAACTCAAGGTCCTCCTCAGCCAGGGTATCAAACTTGTAGAATTTAGCAAATGTGTTTGAACCCGACCAAGTAGCAGCTCGGCAAAGCTGTAAAGCCGAGACCCCTCGGGCAGCCGCCCAAGAAGAGCCCACCTTCCTTGTGGAATGGGCTTTTACTGATTTAGGATGCGGCAGTCCAGCCGCAGAATGTGCCAGCTGAATCGTGCAACAGATCCAGCGAGCAATAGTTTGCTTTGAAGCAGGAGCACCCAGCTTGTTGGGTGCATGCAGGATAAATAGCGAGTCAGTTTTCCTGACTCCAGCCGTCCTGGAAACATAAATTTTCAAAGCCCGGACTACGTCCAGCAACTTGGAATCCTCCAAGTCCCGAGTAGCCACAGGCACTACAATAGGTTGATAGATGGGGGGAAGCTTATCGGCGCTTAATGAAGCACCCCTTGATGAAGTCCAGATAGGACGAAACGCGTTGGGTGCTATGATACATATCCTCTCTAAAAGCTAAGAACCATATTTATATACTTTTTATGCTGATCTTATGTCCAATCTTGTAATTTTAGGACGTTTTTTTCCCTTGTCTTTTCTGAGTTTGTATTATTGATTTTATATTTTCCCATTTTTTATCATTATTGTCTTATTATTTTATATGCAGTTTTCAGTACCATTTCTGACTCCTTGTAATAAGGCTACTATTTTATTTGTTTTTATTGGTGCACACTAGATTTAATAAAAATATTTTCTTTTAAATTGCAAGTCTCCGATTAGCATTAGACACCACTGGTCGCTTAAAACCACCTTATCCCTTTTCTTTGTTTACACTACAATAGGTTGGTTCAAATGAAACGCTGATACCACCTTTGGGAGAAATTGGGGACGAGTCCTCAATTCTGCCCTGTCCATATGGAAGATCAGATACGGGCTTTTACATGACAAAGCCGCCAATTCTGACACACGCCTACCTGAAGCTAAGGCCAACAGCATGACCACCTTCCACGTGAGATACTTTAGCTCTACGGTCCTAAGTGGCTCAAACCAGTGTGATTTCAGGAAATCCAACACAACGTTAAGATCCCAAGGTGCCACTGGAGGCACAAAAGGGGGCTGAATATGCAGCACTCCCTTTACAAACGTCTGAACTTCAGGCAGTGAAGCCAGTTCTTTTTGAAAGAAAATAGATAGGGCCGAAATCTGGACCTTTATGGACCCCAATTTTAGGCCCATAGTCACCCCTGACTGTAGGAAGTTCAGAAATCGACCCAGCTGGAATTCCTCTGTTGGGGCCTTCCTGGCCTCACACCAAGCGACACATTTACGCCATATGCGGTGATAATGCATTGCTGTCACATCCTTCCTAGCTTTTATCAGCGTAGGAATCACTTCATCTGGAATGCCCTTTTCCGTTAGGATCCGGCGTTCAACCGCCATGCCGTCAAACGCAGCCGCGGTAAGTCTTGGAACAGACAGGGCCCCTGCTGTAACAGGTCCTGTCTGAGAGGCAGAGGCCATGGGTCCTCTGAGATAATTTCTTGTAGTTCTGGGTAACAAGTTCTTCTTGTCCAATTCGGAACGATGAGTATAGTTCTTACTCCTCTCTTTCTTACTATCCTCAGTACCTTGGGTATGAGAGGAAGAGGAGGGAACACATAAACCGACTGGTACACCCACGGTGTCAATAGTGCGTCCACAGCTATCGCCTGAGGGTCCCTTGACCTGGCGCAATATTTTTTTAGCTTTTTGTTGAGGCGGGACGCCATCTTGTCTGACTGAATCAGTACTGGGTGGTCTTAAAGCAGGGGCTCTGCTTGACTCAGGGCGTTGTAAATGGCCCTTAGTTCCAGTATATTTATGTGTAGTGAAGTCTCCAGACTTGACCACTGTCCTTGGAAGTTTCTTCCCTGAGTGACTGCCCCCCATCCTCGGAGGCTTGCATCCGTGGTCACCAGGACCCAGTCCTGTATGCCGAACCTGCGGCCCTCGAGAAGATGAGCACTCTGCAGCCACCATAGCAGAGACACCCTGGCCCTTGGGGACAGGGTGATCAACCGATGCATCTGAAGATGCGATCCGGACCATTTGTCCAACAGATCCCACTGAAAGATCCTTGCATGGAACCTGCCGAAGGGAATTGCTTCGTAAGAAGCCACCATCTTTCCCAGGACTCGCGTGCAGTGATGCACCGACACCTGTTTTGGTTTCAGGAGGTCCCTGACCAGAGATGACAATTCCTGGGCCTTCTCCACCGGGAGAAACACCTTCTTCTGTTCTGTGTCCAGAATCATGCCCAGGAAAAGCAGATGCATCGCAGGAATCAGCTGCGACTTTGGGATATTCAGAATCCAGCCGTGCTGTTGCAACACTTCCTGAGAGAGTGCTACGCTGACCAACAACTGCTCTCTGGACCTCGCCTTTATGAGGAGATTGTCCAAGTACGGGATAATTATAACTCCCTTCTTCCGAAGGAGTATCATCATTTCGGCCATTACCTTGGTAAATATTCTCGGTGCCGTGGAGAGACCAAACGGCAACGTCTGGAATTGGTAATGACAGTCCTGTACCACAAACCTGAGGTATTCCTGGTGAGGTGGGTAAATGGGGACATGCAAGTAAGCATCCTTGATGTCCAGCGACACCATAAAATCCCCCTCTTCCAGGCTTGCAGTAACCGCTCTGAGCGATTCCATTTTGAACTTGAACTTCTTTATATAAGTGTTCAAGGATTTTAAATTCAGAATGGGTCTCACCGAACCGTCCGGTTTCGGTACCACAAACATTGTGGAATAGTAACCCCTGCCCTGTTGAAGGAGGGGGACCTTGATTATCACCTGCTGGAGGTACAGCTTGTGAATTGCCGCCAGTACTACCTCCCTTTCCCTGGGAGCAGCTGGCAAGGCTGATTTGAGGTAACGGCGAGGGGGAGTCGCCTCGAACTCCAGCTTGTATCCCTGAGATACAATTTGTACAGCCCAGAGATCCACTTGTGAGCAAACCCACTGGTTGCTGAAGTTTCGGAGACGCGCCCCCACCGCACCTGGCTCCGCCTGTGGAGCCCCAACGTCATGCGGTGGACTTAGTGGAAGCAGGGGAGGATTTTTGTTCCTGGGAACTGGCTGCCTGGTGCAGCTTCTTTCCTCTACCCTTGCCTCTGGCCAGAGAGGATGCTCCTCTGACCCGCTTGCCTTTCTGAGGCCGAAAGGACTGCACTTGATAATACGGTGCTTTCTTAGGCTGTGAGGGAACCTGAGGTAAAAAAGTCGACTTCCCAGCAGTTGCTGTGGATACGAGGTCCGAGAGACCGTCCCCAAACAATTCCTCACCCTTATAAGGCAAAACCTCCATGTGTTTTTTAGAATCAGCATCACCTGTCCACTGCCGAGTCCATAATACTCTCCTGGCAGAAATGGACATTGCATTAATTCTAGATGCCAGAAGGCAAATGTCCCTCTGGGCATCCCGCATATATAAGACGACATCTTTTATATGTTCGATGGTTAGCAAAACAGTATCCCTGTCGAGGGAATCAATGTTGTCTGACAGGGTATCAGTCCATGCTGCTGCAGCACTACACATCCAGGCTGAAGCAATAGCAGGTCTCAGTAGAGTACCAGAGTGTGTATACACAGACTTCAGGATAGCTTCCTGCTTTCTATCCGCAGGATCCTTTAGGGCGGCCGTATCCTGAGACGGCAGTGCCACCCTTTTAGATAAGCGTGTTAGCGCCTTGTCCACCCTAGGGGATGTTTCCCAACGTAACCTATCCGTTGGCGGGAAAGGGTACGCCATCAGTAACCTCTTAGAAATCACTAGTTTCTTATCAGGGGAACTCCACGCTTCTTCACACAAATCATTTAATTCATCAGATGGGGGAAAAGTCACTGGCTGCTTTTTCTCCCCAAACATAATACCCCTCTTGGTGGTAATCGGGTTAATATCAGAAATGTGCAATACATCTTTCATTGCAGTAATCATGCATCGGATGGCTTTTGTAGACTGTACATTTGTCTCATCCTCATCTACACTGGAGTCAGACTCCGTGTCGACATCTGTGTCTACCATCTGAGCTAGCGGGCGTTTATGAGCCCCTGACGGCTTCTGAGTCGCCTGGGCAGGCGCGGGCTGAGACCCCGGCTGTCCCAAGGCTGCTGCGTCATCGAACCTTTTATGTAAGGAGTTGACACTGTCGGTTAAGACCTTCCACATATCCATCCAATCAGGTGTCGGCCCCGTCGGGGGCGACACCACACTTATCTGCCCCTGCTCCGCCTCCACGTAACCCTCCTCATCAAACATGTCGACACAGCCGTACCGACACACCGCACACACACAGGGAATGCTCAGACTGAGGACAGGACCCCACAAAGTCCTTTGGGGAGACAGAGAGAGAGTATGCCAGCACACACCACAGCGCTATATAACACAGGGATTTACACTATAAAAAGAGATTTACCCAATAGCTGCTTAAATATCTTATTTGCGCCTAAATTTAAGTGCCCCCCCTCTCTTTTTTACCCTTCTTGTATCAGGATACTGCAGGGGAGAGCCTGGGGAGCTGCTTCCAGCGGAGCTGTAAAGGGAAAATGGCGCTGGTGTGCTGAGGAAGAAGGCCCCGCCCCCTCAGCGGCGGGCTTCTGTCCCGCGTTTTATGTAACTTAATGGCGGTTTTTTTTACACATATACAGTTTTCAGACTGTATTATGTGTATTTTAAGTGCCAAAAGGTATTATAATTGCTGCCCAGGGCGCCCCCCCAGCGCCCTGCACCCTACAGTGACCGGAGTGTGTGGTGTGCTGTGGGAGCAATTGCGCACAGCTGCGGTGCTGTGCGCTACCTTAATGAAGACAGGAGTCTTCTGCCGCCGATTTCATCGCTTCTCTTCTGTCTTCTGGCTCTGCAAGGGGGACGGCGGCGCGGCTCCGGGAACGGACGATCGAGGTCAGGCCCTGTGTTCGAACCCTCTGGAGCTAATGGTGTCCAGTAGCCTAAGAAGCACAAGCTAGCTGCAAGCAGGTAGGTTTGCTTCTCTCCCCTCAGTCCCACGTAGCAGTGAGTCTGTTGCCAGCAGATCTCACTGAAAATAAAAAACCTAACAAATACTTTCTTTCCTAGCAAGCTCAGGAGAGCCCACTAGGAGCACCCAGCTCTGGCCGGGCACAGATTCTAACTGAGGTCTGGAGGAGAGGCATAGAGGGAGGAGCCAGTGCACACCAGATAGTACCTAATCTTTCTTTTAGAGTGCCCAGTCTCCTGCGGAGCCCGTCTATTCCCCATGGTCCTTACGGAGTTCCCAGCATCCACTAGGACGTCAGAGAAAAAAACATTCCCCTCCCAGCACCATCCACCCGCACCCCCACCCAGCCAACAACTAATCAGGCACACAGTAATAGATGCCCCCCCCCCAAAAAAAAAAAAAAAAATCAGATATCCCCTCCCACCCCCCAATATCAGACATCCCCCCCCCACAATATCAGACATCTCCCTCCCCCCCCTTCCCCCACAATATCAGCCATCCTCCTCTCCCCCCAATCCCCCCCCAACAGCCATCTCCCTATTGACAATGCCTTCCCTTTTGCACACAACGCCGCTCACAGGCCACTCATCCCAAGGTGGGGAAATGTGTGTGGGGGGGCGCGCTGCTGCTGCCTCTTATCCCACATATATTATTGATGTGCCTGATGAGTTGTTGGCTGGGTGGGGGTGGATGGTGGATGGTGCTGGGAGGGGAGCGTGTTTTGTTAATGTGCCGCTGGGGGCAGGCGTAGCGAGAGCCCTGTCGCCCGCACACAGACAGGTGCGGGTGACGGTGATGTGGGACTGCACAGGGTCCCGGCATTGGCAGCCCCCTTCTCCATAACGCCGGGACCCTGTGCAGTTCCACATCACCGTCACCCGCACCTGTCTGTGTGCGGGCGACAGGGCTCTCGTTTGTGCTGGGGTAGTGGGGAGGCCGGGAGCGGACTGTGCGGCCGTGGTGTGGACGGGCTGTTGCCGTGACACTGTGGGGTACATTTACTAACATTCGTAATTTCCGAAAATAGGTCAAAGTTCAATCACGAATGACATCGACAGTGTAAAACTGCAACTTTTTGAATTTATTACGATGGATTTACTAAGCTGTCGTATTCGGGTTTTTCTTTTCTTCCGATGTCGATGTCATTCGTTTTTTTTTACCTAATTTTACGGCAGTGATTAGCAAAACACTGCCGTTTTTTTTAACAATCAATCTCGGCCGGATCTGTGTGATCCGTGCTGGGGTTCTTTTTTTTTTTTTTTTTTAATTAAACAATGTAAAATCCCAAAAAAAAATGCGTGGGGTCCCCCCTCCTAAGCATAACCAGCCTCGGGCTCTTTGAGCCGATCCTGGTTGCAGAAATATGGTAAAAAAAATGACAGGGGTTCCCCCATATTTAAGCAACCAGCATCGGGCTCTGCGCCTGGTCCTGGTCCCAAAAATACGGGGGACAAAAAGAGTAGGGGTCCCCCGTATTTTTAAAACCAGCACCGGGCTCCACTAGCTGGACAGATAATGCCACAGCCGGGGGTCACTTTTATACAGCGCCCTGCGGCCGTGGCATCAAAAATCCAACTAGTCACCCCTGGCCGGGGTACCCTGGGGGAGTGGGAACCCCTTCAATCAAGGGGTCCCCCCCCCCCAGCCACCCAAGGGCCAGGGGTGAAGCCCGAGGCTGTCCCCCCCCATCCAATGGGCTGCGGATGGGAGGGCTGATAGCCTTTGTTGTAAAATAAAAGATATTGTTTTTAGTAGCAGTACTACAAGTCCCAGCAAGCCTCCCCCGCATGCTGGTACTTGGAGAACCACAAGTACCAGCATGCGGCGGAAAAACGGGCCCGCTGGTACCTGTAGTACTACCACTAAAAAAATACCCAAAAAAACACAAGACACACACACCGTGAAAGTATAATTTTATTACATACATACACACATACATACATACATACTTACCTTATGTTCCCACGCAGGTCGGTCCTCTTCTCCAGTAGAATCCAAGGGGTACCTGTTGAAGAAATTCTACTCACCAGATCCAGTGGTCCAGGCTCCTCGGCAAATCCAGGGTTAATCCACGTACTTGAATAAAACAAAAAAACGGTTGCCCGACCACGAACTGAAAGGTGACCCATGTTTGCACATGGGTCACCTTCCCACGAATGCCAGAAACCCACTTTGCCTTCTGGCTAAGTGGGTTTCTTCAGCCAATCAGGGAGTGCCACGTTGTAGCACTCTCCTGATCAGCTGTGTGCTCCTGTCTTCACTGACAGGCAGCACGCGGCAGTGTTACAATGTAGCGCCTATGCGCTACATTGTAACCAATGATGGGAACTTTCTGCTCAGCGGTGACGTCACTTTAGGTCAACCGCAGGGCACAAAGTTCACATCATTGGTTACAATGTAGCGCATAGGCGCTACATTGTAACACTGCCGTGTGCCGCCTGTCAGTGAGGACAGGAGCACACAGCTGATCAGTAGAGTGCTACAACGTGGCACTCCCTGATTGGCTGAAGAAACCCACTTAGCCAGAAGGCAAAGTGGGTTTCTGGCATTCGTGGGAAGGTGACCCATGTGCAAACATGGGTCACCTTTCAGTTCGTGGTCGGGCAACCGTTTTTTTGTTTTATTCAAGTACGTGGATTAACCCTGGATTTGCCGAGGAGCCTGGACCACTGGATCTGGTGAGTAGAATTTCTTCAACAGGTACCCCTTGGATTCTACTGGAGAAGAGGACCGACCTGCGTGGGAACATAAGGTAAGTATGTATGTATGTATGTGTGTATGTATGTAATAAAATTATACTTTCACGGTGTGTGTGTCTTGTGTTTTTTTGGGTATTTTTTTAGTGGTAGTACTACAGGTACCAGCGGGCCCGTTTTTCCGCCGCATGCTGGTACTTGTGGTTCTCCAAGTACCAGCATGCGGGGGAGGCTTGCTGGGACTTGTAGTACTGCTACTAAAAACAATATCTTTTATTTTACAACAAAGGCTATCAGCCCTCCCATCCGCAGCCCATTGGATGGGGGGGGACAGCCTCGGGCTTCACCCCTGGCCCTTGGGTGGCTGGGGGGGGGGGACCCCTTGATTGAAGGGGTTCCCACTCCCCCAGGGTACCCCGGCCAGGGGTGACTAGTTGGATTTTTGATGCCACGGCCGCAGGGCGCTGTATAAAAGTGACCCCCGGCTGTGGCATTATCTGTCCAGCTAGTGGAGCCCGGTGCTGGTTTTAAAAATATGGGGGACCCCTACTCTTTTTGTCCCCCGTATTTTTGGGACCAGGACCAGGCGCAGAGCCCGATGCTGGTTGCTTAAATATGGGGGAACCCCTGTCATTTTTTTCACCATATTTCTGCAACCAGGATCGGCTCAAAGAGCCCGAGGCTGGTTATGCTTAGGAGGGGGGACCCCACGCAATTTTTTTTGAAAAAATAAGCACTTTCCCACCCCTTCCCACTGATATACATGCACGGATCTCATGGATCCGTGCATGCCTATCCAATCACGAATAAAAAAAAAAGGTCTGTTTTTTTTTAGCACTTTTTTACGAGTTGTAATTTTTCACGGCAGTGTTTGTTCTTTTTTGGCTTTGCACTTCTTAGTAAATGACCGAGATTCATACTTAAACAGCCGCGTTTTGACCGATGGTGTATTCATTCGTAATTTTTTACCTGAACTTGCAAAAAATTACGAATGCCCTCATCACTGCCGTGATTAGTGTTTAGTAAATGACCGAGATTAACCGAGATGACACTTTGAAGAAAAAACGGCATCTCGGTCAAAATCGGGAGCTTAGTAAATATACCCCAGTGTGTCCATAGCGCGCCTGCAAGGCAATAGATGTTGGGGGGGGGGGGGGGGGTTTGCGGCAGTCTGTCCCGAAGGTGGGTGCGTTAGTTGGTTTTGTGCAGATGACGGGAGGGGTGGTGTGGGGTGCGGCTGGCTGAGCGGCCGTGGTGCGTGTTCCTGCCATGGATGGATGTGGAGGGGGGGGTGGAATCGGTGCAGTGGGGTTAGGCTGGGCAGTGTGTGCTGGTCCGTTATGCGGACGTCGGGGTGGGGGGTGTCTGGGCCGTCAGTGGCTGCATGTGGGAGCTGGTGGAGGGGGATTTTTGGGGAGTGTGGTCTGGGTGTCAGTGGGTTGTAGGTGCCAAGGGAGGGGACCATGCTTACCTGGCACTGTGGGGTGTCCGTGCACTTGTGGCTGGGGATGGTGCTCCTGTTGTAGCTACTGCTAACTGGTGTGCTGGGACAGGGCAGGAGCTGCTAAGGCCGCCCAGGTCTGTGACTCCACCCAGCGTTAGAGGGCCAGGCACACGGGGCTAATATATAGGAGATTATTTTATATATATATATATATATATATATATATATTTTTTTTTTATTCTTTTAAGGTCTCCTTAACACTTTAAGGCAATACTCTTGTGTAGGTAGCCCTTAACGCTAATTTAATTTAAGAAATCATAGAGTTTATTATCTATTTTCTAAAATAGGTGTTAATTTCACAATCTCCCTGAAATGATTTTTCAAAAATAGGCAAGTATGGTCCTATGTCCTGCTGCCAGTCCGCCTGCCCCCTCCGGCATCAACAATCCCCACTACCTAGCTGTGGCGCAGGTGGAACAAAAACTGCTGTGGCCACTGGCATAGATGTGTATGAAAGCGGCGCAGCGGAGGCTTTCATAGTCCTCCCCGCTCTGCATACTCTCTGAGCCCCGGAGCCTCCTCTGCGCGTGATGTCACAGAAGTGCCTCCCTGCCACAGCAGCAGCCAGATCCCCAGAGTCCCTGACTCCGCAACACAGCACCTGGGCTGCTGGCCCAAGAGCCCCGAGATGGCTAATGTAACGGATAGAGTGGTATTGCAGAGGGTAATGTCTGGATGCTGAATCGATGTAAAAGGTGACAATGCTGTGCACTGCAGTGGGTGTGCAGTGTCACTGACACTGCACAGCACTCTCGCATTTTACATTGATTCAGCGAGTCAGTCAGTTCTACCAGCCAGCCACTATTGTTAGCGCCGGTGTCCCAACGCGCCGTATTACAGGGAAGTAGATGCACTCAATAAACTACAGCTCCCAGCAGCCCTTAGTGCAGGAGCATTCCAGCGCTAAGGGCTGCTGGGAGCTGTAGTTTGAGTGCATCTTCTTCCCTGTAATGCGGCGTGTTAGGACACCGGCGCTAACAATAGTGACTGGCTGCTTGGCTGCTGTGCGAGTCTCCGGGAGAGCCACTGCCAAAGGGAGGACAGCAGCTTAGCTGCTTCCAGGAGGAGAAGCATTATCTGCCCCTCCCCCACTCGCAGTACCTCCGTGCCCCATCCGCGGCACCCCCACACCCACCCTCCACCACCCGCGGTGGGTCCGGACCCCCTCCCCCACACGCAGCACTCCCGCACCTGCCCCTCCCCACCCGCGGCACTCCGCAAACGCTCCCCCCCCCAACCACGGTGGCTCCGGACCCCCTCCCCCACCCGCGGCACCCCTGGACCCCTCCCCATCTGCATCTCCCCCGCCACTCTCCCAACCATAGTACATATTAGGTGATTCATCAGGCCTGCGTGCGCTGTTCACGCCGTTGCAAGGGGCTACGACACCCCTTAACCATTGCATGCCCTTTGTCAGTGCAATATTTAACCACTCACACAATTATGATTGGAGGTAATACTCTATACAATAAAAATATTGCACACCACAAGGGTGTGCAAGGGTTAAGGGGGCCTAGCTCCTTCGGACGGTGTGAAGAGCGCCCGTAGGGCGCGATGAATCACCTAGTATATTATACTTAACACAATGCCAAAATGTTGAAATAAAAAATGACATAACAAACCTTTCGTTATAACTCATAAGAGACTACTATTAACACATTAAATTGGTAAATGTAAAACATATATACTAAAAGAAATATACTGTACAGATAAAAGCTGCACATTACTGTATCTTTAAATGTGTCCCTAAAAAAAATATATACATGTATTTTATATACATTTCCTAAATAAGGTTTGCATGTATGTATTTATTATTCATTAAAAAAAAATTCTGTGCAGCGCTGCATATTCTGTCGCCTCTTATAAATAAAGATTAGTGACGATATTCATGTATTTGTGCTGAATTTTTGCTTACATATATGCGTATTTTCATGCCTATACAGTACTGTATGTATGATGGAATTTTTTAAGATGTATGTAAAGGTGTTTTGTTTTACATTTTATGTATAATGTTACCTGTAATGATTCCACAAATTAACTTTTTGCTTTATTTCTAAAATATAACATTTTGTACATATACTGCAGAACTAATTATTTAAATTATGCCAATGCATCCCTTAAATATAATTTCTATGTATGTACAGAGGTTGAGTGATGACAGTGCTTAACACCTAAAGGCGCCTATTTATCACACATTGCATTTTCAGTCCCTTAAATGTCATATTTATCACCTATATTCTCAGCAATAAGAGATGATGGGCCTAATTCTGAGTTGATCGCAGCAGCAAATTTGTTAGCAGTTGGGCAAAACTATGGCCCTCATTCCGAGTTGATCGCTCGCTAGCTGCTTTTAGCAGCAGTGCACACGCTAGGCCGCCGCCCTCTGGGAGTGTATCTTAGCTTAGCAGAAGTGCGAACGAAAAATTAGCGGATTTGCTCGAAAATCTTTTCCTGCAGTTTCTGAGTAGCTCCAGACCTACTCCTAGATTGCGATCACTGCAGACTGTTTGGTTCCTGCTTTGATGTCACAAACACGCCCTGCATTCGGCCAGCCACTCTCCCGTTTCCCCAGGCACGCCTGCGTTTTAACCTGACACGCCTGCGTTTTTTAGCACACTCCCGGAAAACGGCCAGTTACCACCCAGAAACACCCACATCCTGTCAATCACTCACCGATCAACAGAGCGACTGAAAAGAGTCGCTCGGCCTTGTGTAAAATTGCATAGTTTTGTGGGAAAGTACTTGGTGCGTGCGCCCTGCGACCCATACGCATCCGCAGAACAGCCCATTTTTAGCCTGATCGCTGTGCTGCAAAAAACAGCAGCGAGCGATCAACTCGGAATGAGGGCCAATGTGCACTGCAGGGGGGGGGGGGGGGGCAGATATAACATGTGCAGAGAGAGTTAGATTTGGGTGTGGTGTATTCAAACTGAAATCTAAATTGCAGTGTAAAAATAAAGCAGCCAGTATTTACCCTGCACAGAAACAAAATAACCCACCCAAATCTAACTCTCTAACCAGTAAGTAACATTGGGCGAGCTCAGGGAGGACAGAATCCTACTGTGGAGCACAAGGACTAAAGCTTGCATGCAGGTTACATAGGCCTTCATTCCGAGTTGTTCGCTCGCTAGCTGCTTTTAGCAGCCGTGCAAACGCTAAGCCGCCGCCCTCTGGGAGTGTATTTTAGCTTAGCAGAAGTGCGAACGAAAGGATCGCAGAGCGACTACAAAATAATTTTGTGCAGCTTCATAGTAGCTCCAGACCTACTCCTAGCTTGCGATCACTGCAGACTAATTAGTTCCTGTTTTGACGTCACCAACACGCCCTGCGTTCGGCCAGCCACGCCTGCATTTTTATCTGGCACGCCTGCGTTTTTTCACTCACTCCCTGAAAACGGTCAGTTGACACCCAGAAACACCCACTTTCTGTCAATCACTCTGCGGTCAGCAGTGCGACTGAAAAGCTTCGCTAGACCTTGTGTGAAACTACATAGTTCGTTGTAAGAGTACGACGCGCATGCGCATTGCGCCGCATGCGCAGAACTGCCATTTTTTTTTGCCTGAACGCTGCGCTGCGACCGAAAGCAGATAGCGATCAACTCGGAATGACCACCATAGAGGGATCAGAAGATCCTTGGTAGCTGGGGCCCCATACTTACCAACTTCCCCAGATAGTCACGAGAGTGGGCCAGTCTGCCACAAGCCATACTTCCCAAGTAAAGTGGGTAGAATCAGAATCAGCTTTATTGGCCAGGTGTACTCACGTACACTAGGAATTCTTTGTGGTACAATGCATCGCCAAGCAGCAACATGAAGGGGGAATACATAGCATACGAAGGGGGAAGAACATAGCATACATTACACACATTACACGTATGAGTTGATACTGCACATTGCAACTGTACAATAGACTCAACATATTAGACATATTATACACGTAGGACTAAACACAAAGGCTGCTTGGCAGAGCAGCACCGAGGCAGCCATCCGCGGCGCCAACTAGAACTCAAACAATGCACATAATACAGAAGATTTAAGTATTACATCAAAAGATAAACCACACAGACAATAAAGACAGAAAGCATAATGCAGGGTTGGTGTAAGCATTTTGGGTAATAACCTCCAGGGGTTGTGTATTCCACCCTCACAAGGTACCAGGTGCAGCAGCCATCTTAGGCGCTCTCCGTAGGATTACCCAGGGTGGAATAGTCCACCCCCAGAAGAGAACACAAAACGGGGAGATTGCAGAGTCCTTAGGTTCAGAGTAGGGTTCCAGTAAAACAATCAGGTCCATGTATTTTTCATCCCATCCACAAGTTTACCAGATAAGGCAGCCATGTTGGGCGCACTACGAAGGTTACACAGTGGGAGATGAGCCATACAAGGGCCAAATGCATTCACGGGAAAACTGACACGAGTGTAGGAGTATGCTATACCCTGCATGGAAAGATCCAAATGAAGCACACCCTGCCCATGGAGGGACCATCCGAGGCGCACTGTGTAGGTTACTGCTGGCAGGGTGTGCAACCAATGGAGGTACACATTACAGGAATAGCACACAGTGGGGGGAAAGTACCCTGTAAGAAGAAAGAAGAGAAAGACACATATGCAGGAAAAATAAGAATTTACTTACCGATAATTCTATTTCTCGTAGTCCGTAGTGGATGCTGGGGACTCCGTCAGGACCATGGGGTTTAGCGGCTCCGCAGGAGACAGGGCACAATAATAAAAGCTTTAGGATCAGGTGGTGTGCACTGGCTCCTCCCCCTATGACCCTCCTCCAAGCCTCAGTTAGGATACTGTGCCCGGACGAGCGTGCATAATAAGGAAGGATATTGAATCCCGGGTAAGACTCATACCAGCCACACCAATCACACCGTACAACCTGTGATCTGAACCCAGTTAACAGTATGATAACAACGAAGGAGCCTCTGAAAAGATGGCTCACAACAAGAATAACCCGATTTTTGTAACAATAACTATGTACAAGTATTGCAGACAATCCGCACTTGGGATGGGCGCCCAGCATCCACTACGGACTACGAGAAATAGAATTATCGGTAAGTAAATTCTTATTTTCTCTAACGTCCTAAGTGGATGCTGGGGACTCCGTCAGGACCATGGGGATTATACCAAAGCTCCCAAACGGGCGGGAGAGTGCGGATGACTCTGCAGCACCGAATGAGAGAACTCCAGGTCCTCCTCAGTCAGGGTGTGCCCCTGACCAAGTAGCAGCTCGGCAAAGTTGTAAAGCCGAGACCCCTCGGGCAGCCGCCCAAGATGAGCCCACTTCCTTGTGGAATGGGCTTTTACTGATTTTGGCTGTGGCAAGCCTGCCACAGAATGTGCAAGCTGAATTGTACTACAAATCCAGCAAGCAATCGTCTGCTTAGAAGCAGGAACACCCATCTTGTTGGGTGCATACAGGCTAAACAGCGAGTCAGATTTTCTGACTCCAGTCGTCCTGGAAACATATATTTTCAGGGCCCTGACAACGTCCAGTAACTTGGAGTCCTCCAAGTCCCTAGTAGCCGCAGGTACCACAATAGGTTGGTTCATGTGAAAAACAGAAAACACCTTAAGGAGAAATTGAGGACGAGTCCTCAATTCTGCCCTGTCAGAATGAAAAATTAAGTAAGGGCTTTTATATGATAAAGCCGCCCATTCTGACACACGCCTGGCTGAAGCCAGGGCTAATAGAATCTTCACCTTCCATGTGAAATATTTTAATTCCACAGTGATGAGTGGATCAAACCAATGTGACTTTAGGAAACTCAAAACAACATTGAGATCCCAAGGTGCCACTGGGGGCACAAAAGGAGGCTGTATATGCAGTACCCCTTTTACAAACGTCTGAACTTCAGGCACTGAAGCCAGTTCTTTTTGGAAGAAATTCGACAGGGTCGAAATTTGAACCTTAATGGACCCTAATTTTAGGCCCATAGACAGTCCTGTTTTCAGGAAATGTAGGAACGACCCAGTTGGAATTCCTCTGTAGGGACCTTCTTGGCCTCACACCACGCAACATATTTTCGCCAAATGCGGTGAAAATGTTTTGCGGTTACATCCTTCCTGGCTTCGACCAGGGTAGGGATGACTTCATCTGGAATGCCCTTTCAGGATCCGGCGTTCAACTGCCATGCCGTCAAACGCAGCCGCGGTAAGTCTTGGAACAGACAAGGCCCCTGCTGGAGCAGGTCCTTTCTTAAAGGTAGAGGCCACGGTTCTTCCGTGAGCATCTCTTGAAGTTCCGGGTACCAAGTCCTTCTTGACCCATCCGGAACCACGAGTATCATTCTTACTCATCTCCTTCTTATGATTCTCAGTACTTTTGGTATGAGATGCATAGGAGGGAACACATACCCTGACTGGTACACCCACAGTGTTACCAGAGCGTCCACCGCTATTGCCTGAGGGTCCCTTGACCTGGCGCAATATTTGTCTAGTTTTTTTTGTTCAGGCGGGACGCCAACATGTCCACCTTTGGTTTTTCCCAACGGTTTACAATCATGTGGAAGACTTCCCGCTGAAGTCCCCACTCTCCCGGGTGGAGGTTATGCCTGCTGAGGAAGTCTGCTTCCCAGTTTTCCACTCCCGGAATTAACACTGCTGAGAGTGTTATCACATGATTTTTCGCCCAGCGAAGAATCCTTGCAGTTTCTGCCATTTCCCTCCTGCTTCATGTGCCGCCCTGTCTGTTTACGTGGGCGACTGCCGTGATGTTGTCCCACTGGATCAATACCGGCTGACCTTGAAGCAGAGGTCTTGCTAAGCTTAGAGCCTTGTAAATTGCCCTTAGCTCCAGTATATTTATGTGGAGAGAAGTCTCCAGACTTGATCACACTCCCTGGAAATTTTTTCCTTGTGTGACTGCTCCCCAGCCACTCAGGCTGGCATCCGTGGTCACCAGGACCCAGTCCTGAATGTCGAATCTGCGGCCCTTTCATAGATGAGCACTCTGCAGCCACCGCAGAAGAAAACACCCTTGTCCTTGGAGACAGGGTTATCCGCTGATGCATCTGAAGATGCGATCCGGACCATTTTCCCAGCAGATTCCACTGAAAGGTTCTTGCGTGAAATCTACCGAATGGGATCGCTTTGTAAGAAACCACCATTTTTCACAGGACCCTTGTGCAATGATGCACTGATACTTTTCCTGGTTTTAGGAGGTTCCTGACTAGCTCGGATAACTCCCCCTTCTTCTCCGGGAGAAAACATCCTTTTCTGGACTGTGTCCAGAATCATTCCAAGGAACATTAGACGTGTCGTCGGAAAAAGCTGCGATTTTGGAATATTTAGAATCCACTCGTGCTGTCGTAGAACTACTTGAGATAGTGCTACTCCGACCGCCAACTGTTCTCTGGACCTTGCCCTTATCAGGAAAGTGTCCATATTTCTTTTAGGAAGAATCATCATTTCGGCCATTACCATGGTAAAGACCCGGGGTGCCGTGGACAATCCAAACGGCAGCGTCTGAACTGATAGTGACAGTTCTGTACCACAAACCTGAGATACCCTTGGTGAGAAGGGCAAAATTTGGACATGTAGGTAAGCGTCCCTGATATCCAGTGACCCCATATCGTCCTGGTTCGCTATCACTGCTCTGAGTGACTCCATCTTGATTTGAACTCTTGTATGTAATTGTTCAAATCTTTTAGATCTCACCGAGCCGTTTGGCTTCAGTACCACAATATAGTGTGGAATAATACCCCTTCCCTTGTTGTAGGAGGGGTACTTTGATTATCACCTGCTGGGAATACAGCCTGTGAATTTTTTCCCAATACTGCCTCCCTGTCGGAGGGAGACGTTGGTAAAGCAGACTTCAGGAACTTGTGAGGGGAAGACGTCTCGAATTTCCAATGTACACCTGGGATACTACGTGTAGGATCCAGGAGTCCACTTGCGAGTGAGCCCACTGCGTGCTGAAACTCTTGAGATGACCCCCCACCGCACCTGAGTCCGCTTGTATGGCCCCAGCGTCATGCTGCGGACTTGGCAGAAGCTGTGGAGGACTTCTGTTCCTGGGAATGGGCTGCCTGCTGCAGTCTTCTTCCCTTTCCTCTAACCCTGGGCAGATATGACTGGCCTTTTGCCCACCTGCCTTTATGGGTACGAAAGGACTGAGACTGAAAAGACTGTGTCCTTTTCTGCTGAGATGTGACTTGGGGTAACAAAAGTGGATTTTCCAGCTGTTGCCATGGCCACCAGGTCCGATGGACCGCCCCTTTATACGGCAATACTTCCATGTGCCGTCTGGAATCTGCATCACCTGACCACTGTCATGTCTATAAACATCGTCTGGCAGATATGGACATCACATCTACTCTTGATGCCAGAATGCGCATCTCGCATATATAGAAATGCATCCTTAAAATGCTCTATAGTCAATAAAATATTGTTCCTGTCAAGGGTATCAATATTTTCAGTCAGGAAATCCGACCAAGCCCCCCCAGCGCTGCACATCCAGGCTGAGGCGATTGCTGGTCGTAGTATAACACCAGTATGTGTGTATATACTTTTTAGGATATTTTTCAGCTTCCTATCAGCTGGCTCTTTGAGGGCGGCCGTATCTGGAGACGGTAACGCCACTGTTTTTATAAGCGTGTGAGCGCCTTATCCACTCTAAGGTGTGTTTCCCAACTCGCCCTCACTTCTGGTGGGAAAGGGTATACCTCCAATAATTTTCTATCGGAGGAAACCCACGTATCATCACACACTTTAATTTATCTGATTCAGGAAAAACTACAAGTAGATTATTCCCACCCTACATAATACCCTTATTTGTGGTACTTGTAGTATCAGAAATATGTAACACCTCCTTCATTGCCCTTAACATGTAACGTGTGGCCCTAAAGGAAAATACGTTTGTTTCTTCACCGTCGACACTGAAGTCAGTGTCCGTGTCTGTGTCTGTGTCGACCAACTGAGGTAAATGGGCGTTTTTACAAGCCCCTGACGGTGTCTGAGACGCCTGGACAGGTACTAATTTTTTTGCCGGCCGTCTCATGTCGTCAACCGACCTTGCATCGTGTTGACATTATCACGTAATTCCTAAATAAGCCATCCATTCCGGTGTCGACTCCCTAGAGAGTGACATCACCAATACAGGCAATTTGCTCCGCCTCCTCACCAACATCGTCCTCCTACATGTCGACACACACGTACCGACACACAGCACACACACAGGGAATGCTCTGATAGAGGACAGGACCCCACTAGCCCTTTGGGGAGACAGAGGGAGAGTTTGCCAGCACACACCAAAAACGCTATAATTATACAGGGACAACCCCTTATACAAGTGTTTTCCCTTATAGCATTTTCACATATGTAATCATATCGCCAAATAAGTGCCCCCCCTCTCTGTTTTAACCCTGTTTCTGTAGTGCAGTGCAGGGGAGAGCCTGGGAGCCTTCCTCACAGCAGAGCTGAGCAGGAAAATGGCGCCGTGTGCTGAGGAGAATAGGCCCCGCCCCCTAAAACGGCGGGCTCTTCTCCCGGAGTTTGTGAGATCTGGCAGGGGTTAAATACATCCATATAGCCTCAAGGGCTATATGTGATGTATTTTAGCCATAAAAAAGGTATAATACATTGCTGCCCAGGGCGCCCCCCCCAGCGCCCTGCACCCTCAGTGACCGCTGGTATGAAGTGTGCTGACAACAATGGCGCACAGCTGCAGTGCTGTGCGCTACCTTATGAAGACTGAAAGTCTTCTGCCGCCTGTTTCTGGACCTCTTCAACTTCGGCATCTGCAAGGGGGGTCGGCGGCACGGCTCCGGGACGAACCCCAGGGTGAGACCTGTGTTCCGACTCCCTCTGGAGCTAATGGTGTCCAGTAGCCTAAGAAGCAAATCCATCCTGCACGCAGGTGAGTTTACTTCTCTCCCCTAAGTCCCTCGTAGCAGTGAGCCTGTTGCCAGCAGGACTCACTGAAAATAAAAAACCTAACTTAAACTTTTATTCTAAGCAGCTCAGGAGAGCCACCTAGATTGCACCCTTCTCGGCCGGGCACAAAAATCTAACTGAGGCTTGGAGGAGGGTCATAGGGGGAGGAGCCAGTGCACACCACCTGATCCTAAAGCTTTTATTATTGTGCCCTGTCTCCTGCGGAGCCGCTAAACCCCATGGTCCTGACGGAGTCCCCAGCATCCACTTAGGACGTTAGAGAAACATTAATTTGTGAAAATGATAAATGTCCTGGTCTCATGAGAGCAGTGCGGGTGTGTGTGAGAGTGTGGGGAGCAGTGCGGGTGGGTGTAAGAATGTGGAGTGCACACTATTGTCCAATGGAACTGACCCAGCAAAATCTGGTCCTGATGCGCACGCCCCTCAGTTCCCTGCTCAGCTTGAGGGGTAGTCTTGGGGGCAGTCATGATGTTCTTGGACAGAGAAGTAGTAGGCATTGGTCCTGGTGTTCTCAAGGCAGAGGTGAGGAGAGGCCACATGATGGTCCCGAGTTGCAGTGTTTGGGGAAATTGTATTATTCGAGATTTTAGCGTAGTCCAAATCCAGTTCAAACTCCGGTTCTAACTCCATTCTTAAATCATATTCTTAACAATTGCATTCTTCACAATTGCAAGCAGGCCAAGTCCTGGGGAGGATTAGATGTAATTGAATTGCGTAGCCAAGCTCGTTATACAATGCCACATTTCTTCACATGCACACATAGCTCCGTCAGGGTTTCCCACTCCAGGACTTTGTATTTGGTTGGTTGTAGTGATAAATGTAGTGCTGAGCACTATATTGCCTGCATTACAGTATTTATAAATAGATCCATTACTTAATATTGCTGTAATCTTGCAAAAACTTCATAAATATCCCCCTACTGTTCTGTATGTCACACTGAAGTCTTAAAGTTTTACGGAAGATATATAACTGTATAACTTAGGTCAGTGTCGGACTGGGGCATGAAGGACCCACCGGGGGGATGCAATGGTAGAGGCCCATGCTTAGGGGTGTGGCCAGCTGCCACAGAGGCTTGGCTAACTATAGTCTGGGCCCCATGATAAATAAAATAAGATTTTAAACCTACCGGTAAATCTATTTCTCTAACGTCCTAGTGGATGCTGGGGACTCCGAAAGGACCATGGGGAATAGCGGCTCCGCAGGAGACTGGGCACAAAAGTAAAAAGCTTTAGGACTACCTGGTGTGCACTGGCTCCTCCCCCCATGACCCTCCTCCAAGCCTCAGTTAGATTTTTGTGCCCGAACGAGACGGGTGCAGGCTAAGGGGCTCTCCTGAGCTGCTTAGTGGAAAAGTTTAAAGTAGGTTTTTTATTTTCAGTGAGACCTGCTGGCAACAGGCTCACTGCATCGAGGGACTAAGGGGAGAGAAGCGAACTCACCTGCGTGCAGAGTGGATTGGGCTTCTTAGGCTACTGGACATTAGCTCCAGAGGGACGATCACAGGCCCAGCCATGGATGGGTCCCGGAGCCGCGCCGCCGGCCCCCTTACAGAGCCAGAAGACTGAAGAGGTCCGGAAAATCGGCGGCAGAAGACGTCCTGTCTTCTATAAGGTAGCGCACAGCACCGCAGCTGTGCGCCATTGCTCTCATGCACACTTCACACTCCGGTCACTGAGGGTGCAGGGCGCTGGGGGGGGCGCCCTGAGACGCAATAAAACACCTTTTTGTTGGCAAAAAATACATCACATATAGCTCCTGGGCTATATGGATGCATTTAACCCCTGCCAAATTTCCATAGAAAAGCGGGAGAAAGGCCGCCGTGAAGGGGGCGGAGCCTATCTCCTCAGCACACTGGCGCCATTTTTCCTCACAGCTCCGTTGGAGGAAGGCTCCCTGACTCTCCCCTGCAGTCCTACACTACAGAAACAGGGTAAAACAAAGAGAGGGGGGCACTAAATTGGCATAGAAATATATACAGCAGCTATATTAGGGAAAAACACTTATATAAGGTTATCCCTGTATATATATAGCGCTCTGGTGTGTGCTGGCAAACTCTCCCTCTGTCTCCCCAAAGGGCTAGTGGGGTCCTGTCCTCTATCAGAGCATTCCCTGTGTGTGTGCTGTGTGTCGGTACGTTGTGTCGACATGTATGAGGAGGAAAATGGTGTGGAGGCGGAGCAATTGCCTGTGTTAGTGATGTCACCCCCTAGGGAGTCGACACCTGACTGGATGGTCTTATGGAAAGATTTACGTGATAGTGTCAGCACTTTACAAAAGACTGTTGACGACATGAGACAGCCGGCAAATCAGTTAATACCTGTACAGGCGTCTCAAACACCGTCAGGGGCTATAAAGCGCCCGTTACCTCAGGTCGATACAGACACAGACACGGACACTGACTCCAGTGTCGACGGTGAGGAAACAAACGTATTTTCTCTATCGTCCTAGTGGATGCTGGGGTTCCTGAAAGGACCATGGGGAATAGCGGCTCCGCAGGAGACAGGGCACAAAAAGTAAAGCTTTACGATCAGGTGGTGTGTACTGGCTCCTCCCCCTATGACCCTCCTCCAAGCCTCAGTTAGATTTTTGTGCCCGGCCGAGAAGGGTGCAATCTAGGTGGCTCTCCTAAAGAGCTGCTTAGAAAAGTTTAGCTTAGGTTTTTTATTTTACAGTGAGTCCTGCTGGCAACAGGATCACTGCAACGAGGGACTTAGGGGAGAAGAAGTGAACTCACCTGCGTGCAGGATGGATTGGCTTCTTGGCTACTGGACATCAGCTCCAGAGGGACGATCACAGGTACAGCCTGGATGGTCACCGGAGCCTTGCCGCCGGCCCCCTTGCAGATGCTGAAGTAAGAAGAGGTCCAGAATCGGCGGCAGAAGACTCCTCAGTCTTCTAAAGGTAGCGCACAGCACTGCAGCTGTGCGCCATTTTCCTCTCAGCACACTTCACACGGCAGTCACTGAGGGTGCAGGGCGCTGGGAGGGGGGCGCCCTGGGAGGCAAATGAAAACCTATTTTGGCTAAAAATACCTCACATATAGCCTCCGGAGGCTATATGGAGATATTTAACCCCTGCCAGAATCCGTTAAGAGCGGGAGACGAGGCCGCCGAAAAAGGGGCGGGGCCTATCTCCTCAGCACACAGCGCCATTTTCCCTCACAGAAAGGCTGGAGGGAAGGCTCACAGGCTCTCCCCTGCACTGCACTACAGAAACAGGGTTAAAACAGAGAGGGGGGGCACTAATTTGGCGTTAGAAATATATAATAAAGATGCTATAAGGGAAAACACTTATATAAGGTTGTCCCTATATAATTATAGCGTTTTTGGTGTGTGCTGGCAAACTCTCCCTCTGTCTCTCCAAAGGGCTAGTGGGTCCTGTCCTCTATCAGAGCATTCCCTGTGTGTGTGCTGTGTGTCGGTACGTGTGTGTCGACATGTATGAGGACGATGTTGGTGAGGAGGCGGAGCAATTGCCTGTAATGGTGATGTCACTCTCTAGGGAGTCGACACCGGAATGGATGGCTTATTTAGGGAATTACGTGAAAATGTCAACACGCTGCAAGGTCGGTTGACGACATGAGACGGCCGACAAACAATTAGTACCGGTCCAGACGTCTCAAAAACACCGTCAGGGGTTTTAAAACGCCCGTTTACTTTACTCGGTCGACACAGACACAGACAGGGACACTGAATCCAGTGTCGACGGTGAATAAACAAACGTATTCCTTATTAGGGCCACACGTTAAAGGCAATGAAGGAGGTGTTACATATTTCTGATACTACAAGTACCACAAAAGAGGGTATTATGTGGGATGTGAAAAAACTACCGTAGTTTTTCCTGAATCAGATAAATTAAATAAAGTGTGTGATGATGCGTGGGTTCCCCCCGATAGAAAATTAGGGGCGGTATACCCTTTCCCGCCAGAAGTTAGGGCGCGTTGGGAAACACCCCTTAGGGTGGCTAAGGCGCTCACACGCTTATCAAAACAAGTGGCGGTACCGTCTATAGATAGGGCCGTCCTCAAGGACCAGCTGACAGGAGGCTGGAAAATATCATAAAAAGTATATACACACATACTGGTGTTATACTGCGACCAGCGATCGCCTCAGCCTGGATGTGCAGAGCTGGGGTGGCTTGGTCGGATTCCCTGACTAAAAATATTGATACCCTTGACAGGGACAGTATTTTATTGACTATAGAGCATTTAAAGGATGCATTTCTATATATGCGAGATGCACAGAGGGATATTTGCACTCTGGCATCAAGAGTAAATGCGATGTCCATATCTGCCAGAAGATGTTATGGACACGACAGTGGTCAGGTGATGCAGATTCCAAACGGCACAAAGGTGTATTGCCGTATAAAGGAAGAGGAGTTATTTGGGGTCGGTCCATCGGACCTGGTGGCCACGGCAACTGCTGGAAAATCCACCGTTTTTACCCTAAGTCACATCTCTGCAGAAAAAGACACCGTCTTTTCAGCCTCAGTCCTTTCGTCCCTATAAGATCATATCTGCCCAGGGATAGAGGAAAGGGAAGAAGACTGCAGCAGGCAGCCCATTCCCAGGAACAGAAGCGTTCCACCGCTTCTGACAAGTTCTCAGCATGGCGCTGAGACCGTACAGGACCCCTGGATCCTACAAGTAGTATCCCAGGGGTACAGATTGGAATGTCGAGACGTTTCCCCTTCGCAGGCTCCTGAAGTCTGCTTTACCAAGGTCTCCCTCCGACAAGGAGGCAGTATGGGAAAAAATTCACAAGCTGTATTCCCAGCAGGTGATAATTAAATTACCTCTCCTACTACAAGAAAAGGGGTATTATTCCACACTATATTGTGGTACTGAAGCCAGAAGGCTAGGTGAGACTTATTCTAAAAAAAAAAAAAAAAAAAAATTTTTTGAACACTTACAAAGGTTCAAATCAAGATGGAGTCACTCAGAGCAGTGATAACGAACCAGGAAGAAGGGGACTATATAGTATCCCGGGACATCAGGGATGCTTACTTCTATGTCCCAAAGTTGCCCTTCTCACTAAGGGTACCTCAGGTTCGTGGTGCAGAACTGTCACTATCAGTTTCAGACGCTGCCGTTTGGATTGTCCACGGCACCCCGGGTCTTTACCAAGGTAATGGCCGAAATGATGATTCTTCTTCGAAGAAAAGGCGTCTTAATTATCCCTTACTTGGACGATCTCCTGATAAGGGCATAGTCCAGGGAACAGTTGGAGGTCGGAGTAGCACTATCTCGGATACTGCTACAACAGCACGGGTGGATTCTAAATATTCCAAAATCGCAGCTGATCCCGACGACACGTCTGCTGTGCCTAGGGATGATTCTGGACACAGTCCAGAAAAAGGTGTTTCTCCCGGAAGAGAAAGCCAGGGAGTTATCCGAGCTAGTCAGGAACCTCCTAAAAACAGTGCATCATTGCACAAGGGTCCTGGTAAAAATGGTGGCTTCCTACGAAGCAATTCCATTCGGCAGATTTCACGCAAGAACTTTTCAGTGGGATCTGCTGGACAAATGGTCCGGATCGCATCTTCAGATGCATCAGCGGATAACCCTATATCCAAGGACAAGGGTGTCTCTCCTGTGGTGGTTATAGAGTGCTCATCTTCTAGAGGGCCGCAGATTCGGCATTCAGGATTGGATGCTGGTGACCACGAAGCCCAGCCCGAGAGGCTGGGGAGCAGTCACACAAGGAAAAAATTTCCAGGGAGTGTGATCAAGTCTGGAGACTTTTCTCCACATAAATATACTGGAGCTAAGGGTAAATTTATAATGCTCTAAGCTTAGCAAGACCTCTGCTTCAAGGTCAGCCGGTATTGATCCAGTGGGAAAAACATCACGGCAGTCGCCCACGTAAACAGACAGGGCGACACAAGAAGCAGGAGGGCAATGGCAAAAACTGCAAGGACTTTTCGCTGGGCGGAAAATCATGTGATAGCACTGTCAGCAGTGTTTCATCCCGGGAATGGAAACTGGGAAGCAGACTTCCTCAGCAGGCACGACCTCCACCCGGGAGAGTGGAAACTTCATCGGGAAGTTTTTTCCACATGATTGTAAACCGTTGGGAAATACCAAAGGTGGACATGATGGCGTCCCGTCTGAACAAAAAACGGGACAGGTATTGCGCCAGGTCAAGAGACCCTCAGGCAATAGCTGTGGACGTTCTGGTAACACCGTGGGTGTACCAGTCGGTGTATGTGTTCCCTCCTCTGCTTCTCATACCTAAGGTGCTGAGAATTATAAGACGTAGAGGAGTAAGAACTATACTCATGGCTCCGGATTGGCCAAGAAGGACTTGGTACCCGGAACTTCAAGAGATGCTTACAGAGGTCTTATGGCCTCTGCTGCTAAGAAGGGATTTGCTTCAGCAAGTACCATGTCTGTTCCAAGACTTACCGCAGCTGCGTTTGTCGGCATGGCGGTGGAACGCCGGATCCTAAGGGAAAAAGGCATTCCGGAAGAGGTCATTCCTACCCTGGTCAAAGCCAGAAAGGAGGTGACCGCACAACATTATCACCACATGTGGCGAAAATATGTTGCGTGGTGTGAGGCCAGGATGGCCCCACAAAGAAATTTCAACTCGGTCGTTTCCTGCATTTCCTGCAAACAGGAGTGTCTATGGGCCGCAAATTGGGGTCCATTAAGGTTCAAATTTCGGCCCTGTCGATTTTCTTCCAGAAAGAATTGGCTTCAGTTCCTGAAGTCCAGAAGTTTGTCAAGGGAGTATTGCATATACAACCCCCTTTTGTGCCTCCAGTGGCACTGTGGGATCTCAACGTAGTTCTGGGATTCCTCAAATCACATTGGTTTAAAACCAGTCAAATCTGTGGATTTGAAGCATCTCACATGAAAAGTGACCATGCTCTTGGCCCTGGCCTGGACCAGGCGAGTGTCAAATTGGTGGTTTTTTCTCAAAAAAGCCCATATCTGTTTGTCCATTCGGACAGGGCAGAGCTGCGGACTCGTCCCCAGTTCTCTCCCTAAGGTGGTGTCAGTGTTTCACCTGAACCAGCTTATTGTGGTGCCTTGCACCTACTAGGGACTTGGAGGACTCCAAGTTGCTAGATGTTGTCAGGGCCCTGAAAATATGTTCCAGGACGGCTGGAGTCAGGAAAACTGACTTGCTGTTATCCTGTATGCACCCAACAAACTGGGTGCTCTTGCTTCTAAGCAGACTATTGCTAGTTGGATGTGTAATACAATTCAGCTTGCACATTCTGTGGCAGGCCTGCCACAGCCAAAATATGTAAATGCCCATTCCACAAGGAAGGTGGGCTCATCTTGGGCGGCTTCCCGAGGGGTCTCGGCTTTACAACTTTGCCGAGCGGTTATTTAGTCAGGGGCAAACACGTTTGTAAAATCCTACAAATTTGATACCCTGGCTAAGGAGGACCTGGAGTTCTCTCATTCGGTGCTGCAGAGTCATCCGCACTCTCCCGCCCATTTGGGAGCTTTGGTATTATCCCCATGGTCCTTTCAGGAACCCCAGCATCCACTAGGACGATAGAGAAAATAAGAATTTACTTACCGATAATTCTATTTCTCGGAGTCCGTAGTGGATGCTGGGCGCCCATCCCAAGTGCGGATTGTCTGCAATACTTGTACATAGTTACAAAAATCGGGTTATTATTGTTGTGAGCCATCTTTTCAGAGGCTCCGCTGTTATCATACTGTTAACTGGGTTCAGATCACAGGTTGTACAGTGTGATTGGTGTGGCTGGTATGAGTCTTACCCGGGATTCAAAATCCTTCCTTATTGTGTACGCTCGTCCGGGCACAGTACCTAACTGAGGCTTGGAGGAGGGTCATAGGGGGAGGAGCCAGTACACACCACCTGATCGTAAAGCTTTACTTTTTGTGCCCTGTCTCCTGCGGAGCCGCTATTCCCCATGGTCCTTTCAGGAACCCCAGCATCCACTACGGACTCCGAGAAATAGAATTATCGGTAAGTAAATTCTTATTTTCCAGTAGGGCCACACGTTACATGATCACGGCAATGAAGGAGGTTTTGAACATTTCTGATACTACAAGTACCACAAAAAAGGGTATTATGTGGGGTGTGAAAAAACTACCCGTAGTTTTTCCCGAATCAGATGAATTGAATGAGGTGTGTGATGAAGCGTGGGTTTCCCCCGATAAGAAACTGCTAATTTCTAAAAAATTATTGGCATTATACCCTTTCCCGCCAGAGGTTAGGGCGCGTTGGGAAACACCCCCTAGAGTGGATAAGGCGCTCACACGCTTATCAAAACAAGTGGCGTTACCGTCTCCTGATACGGCCGCCCTAAAGGAACCAGCTGATAGAAAGCTGGAAAATATCCTTAAGAGTATATACACACATACTGGTATTATACTACGACCAGCAATCGCCTCAGCCTGCATGTGCAGTGCTGGGGTGGCTTGGTCGGATTCCCTGACTGAAAATATTGATACCCTGGACAGGGACAATATATTATTGACTATAGAGCATTTAAAGGATGCATTCCTATATATGCGAGATGCACAGAGAGACATTTGCACTCTGGCATCAAGAGTAAGTGCGATGTCCATTTCTGCCAGAAGAGGATTATGGACGCGACAGTGGTCAGGGGATGCGGATTCCAAACGGCATATGGAAGTATTGCCGTATAAAGGGGAGGAGTTATTTGGGGGCGGTCTATCGGACCTGGTGGCCACGGCAACGGCTGGAAAATCCACCTTTTTACCCCAAGTCACCTCGCAGCAGAAAAAGATACCATCTTTTCAGGCTCAGTCCTTTCGTCCCCATAAGGGCAAGCGGGCAAAAGGCCACTCATATCTGCCCCAAGGCAGAGGAAGGGGAAAAAGACTGCAACAGACAGCATCTTCCCACGAACAGAAGCCCTCCCCGCTTCTGCCAAGTCCTCAGCATGACGCTGGGGCCTTACAAGCGGACTCAGGCACGGTGGGGGCCCGTCTCAAGATTTTCAGCGCGCAGTGGGCTCACTCGCAAGTGGACCCCTGGATCCTGCAGGTAGTATCTCAGGGGTACAAATTGGAATTCGAGACGTCTCCCCCTCGCCGGTTCCTGAAGTCTGCTTTACCAACGTCTACCCCCGACAGGGAGGCGGTATTGGAAGCCATTCACAAGCTGTATTCCCAGCAAGTGATAATCAAGGTACCCCTCCTACAACAGGGAAAGCGGTATTACTCCACGCTGTTTGTGGTACCGAAGCCGGACGGCTCGGTGAGACCCATTTTAAATCTGAAAGCCTTGAACACTTACATAAAAAGGTTCAAGTTCAAGATGGAGTCACTCAGAGCAGTGATAGCGAACCTGGAAGAAGGGGACTACATGGTGTCTCTGGACATCAAGGATGCTTACCTCCATGTCCCAATTTGCCCTTCTCACCAAGGGTACCTCAGGTTTGTGGTACAGAACTGTCACTATCAGTTTCAGACGCTGCCGTTTGGATTGTCCACGGCACCCCGGGTCTTTACCAAGGTAATGGCCGAAATGATGATTCTTCTTCGAAGAAAAGGCGTCTTAATTATCCCTTACTTGGACGATCTCCTGATAAGGGCAAGGTCCAGAGAACAGTTAGAGGTCGGAGTAGCACTATCTCAAATAGTACTACGACAGCACGGATGCATTCTAAATATTCCAAAATCGCAGCTGATTCCGACGACACGTCTGCTGTTCCTAGGGATGATTCTGGACACAGTACAGAAAAAGGTGTTTCTCCCGGAAGAGAAAGCCAAGGAGTTATCCGACCTAGTCAGGAAGCTCCTAAGACCAGGCCAGGTGTCAGTGCATCAGTGCACAAGGGTCCTGGGAAAGATGGTGGCTTCTTACGAAGCGATTCCATTCGGCAGATTCCACGCAAGAACTTTTCAGTTGGATCTGCTAGACAAATGGTCCGGATCGCATCTTCAAATGCATCAGCGGATAACCCTGTCTCCAAGGACAAGGGTGTCTCTCCTGTGGTGGTTACAGAGTGCTCATCTCCTAGAGGGCCGCAGATTCGGCATTCAAGATTGGGTCCTGGTGACCACGGATGCCAGCCTGAGAGGCTGGGGAGCAGTCACACAGGGAAAAAATTTCCAGGGCTTGTGGTCAAGCATGGAAACGTCACTTCACATAAATATCCTGGAACTAAGGGCCATTTACAATGCCCTAAGTCAGGCAAGGCCTCTGCTTCAGGGTCGGCCAGTATTGATCCAGTCGGACAACATCACGGCAGTCGCCCACGTAAACAGACAGGGCGGCACAAGAAGCAGGAGGGCAATGACGGAAGTGGCAAGGATTCTTCGCTGGGCGGAAAATCATGTGATAGCACTGTCAGCAGTGTTCATTCCGGGAGTGTCAGCAGACACGATCTCCACCCGGGGGAGTGGGGACTTCACCCAGAAGTCTTCCACATGATTGTAAACCGTTGGGAAAAACCAAAGGTGGACATGATGGCGTCTCGCCTCAACAAAAAACTGGACAGATATTGCTCCAGGTCAAGGGACCCTCAGGCAATAGCTGTGGACGCTCTGGTAACACCGTGGGTGTACCGGTCAGTGTATGTGTTCCCTCCTCTTCCTCTCATACCAAAAGTACTGAGAATCATAAGAAGGAGAGGAGTAAAGACTATACTCGTGGCTCCGGATTGGCCAAGAAGGACTTGGTACCCGGAAATTCAAGAGATGCTCACGGAAGAACCGTGGCCTCTACCTCTAAGACAGGACCTGCTCCAGCAGGGACCATGTCTGTTCCAAGACTTACCGCGGCTGCGTTTGACGGCATGGCGGTTGAACGCCGGATCCTGAAGGAAAAAGGCATTCCGGATGAAGTCATCCCTACCCTGATCAAAGCCAGGAAGGATGTAACCGTACAACATTATCACCGTATTTGGCGTAAATATGTTGCGTGGTGCGAGGCCAGGAAGGCCCCTACAGAGGAATTTCAACTGGGTCGATTCCTGCATTTCCTGCAAACAGGACTGTCTATGGGCCTCAAATTAGGGTCCATTAAGGTTCAAATTTCGGCCCTGTCGATATTCTTCCAAAAAGAACTAGCTTCTGTTCCTGAAGTTCAGACGTTTGTCAAGGGAGTACTGCATATACAGCCTCCTTTTGTGCCTCCAGTGGCACCTTGGGATCTCAATGTAGTTTTGGGATTCCTAAAATCACATTGGTTTGAACCACTCACCACTCTGGACTTGAAATATCTCACATGGAAAGTGGTGATGCTGTTAGCCCTGGCTTCAGCCAGGCGTGTATCAGAATTGGCGGCTTTATCCTATAAAAGCCCGTACCTAATTTTTCATACGGACAGGGCAGAATTGAGGACTCGTCCTCAATTTCTACCTAAGGTGGTTTCAGCATTTCACTTAAACCAACCTATTGTGGTGCCTGCGGCTACTAGGGACTTGGAGGATTCCAAGTTGCTGGACGTAGTCAGGGCCCTGAAAATATATGTTTCCAGGACGGCTGGAGTCAGAAAATCTGACTCGCTGTTTATCCTGTATGCACCCAACAAGCTGGGTGCTCCTGCTTCTAAGCAGACGATTGCTCGTTGGATTTGTAGTACAATTCAGCTTGCACATTCTGTGGCAGGCCTGCCACAGCCAAAATCTGTAAAAGCCCATTCCACAAGGAAAGTGGGCTCATCTTGGGCGGCTGCCCGAGGGGTCTCGGCTTTACAACTTTGCCGAGCAGCTACTTGGTCAGGGGCAAACACGTTTGCTAAATTCTACAAATTTGATACCCTGGCTGAGGAGGACCTGGAGTTCTCTCATTCGGTGCTGCAGAGTCATCCGCACTCTCCCGCCCGTTTGGGAGCTTTGGTATAATCCCCATGGTCCTTTCGGAGTCCCCAGCATCCACTAGGACGTTAGAGAAAATAAGAATTTACTTACCGATAATTCTATTTCTCATAGTCCGTAGTGGATGCTGGGCGCCCATCCCAAGTGCGGATTGTCTGCATTACTTGTACATAGTTATTGTTACAAAAATCGTGTTTTTGTTGTTGTGAGCCATCTTTTCAGAGGCTCCTTCTGTTATCATACTGTTAACTGGGTTCAGATCACAAGTTGTACGGTGTGATTGGTGTGGCTGGTATGAGTCTTACCCGGGATTCAAGATCCTTCCTTATTGTGTACGCTCGTCCGGGCACAGTATCTTAACTGAGGCTTGGAGGAGGGTCATGTGGGGAGGAGCCAGTGCACACCAGGTAGTCCTAAAGCTTTTTACTTTTGTGCCCAGTCTCCTGCGGAGCCGCTATTCCCCATGGTCCTTTCGGAGTCCCCAGCATCCACTACGGACTATGAGAAATAGAATTATCGGTAAGTAAATTCTTATTTTCTCCTAGTCCGTAGAGGATGCTGGGGACTCCGTAAGGACCATGGGGTATAGACGGGCTCCGCAGGAGATAGGGCACCTAAAAAGAACTTTGACTATGGGTGTGCACTGGCTCCTCCCTCTATGCCCCTCCTCCAGACCTCAGTTAGAGAACTGTGCCCAGAGGAGATGGACAATACAAGGCAGGATTTAGCAATCCAAGGGCAAGATTTATACCAGCCCACACCAATCATACCATGTAACCTGGAACATACGTAACCAGTTAACCGTATGAACAAACAACAGTAACGGTCCAAGACCTATTCCAACTGTAACATAACCCTTATGTAAGCAACAACTATATACAAGTCTTGCAGAGTTTCCGCACTGGGACGGGCGCCCAGCATCCTCTACGGACTAGGAGAAATAGATTTACCGGTAGGTTTAAAATCTTATTTTCTCTTACGTCATAGAGGATGCTGGGGACTCCGTAAGGACCATGGGGTTTATACCAAAGCATCCAATCGGGCGGGAGAGTGCGTATGACTCTGCAGCACCGACTGAGCAAACGCTAGGTCCTCATCAGCCAGGGTATCAAACTTGTAGAATTTAGCAAAAGTGTCTGACCCCGACCAAGTCGCCGCTCGGCAAAGTTGTAAAGCCGAGACGCCTCGGGCAGCCGCCCAAGAAGAACCCACCTTCCTAGTGGAATGGGCCTTAACCGAATTTGGTACCGGCAACCCAGCCGTAGAGTGAGCCTGCTGAATCGTATTACAGATCCAGCGAGCAATAGTCTGCTTTGAAGCAGGAGCGCCAATCTTATTGACCGTATACAGGACAAACAGAGCCTCTGTTTTCCTAATTCTAGCCGTCCTGGCTACATAAATCTTTAAGGCCCTGACTACGTCTAGGGATCTGGAATCCTCCAGGTCACCGGTAGCCACAGGCACCACGATAGGTTGATTCATATGGAACGACGAAACCACTTTAGGCAAAAATTGCGGACGTGTCCTCAATACAGCTCGATCCACATGAAAAATCAAGTAGGGGATCTTGTGTGAGAGAGCCGCCAATGCTGACACTCGCCTTGCTGATGCTAAGGCCAACAACATGACCACCTTCCAGGTAAGAAATTTCAACTCAACCTTGTTAAGCGGTTCAAACCAGTGTGATTTTAGGAACTGCAACACCACGTTCAGGTCCCATGGTGCCACTGAAGGCACAAAAGGGGGCTGGATGTGCAACACTCCCTTTACAAACGTCTGGACTTCTGGAAGAGAAGCCAATTCCTTCTGAAAGAAAATCGAGAGGGCCGAAATCTGTACCTTAACCGAGCCTAATTTCAGGCCCATATCCACTCCTGTCTGTAGGAAGTGGAGAAAACGACCCAGATGAAAATCTTCCGTAGGTGCATTCTTGGTCTCACACCAAGATACATACTTTCGCCAGATACGGTGATAATGTTTTATCGTCACCTCCTTCCTAGCCTTTATTAAAGTAGGGATGACCTCTTCCGGAATCCCCTTTTTTGCTAGGATTCGGCGTTCAACCGCCATGCCGTCAAACGTAACCGCGGTAAGTCTTGAAATACACAGGGCCCCTGCTGCAACAGGTCTTCCCTTTAGAGGAAGAGGCCAGGGGTCTCCTGTGAGCATCTCTTGTAGATCCGAGTACCAGGCCCTTCGAGGCCAGTCTGGGACAACGAGTATCGTCTGTACTCTTCTTCGTCTTATGATCCTCAACACTTTCGTGATGAGAAGAAGAGGAGGAAACACGTAGACCGATTCGAACACCCACGGTGTTACCAGTGCGTCTACTGCTACTGCCTGAGGGTCCCGAGACCTTGCGCAATACCTCCGAAGTTTTTTGTTGAGGCGTGACGCCATCATGTCTATTTGAGGAGTTCCCCAAAGACGTGTTACGTCTGCAAAGACTTCTTGATGAAGTCCCCACTCTCCTGGATGGAGAGCGTGTCTGCTGAGGAAGCCTGCTTCCCAGTTGTCCACTCCCGGAATGAAGACAGCCGACAGAGCGCTTACATGATTTTCTGCCCAACGAAGTATCCTTGAGGCTTTCGCCTTCGCGACTCTGCTTCTTGTCCCGCCTTGGCGGTTCACTTGAGCCACTGCTGTGACATTGTCCGATTGAATCAGAACCGGTAGGTTTCGAAGAAAACTCTCCGCTTGTCGAAGGCCGTTGTAAATGGCCCTGAGTTCTAACACATTGATGTGTAGACAGGACTCCTGGTCTGACCAAAGACCCTGAAAAGTCTTTCCCTGTGTGACCGCTCCCCATCCTCGGAGGCTCGCGTCCGTGGTAACCAGGATCCAGTCCTGAATCCCGAACCGGCGACCCTCCAGCAGGTGAGCACTTTGCAACCACCACAGGAGGGACACTCTGGTTCCTGGGGACAGAGTTATTTTCCGATGTAAGTGCAGATGGGACCCTGACCACTTGTCCAGAAGGTCCCATTGAAAAGTCCTTGCATGGAACCTTCCGAAGGGAATGGCCTCGTAGGCCGCCACCATTTTCCCCAGAACTCGAGTGCATTGGTGAATTGACACGCTTTTTGATTTAGCATGTCTCTGACCATGTTCTGGATGTCTTGGGCTTTCTCTGTTGGGAGAAAGACCTTCATTTGTTCCGTATCCAGTATCATCCTTAGGAACGGTAGTCGAGTTGTCGGAATCAACTGTGACTTTGGTAGATTTAGAATCCAACCGTGTTGCTGGAGCACTCTCAGAGAAAGCGCCACACTGCTCAGCAATTTCTCCCTTGATCTCGCTTTTATCAGGAGATCGTCCAAGTATGGGATAATTGTGACTCCATGCTTGCGCAGGACCACCATCATTTCTGCTATTATTTTGGTGAAAATCCTCGGGGCCGTGGAAAGTCCAAACGGCAACGTCTGAAATTGGTAATGACAATCCTGTACAGCGAATCTCAGGTATTCCTGATGGGGGGGCATATATGGGGACATGAAGGTACGCATCCTTTATGTCCAGAGACACCATAAACTCCCCCTCCTCCATGTTGGCTATTATCGCTCTGAGAGATTCCATTTTGAATTTGAATCTTTTTATGTACAGGTTTAGGGATTTCAGATTTAAAATCGGTCTGACCGTACCGTCCGGTTTCGGGACCACAAATAGGGTTGAATAGTAACCTCTTCCCTGCTGGTGCAGGGGAACCTTGATTATCACTTGCTGTATACACAGCGTTTGAATTGCAGCTAACACTACATCCCTTTCCGATGTGGAAGCTGGTAGGGCCGATTTGAAAAATCGGCTCGGGGGCACATCCTCGAATTTCAATTTGTAACCCTGGGAAACTATTTCCAACACCCAGGGAATTAGGTCCGAACTGACCCAGGCCTGACTGAAAAGTCGAAGACGTGCCCCCACCGGTGCGGACTCCCTCAGGGGAGTCCCAGCGTCATGCTGTGGTTTTTGGAGCAGCCGGGGAGGACTTTTGTTCCTGGGCACCTGCCGAAGCAGGTGCTCTCTTGCCTCTGCCCTTACCTCTGGCGAGGAAAGAGGATCCCCGACCTCTTTTGGACTTGTGCGACCGAAAGGACTGCATCTGATAGGGTGTTGCTTTCTTTTGCTGTTGGGGAATATATGGTAAAAAATTAGATTTACCTGCTGTAGCTGTGGAAACCAGGTCCGTCAGCCCATCCCCAAACAATACATCACCCTTATAGGGTAGTACTTCCATATGTTTTTTGGAATCCGCATCACCCGTCCATTGGCGAGTCCATAAGGAACTTCTCGCTGAGATAGACATGGCATTGGCCCTGGAAGCTAGCAATCCAATGTCCATTTGAGCATCCCTCATAAATAAGACTGCGTCTTTTATATGGGCTAGAGTTAGGAATATAGTATCCTTATCCATAGTATCAAATTGATCTGTCAGCTCATCTGTCCAAGCTGCAATTGCGCTACACACCCATGCCGACGCAATCGTCGGTCTTAACACAGCACCCGTATGAGAATAAATACCCTTTAATGTAGTTTCTTGCCTGCGATCTGCAGGGTCCTTAAGGGCCGCTGTGTCAGGAGACGGTAGCGCCACTTTCTTGGACAAGCGCGTCAGGGCCTTGTCCACAGTGGGGGGTGATTCCCAAATCTCCCTGTCTTGCTTAGGGAAAGGGTATGCCATAAAAATTCTTTTGGGGATCTGCGGTCTTTTATCCGGAGTCTCCCAAGCTTTTCCAAAGAACTCATTTAATTCATGAGATGTGGGAAAATTAATAATCTGTTTCTTTTCCTTAAACATGTGTACCCTTGTGTCGGGGACCGAGGGTTCATCCACAATATGCAACACATCCCTTATTGCCACAATCATGCACTGAATGGTTTTAGTCACCCTAGGGTGCAATTTTACTTCGTCATAGTCGACACTGGAATTAGAATCCGTGTCTGTAGTAGTGTCTTGTGTTAAGGGACGCTTTTGAGACCCCGACGGGCCCTGTGAGTCGGTCCAATCTGAGGATTGACCGCCTGATGTCCCCCCTAAACCAGCCTTATCAAGCCTTTTATGTAAAGATGTCACACTTGCATGCAACGTATGCCACATGTCCATCCAATCTGGAGTCGGCACAACCGACGGGGACACACCACTCATTTGCTCCACCTCCTCCTTGGAGAAGCCTTCCGCCTCAGACATGTCGACACACACATACCGACACCCCACACACACAGGGAGTTACCTATAAGGGGATAAAACCCCAACCAGGCCCTTAGGAGAGACAGAGAGATAGAGTATGCCAGCACACACCCAGCGCTTAAAAACACTGGAATATATGACCAGATAGCGCTGTGATATGTATATAATTGTAATCTCCACTCACTGCGTCGCCAAAGTGCCCCTCTCCTCTTTTTTCAAGCCTGTGAAGCTCAGCAGGGGAGAGAACAGGGAGCCAGCGTTTCCTCATGCAGTCTCTGTGGGGAAAATGGCGCTGGTTAGTGCTGAGGATCAAGCCCTGCCCACCCGACGGCGGGCTTCGGTCCCATCAACTTTCTATAGAAAAATGGCGGGGTTTACCGGATTTACTGTGCCACAGCCTAATCCATGCTTATCCATGCCAAATATGAGGAATATTGCTGTCCAGGGCGCCCCCCCCCCCCCTGCACCCTTCAGTGCCTGCTTGTGTGTGTGTGACTGGGAGCAATGGCGCGCAGCTTACCGCTGCGCACTTACCTCATGAAGATCTGTTGTCTTCTGCCGCCTGAAGTCTTCTTTGCCTTCTCATACTCACCCGGCTTCTATCTTCGGCATCTGTGAGGAGGACGGCGGCGCGGCTCCGGGACGAACCCCAGGTGAAACCTGTGTTCCGACTCCCTCTGGAGCTAATGGTGTCCAGTAGCCTTAGAAGCAGTGCCCAACTTAACAAGCCAGCTCTGCTTCTCTCTCCTCGGTCCCACGATGCAGGGAGCCTGTTGCCAACAGGACTCCCTGAAAATAAAAAACCTAACAAAATTCTTTTTCCACAGAAAACTCTGGAGAGCTCTCTGCAGTGCACCCATTCTCCTCTGGGCACAAGATCTAACTGAGGTCTGGAGGAGGGGCATAGAGGGAGGAGCCAGTGCACACCCATAGTCAAAGTTCTTTTTAGGTGCCCTATCTCCTGCGGAGCCTATCTATACCCCATGGTCCTTACGGAGTCCCCAGCATCCTCTAGGACATAAGAGAAATTATATATATATATATATATATATATATATATATATATATACACTGCTCAAAAAAATAAAGGGAACACTAAAATAACACATCCTAGATCTGAATGAATTAAATATTCTTATTAAATACTTTGTTCTTTATATAGTTGAATGTGCTGACAATAAAATCACACAAAAATTATCAATGGAAATCAAATTTATTAACCCATGGAGGTCTGGATTTGGAGTTACACTCAAAATTAAAGTGGAAAAACACACTACAGGCTGATCCAACTTTAATGTAATGTCCTTAAAATAAGTCAAAATGAGACTCAGCAGTGTGTGTGGCCTCCACGTGCCTGTATGACCTCCCTACAATGCCTGGGCATGCTCCTGATGAGGTGGCGGATGGTCTCCTGAGGGATCTCCTCCCAGACCTGGACTAAAGCATCCGCCAACTCCTGGACAGTCTGTGGTGCAACGTGGTGTTGGTTGATGGAGCGAGACATGATGTCCCAGATGTGCTCAATTGGATTCAGGTCTGGGTAACGGGCGGGCCAGTCCATAGCATCAATGCCTTCATCTTGCAGGAACTGCTGACACACTCTAGCCACATGAGGTCTAGCATTGTCTTGCATTAGGAGGAACCCAGGGCCAACCGCACCAGCATATGGTCTCACAAGGGGTCTGAGGATCTCATCTCGGTACCTAATGGCAGTCAGGCTACCTCTGGCGAGCACATGGAGGGCTGTGCGGCCCCCTAAAGAAATGCCACTCCACACCATTACTGACCCACTGCCAAACCGGTCATGCTGGAGGATGTTGCAGGCAGCAGAACGTTCTCCTTGGCGTCTCCAGACTCTGTCACGTCTGTCACATGTGCTCAGTGAGAACCTGCTTTCATCTGTGAAGAGCACAGGGCGCCAGTGGCGAATTTGCCAATCTTGGTGTTCTCTGGCAAATGCCAAATGTCCTGCACGGTGTTGGGCTGTAAGCACAACCCCCACCTGTGGATGTCGGGCCCTCATACCACCCTCATGGAGTCTGTTTCTGATCGTTTGAGTAGACACATGCACATTTGTGGCTTGCTGGAGGTGATTTTGCAGGACTCTGGCAGTGCTCCTCCTGTTTCTCCTTGCACAAAGGCGGAGGTAGTGGTCCTGCTGCTGGGTTGTTGCCCTTCTACGGCCTCCTCCACGTCTCCTGATGTACTGGCCTGTCTCCTGGTAGCGCATCCATGCTCTGGACACTACGCTGACAGACACAGCAAACCTTCTTGCCCCAGCTCGCATTGATGTGCCATCCTGGATGAGCTGCACTACCTGAGCCACTTGTGTGGGTTGTAGACTCCGTTTCATGCTACCACTAGAGTGAAAGCACCGCCAGCTTTCAAAAGTGACCAAAACATCAGCCAGAAAGCATAGGAGCTGAGAAGTGGTCTGTGGTCACCACCTGCAGAACAACTCCTTTATTGGGGGTGTCTTGCTAATTGCCTATAATTTCCACCTGTTGTCTATTCCATTTGCACAGCATGTGAAATTGATTGTCAATCAGTGCTGCTTCCTAAGTCGACAGTTTGATTTCACAGAAGTGTGATTGACTTGGAGTTACATTGTGTTGTTTAAGTGTTCCCTTAATTTTTTTGAGCAGTGTGTATATATATATATATATATATATATATATATATATATAGACAACAAGCAGGTCCGGCTCTCCCATTATAGAGTCCAATAGCGCTGGGTGCCTCCACAGTAGAAATGTACAGACAACGGCAGGTGCGGCACTCCAAGCGACGGGGAAAAAAGCAACTCTTTAAGTCCTTGTAATAGACAACGTTTCAATGCTGTTTATTAGTGCATTTTCATCAGGTCCTGATGAAACCCCCTGTAAATAGCAGTGCCGCTTATACACCTAATGATACCCACGGTAGCAATGCCCCTTATACACATAATAATTGCCCATGGTAGCAGTGCCTCTTATACACATAATAAATTTCTGCGGTAGCAGTGCCACTTACATACATAATAACGTCCACAGTATCAGTGCCGCTTATACCCATAATGCCCACAAGGTATCAGTGCCACTTATACCCATAATAATGGCAGCAGTATCAGTGTCGCTTATACACATAATGCCCGCTGTAGCAGTGCCTCTTATATACAAAACAATGCCCGCTGTAGCAGTGCCGCTTATACCCATAATAATGCCAGCAGTATCAGGGCCGCTTATACACATAAGAATGGTCACTGTATCAGTGCCTCTTATATACATAATGCCCGCTGTAGCAGTGCCACTTATACCCATAATAAATGCCCATGGTAGCAGTGCTGCTTATTCCACATACAACTGACGCCCCGTTCCGACCCACTTTAACCCCTAACAAAAAAAGGTCATAGGAATACCTAGTGAGCACAATAACAAATTTCTTTAAAATGAATATTACATACACATTATGCACACATAATAACAATATATCATTAAAAATATATTAAATGAACAATTGAACAAGACTTCTTTTATCTTCAAATGATTAAGGTTATCCAATAAGGGTTTATGAACAGAAATCCTTAATCGATGGTATCCAATCCTAAAAAGTGCCATATAGAATTTTAGTTTCAATAGTTGTATTCCGATAAAGTTAGTTGTGTTTATTTATTCCAGCAATGTCAGTCTCTGGAGGGAGGGCGTCTGACTGTATGGCTCAAAAAGAGCGCGGCGCTATGCTCCACCTCCCAGATGTTACACTTATCCCCACAGCATCGTGGGTAAAGTACTTTGGCAGCACTTTGAATTTGTGCAGCCAGAGGCGTATCTAGCACGGGGCGAGCAGGGCACGTGGCCTGGGCGCTGTGGAAGCCCCAACAGAGGGGGCGCCACCGGCACGGCCCGCTCGCCCCATGCGACAGGGATTCTGCCGGCGCTACCTGCGGCGCTCTCCCTGTCTCCCCGGCTGCTGTGCCTGGCACACTGGACAGGCAGCGGCAGCCAGGAGCCTCCCCTCCTCCCTGCACATTGCACAGTGCGCGACCTCGGAGGTACGCGCGTGCGTGTGCGCGGCCGCGGTGAGCTGGGTTAAACAGGTGAGCGGACTTTATAGTTTTTAAAGATGTTTATGGTTTTCTGTCGGAAGAGGGGGGTGCGGGACAGTGTGTGTTGTGTGAGTGTGTTAATTGTGTGTGTGTGTGTGTGTGTGTGTGGGACAGTGAGTGTGTTAATTGTGTGAGTGTGTTAATTGTGTGTGTGTGTGTGTGTGACAGTGTGAGTGTGTGTTAATTGCGTGAGTGTGTTAAGTGTGTGTGGGACAGTGTGAGTGTGGGTTAATTGTGTGTGTGTGGGACAGTGTGCGTGTGTGTTAATTGTGTGTGTGTGGGACAGTGTGCGTGTGTGTTAATTGTGTGTGTGTGGGACAGTGTGAGTGTGTGTTAATTGTCCCGGCGGTGATTGACGTCTGCAGTGTGATGGCCACCCCCCCCCCCCCCACCCCGTCCTCCTCCGCCGCTGACAGGAGCGGTGTTGTGCGGCTCTCCCCCTCCTCCGCTGGCTCCGTCCTCCCGCTGACAGGAGCGGCGGTGTGCGGTTCCCCCCTCCTCCTCCGGCTCCGTCCTCCCGGCGTGGCCCTGCAGTGTGTGCGGCTCTCCCCAGCAGCAGGCTAGTCCCCCTTCCCCTCCCCCCTCTCTCTCCTCCTGTGGATTGAAGTTTGTAAGTATAATTTTCATTTTTACAGGTGCCCCTATTGGATTCTACTGGACAAGTGGACGTGACTGGCGTGGGATGTAGGTAAGTATGTGTGAGTGTGTCAGTGTGTTTTAATAAATTTTTACTGTCACGGTGTGTGAGTTGTGTTTTTATTTGGGTATTTTTTCTGTTGTAGAACTACAGGTACCAGCGGGCCCGTTATTTCCCCGCATGCTGGTACTTGAGGTTCTCCAAGTACCAGCAAGCGGGGGAGGCTTGCTGGGCCTTGTAGTTCCACAGCAAAAAAACAATATTCTTTTTTTTTTTTTTATTACATGGCTATCAGCCTCCCATCCACCGCCCACGGATGGGGGGGGACAGCCTCGGGTTTCACCCCTGGCCCTTGGGTGCCTGGAGAGGGGGGGGGGGAGACCCCTTGATTTAAGAGGACCCCACTCCTCCAGGGAACCCCAGCCAGTGGTGACTAGTTGGGGGGGGTAATGCCACAGCCGAAGGCACCTACATAAATGTGTCCCCCGGCTGTGGCATTATGTCCCTGGCTAGTGGAGCCCAGTGCTGGTTTTAAAAATACGGGGGACCCCTACATCTTTTGTCCCCCGTATTTTTGGAACCAGGACTGGACTAAGAGCCCGGTGCTGGTTGTATAAATACGGGGAACCCCTGTCCAATTTTTTCCCAGTGTTTAAACAACCAGGACCAGCTCAAAGAGCCCGAGGCTGGTTATACTTAGGAGGGGGGACCTCACGCATTTTTTTTTTTACATTTTTTAACCCATTCAGACCCTTCTCCATTAAGATAATGGAATCCCTGGACAACAAAATTGCATTCATGTCCTCCTCCCACTCCCTTCCCAGTCCCAAACACTAATTATTATTTTTTTCTATAAAAATGTACAATATATCACAAGTATGATGAGCAGGCAGGCAGCGGGCATTGGCGGCATCGGACTGAGATGCAAATTAGTGGCTGAGGGCTGGGTCAGTTGATGGTGGGCGGGTTTGTAAGCCATTGGCGATGGCAGCGGGCATCGGCTCAGAGGCAGTGGCGGGCATTGGCTCGGTGGCGGTAGGGGTCATCGGCAGGATTCGGCGGACATTATGGCTGTAGTGCCTCACCGCACGCCACTGACCTCACCGCACGTCACTGGTGTGTGGGACAGTGTGCGTGTGTGTTAATTGTGTGTGTGTGTGTGTGTGTGTGTGTGTGTGGGACAGTGTGAGTGTGTGTAAATTTTTGCAGTCCAGTGTGTGTGGGGGAGGGGAAAGTATGAGAATGTGTGTGTAGTCTAAGTGGGTGTGTGTGGGGTTTGGGGGTGGCCAGTCTGTGTGTGTGTAATCTACAGCGTGTGTGTGTGTAAGTAAGGGGGTGGGGCAGTCTGTGTGCGTGTGGGCGGGATGTACTAATGGCTATTTACCGAAGAGGGATATGTATTAAACCACGGGCACTGAGATGCCCTTCTCACTCACCATCCAGCTGGGTGGGCGAGCCGGGCAGGTGGAAAGTCAGCAGCAGGGGCAGCATGCCGATTATCAGCAGCCGAGGGTGTGGACTGTAAGGCACGTGCGGAGCCCAAAGCCGGAGATCGACAGCATGTTGACCGGCAACAAGCGGCTTCTGCTTCCGCGGTCAACATGCTGCCGATCTCCGGCTTTGGGCTACGCAGGGTTCGGGGGATGGGTGTCCTCTGCCGGTGTACTGCAGCTCCTGCAGCAGGAGAGAAGAACCCCGTCGGAGCACAGCAGGCCACACTGAAAAGGGTGCATCCCCGGTGCGGTGCTCTGCATCCCGGGTAGCGCCGAAGATGTGGAGTGTCGGAGGTGGCAGAAGCGCCGCAGCTTGGGGTGAGAAACCCCTGCAGCCCTTCCGCTGCTAAACTCTGCAATTAGTCTATTAAGGGGGTAGGCTCCCCTCACCACAGTGCCCCGCAGGATTAGTTAATTAAGGGGGTACGATCCCCTCACTCTATAATGTGAATTTTGGCTCATACCATGTGCTGTAACGTGAATTTTGGCTCATACCCTGTGCTATAATGTGAATTTCGGCTCATACCATGTGGGGTAATGTGAATTTCGGCTCATACCATGTGGGGTAATGTGAATTTCGGCTCATACCGTGTGGGGTAATGTGAATTTCGGCTCATACTGTGTGCTGTAATGTGAATTTCAGCTCATACCGTGTGCTATAATGTGAATTTCGGCTCATGCCATGTGGGGTAATGTGAATTTCGGCTCATACTGTGTGCTATAATGTGAATTTCGTCTCATACCGTGTGGGGTAATGTGAATTTCGGCTCATACCATATGCTGTAATGTGAAAGGGGCACCAGTACTAGATAGTATAAGGGGTCCTACAACACTGAAGGCCACGCCCCTTTTGAGTGACCACGCCCCTTTTCCGGAGCGCGCGCATAATTGCTATCTACACTTTTTCATTCCGCCTTCAAAAATTCAACCTCGACCATTGCACCTACATCTATACATACACACCCTGACATCTTTATATACAGTGACACCGGTGGCGTCTGCACATACTTTCCCTTTGTATTTTCTTTACATTTTTTTTTTTATTTGTATTTTTTTGGGGGGAGGGGGGGGGGGGGGAGGCGCCATAATAGATCTTGCCCTGGGCTCTAAAAACCCTAGCTACGCCTCTGTGTGCAGCTGCTCACCTTCTCCATTCCCAATGTTGGTTAATAGCATCTTGGATATACAGTAACTTTGTACAGTAACTATAAACATCAAAGGTGGAGCATAACGCTGGGACGTTTACATACAGAGCCGCGGCGACCTCCTTTTGTCAGCATAAAAGTTATTCCCTTACCTCATTGCTGTGGGTATAAGTTTAACATCTGGGAGGTGGAGCATAGCGCCGTGCTCTTTTTGGGTAAATGTATGAACTGGCAATATGGGGGAGAAGCGGTATCAGTGCACATTATGTGCGCTATACCACTTCTCGCCCATGTGTGATGGCTGCGGTGCGGCTATCTAAAAGATACAGTAGCAGGTCGACATGCATGGGCAATGTATTAACGGTCAGCATCGCTGACCACTCCAACACCTGCAGCTGTCGATTTCGACAGCTGTATGGTGGCGATGCCCATACACTACAGCAGGGATAGAGCTGTCCCTGCCTGTGGCGTGTGCCGGCTCCAGTCTGCGCTGGGGTTCTCACGTGAGTAGCGAGATCCTGCGCATGCGGAGAGGAGCTGGCCGGGCAGGAGAAACAGCGCATCAGCACTGAGCTGACGCGCTGTTGATCAGGGGAACATTGATGGAGGGGGGAGCGCTTCGGCAGACAAGATGTTAATACATCTTTGTTGATGTCCCTTCCTGCTTTGCCTCGGTAATGAGGCAAAGCAGAAAGTGTTAAAGCGGCACGATGCGTACGGCTATAATACATTTACCTATTTGAGCCGTACAGTCAGACGCCCTCCCTCCAGAGACTGACCGCGCTTATTTATTCCAGCAATAACTTTGGGCCTAATTCAGATCTGATTGCTCGCTAGCTATTTTTTACAGCGCTGCGATCAGATAGTCGCCGCCCACAGGGGAGTGTATTTTCGCTTTGCAAGTGTGCGAACGCTTGTGCAGCCGCCTTGTACAAAAACAGTTTGTGGAGTTTCTGAGTAGGTCTGACCTTACTCAGCCACTGCAATCACTTCAGCCTGTCCGGGGCCGGAATTGACGTCAGACACCTGCCCTGAAAACGCTTGGACATGCCTGCGTTTTACCAAACACTCCCAGAAAATGGTCAGTTGACATCCACAAACGCCTTCTTCCTGTCAATCTGCGATCGGCTGTGTGAATGGATTCTTCCTTAAATCCATCGCTCAGCAACGATCCGCTTTGTACCCATACGACGCGCCTGCGCATTGCGGTGCATACGCATGCACAGTAGTGACCTGATCGCTGCACAGCAAAAACGCTAGCGAGCAAACATATCTGAATTAGGCCCTTTATCGGAATACAACTATTCAAACTAAAATTCTATATGGCACGTTTTAGGATTGGATACCATCGATTAAGAATTTCTGTCCATAAACCTTAACCTTAATTATTTGAAGATAAAAGAAGTCTTGTTCAATTGTTCATTTAATATATTTTTAATGATCTATTGTTATTATGTGTGCATAATGTGTATGTACAGTAATAGTCATTTTTTATTAATTTGGTATGGCACGCCCTAGGTATTCCGATTACCTTTTTTTGTTGTGACTTATCCCTGGCATCACAGTCCTGTAGCATTACATGAGAATTCTACATACAGTAATATAGCAATTGGCCAAACAGTTTTGGTGGCCTGATAAGCGCTAGGGATTCATTTGTTTCACTTTTATCCCTACCTACCACCACATATACACACACACACAGAGACACACACACACACACTAAAAACACATGCAGTACACACACACCACCACATATACACACACACATACACTACACACACACACACATTACCACATATATACACACACACATACACTACACACACACACACACACATTACCACATATATACACACACACACCACTGCAACATATACACACAAACACTACACACACCACAGTACACACGCCGACTACATTTACACACATACAGTACACACACACACACACCCATATATACACAAACACACACAGTACACACTACACACACACCCCACCACATATAGACACTACACACACACATACAGTACACACCCACACCACCACATATACACACTCACATTACACACACACAGTACACACTACACACAGAACATATACACACACATAGTACACACACCACCACATATGCACACACTACACACACAGACCACAACCATATATACACACATACACACACACACACATGCACAGTATACACTACATACACATACAGTACACACACACACCACTAAATATACACACAGTACACACTACACACAGTACACCCACCACCGCTGCATACACACGTGCACAGTACACACTACATACACATACAGTACACGCACATACATCACCACATATACACACTGTACACACTACACACATATACAGTACACACAAACACTATAAACACACATACAGTACACACCATCACATATACATTCACACACACAACTACCACATATGCACACAAACACAACACACACAGTACACAATCCAATCGATGCTACTCATCAAGAAGCCATCATATAACTTACAATTGCGAGGCTTCAAGCAGCAGCAGCTCCTCGTGTAGTCTGGGGGGCGGAGCTTGTGAGTGACAGGCTCAGTCAGGACCCCGGAAAAGGAGAGACTGGAGGGAGGGGAAGCCACCACACTGCCTGTGACTTGGTGAGAGTGCTGTAGTCGGGAAGACGGGGCATGGGAGAGAGGATGCTGCTGGCAGTCTGTGACAGGAAAAAGTTTTTTTCCTGTCAATGCTGTCAGTCTCCTGTGGGCCTATTTGTAATGGGGGGCCTAGAGCTGCAGCTCCATCCGCCCCATTGTTAATCCGGCTCTGGTCAGCCCCATGCTGGGGTTGTGACCCGTAATACCAATGAGAATCTGATGTTATAGACATTGTTGGTACTGATTGGTACACCCCCTCACATACCTCCCAACTTTGATACTTTGTGGAGCGGGGCACTCCCGAAAAGGGGTGTGGCCTACAAAAAGGGGGCGTGGCTTTGCGGAGGACCCGCGATCGCGAGCCACGCCCCCCGTTTTCGTCACTGAGGGGGCATGCCCAGCGCTCTGTGAGCCGCTGGCATGCCCCCTCTCCCTCTGTCTCCAGTGAATAGACGCTGTGCGCATGCGCACAGCGTCTATTCACCGCTGCTCTGCTAAGCAGAGCAGCGATTGACAGAGCCTCCCAACTGATCCCCCCACCGCGGGACACTGTGGCCCGCGGGTGGGACAGCGGGACAGTCCCCAAAAAACGGGACTGTCCCGCGGGACAGTTGGGAGGTATGCTCTCATTCCACTTCCGCAACCATTTCAGGTGGTAATGGAAGTGAAAGCATTAATTATGCTATCAGTCCAACAGTGTTGTAAATCACAGACCATTTACATAAATGTTCCTACTCATAATAAATATTTTCCCTTATCATCATGATCCATCCCCTTCAAATTGTTTCTAATCTCATCACTCCTGTCCATCTTTCAACCCCATCATTGCTGCCTTCCATCTATTAATCCCTTCATCAATGCCCCCTTTTATTATAAGCCCTAACCCAGGGCCGGTGCAAGGGTGTTCGGCGCCTCCCTGCAAACTATAAATTTGCGCCCTCCCTGCCATACTTAATAAAGGGACAGCGCGCACCGAAGTTGCACGCCGCAAGAAGTGGGTGGGGTGTGGCCACACAATAGTACCAATTAAAAATTACTCCACAAAGTAGCACAATCTTGTTCACATTACACCGCACATTAGGGGTCATTTCGATCCGTTTACACGCAGCGGTTCTTAGTTGCGGTGTGAACGGGTCGGAACTGCGTATGCGCGCTGGACGCATTGCGCGCGCTTCATTGCCTGGCGATGGTCGTCGTCAGGATGTGACGCTGCCAGCGAGAAATGTGATCGCATCGGCGATCGCAAGAAGACGGACAATCAGGAGGCGTTCCGGGGCAGATACCGTTTTCCAGGCGTGGTGAGTACAACGCAGGCGGATCCAGGTGTTTGGAGGGCGGATGTCTGACGTCACAGCCGGGAACATCATCGCTGGATCCGTTGCACTGGTGAGTAGCTGCAGCGCTGGTCTTGTTTTGCTTTAAACTTTTTAGCATAGTAGGGCTGCACTAGCGATCGCAGCCCTGCTATGCTAAAATACACTCCCCCATAGATATGAGATAGATAGATCGACAGACACATAGATAAATAGATAGATAATAGACAGACACATAGATAGACACAGATAGACAGACAGACAGACAATCACACATAAAAAGAAAACTCACTTTAGTTCCTCTGTACTGGTCCTGGCCAGTCTCACTTTTGTTCCTGAGTCCTGTCAGGTGATGAGATGGCTCCGTCCATGGAGATGGGGGCATCTAGTGGCTCCTGGCAGTACTGGTGTCAGCATTAACTGCAGCTCTCTGCTCCCGAAGCCGTCCTTTGTTGGTCCCATCCCCAGACCTCCTCCTGCTAGCGCCACTGCGCTGACACAGGACGGGAGGAGGTGACATCAGCAGCTGGGCTGGAGTGGGGGGACTAGAATATCCGCGATCCAGGCTGCCCGCTGCGTGTAAACGGATCGAAATGACCCCTAATGTGCGGTGTAATGTGAACAAGATTGTGCTACTTTGTTGGAGTACAGTGATAGGCGCAGCGGCAGTCGGCAACAACAGCGCACAGTGAAGGGAAGTAGAGCAGGAAGAGCGCCTCTCCTGTCTGGCGCCTACCTGCACAGCATCCCTTCGCTGAGCGGGTTCCGTTGGCTCGGTCCTTACCGTTTGGAACACTTCTATCATCACTCCTCATTTTTTTAATCTCTGCTTCCCCTTCATGAAGGCCACCAGAGTGCGCTGGTCACCCAATTGCCGTACATGGGGGGTAATTCCAAGTTGAGTTAGATTTGGGTGGGTTATTTTATTTCTGTGCAGGGTAAATACTGGCTGCTTTATATTTACACTGCAACTTAGATTGCAGATTAAACACACCACACCCAAATCTAACTCTCTCTGCACATGTTATATCTGCCCCTCCTGCACTGCACATGGGCCCTCATTCCGAGTTGTTCGCTCGCAAGCTGCTTTTAGCAGCTTTGCACACGCTAAGCCGCCGCCTACTGGGAGTGAATCTTAGCATAGTATAATTGCGAACGAAAGATTAGCAGAATTGCGAATAGACACTTCTTAGCAGTTTCTGAGTAGCTCCAGACTTACTCGGCATCTGCGATCAGTTCAGTCAGTTTCATTCCTGGTTTGACGTCACAAACACACCCAGCGTTCGCCCAGACACTCCCCCGTTTCTTCAGACACTCCCGCGTTTTCCCCAGAAACGGTAGCGTTTTTTCACACACTCCCATAAAACGGCCAGTTTCCGCCCAGAAACACCCACTTCCTGTCAATCACATTACGATCACCAGAACGAAGAAAAAACCTTGTAATGCCGTGAGTAAAATACCTAACTGCATAGCAAATTTACTTGGCGCAGTCGCACTGCGGACATTGCGCATGCGCATTAGCGACTAATCGCTCCGTTGCGAAAAAAAAATAACGAGCGAACAACTCGGAATGACCACCATGGTTTTGCCCAACTGCTAGCAAAATTCCTGCTGCGATCAACTTGGAATTACCCCCAAGGTGTTTGTTAAATACACAAACTTTGTATCAATTACGCACACAAAGATTTATTTTTATCATATTAATGTAATTTTCACTTTCTTTGGCTAGCCTATATCCACTTTATATATTTAATTATGTTTATCTTTTTTTTTCCATCAGGATCTCGAGCATCTTACACCAGTCAGCACAGTCACGAATTAAGGGCATTACAATCACCAGAACATCACATAGAACCCATTTATGAAGACAGAGTTTATCAGAAGCCACCAATGAGAAGCCTAAGCCAAAGCCAGGGAGATCCGTTATTACCAGCACTTACCAGCTCATATCGCACCAACACAGGTAAGCGCTTATTATACAGTGTTATGCAGCCCGATATTCAGTTTTCCGCAGACAGTTTATAGCTATTTAAATAATTAATTAATTATTTTCTTATTTTACTAATCATCACAAGTCCTGTGGTGGGGGGTTGGAGCATGTACAGTATCAGTTCTCTGCATGTGCAGAACAGATCCTGTGAACTTTCACGGAGTGCTCTCAAGCCACAGCATGATTGTCATGCTGTGCCTGTTTGGGGATGGGAAGCATTTTTCAAAACTGGGGCATGTCGCCCCTGTTTTGTGGGCATTGGGGGTAATTCCAAGTTGATCGCAGCAGGAAATTTTTTCAGCAGTTGGGCAAAACCATGTGCACTGCAGGGGGGGCAGATATAACATTTGCAGAGAGAGTTAGATTTGGGTGGGTTATTTTGTTTCTGTGCAGGGTAAATACTGGCTGCTTTATTTTTACACTGCAATTTATATTGCAGATTGAACTCACCCCACCCAAATCTATCTCTCCCTGCACATGTTATATCTGCCTCCCCTGCAGTGCACATGGTTTTGTCCAACTGCTAAAAAATTTCCTGCTGCGATCAACTTGGAATTACCCCCATTGTCCAGACCAGTGTTTGCATCTTCTGACACAGACTTCATCGTCCCTGCTGAGCATTTCGGACGGTTATTCTGAGAAAGCTGAGGCTCGTGATGGTGATCCGATGATGTGTCTTCGGATGCAGAACTTTGATTGCAGATACTTCCAGGTGATATCTTTTTCCTACAGACACCTACTGCAGCATTACCATATTAGTTGTATGGTATTGCACAGCTGTTTTCCTGTAGCCGTATAACTATGAATCATGATCAGAGGGAATATATCTCTGACTGTAGTAAAAAAAATAAACTTGGCCAGAAAGGAAGTTACCAAGTTTTTTTTACTTCAGTGCCTGGCATGGCTCTTATTTAAGCCAGTGTGATGTTGATCTCAGACTACTTTTAATACATGGACAGTACTTTGCGCACTACTCTTGGGTTCAAATAGCTCTCTGTTCTAGAGCAGAGCAGTGTGAGGCGGAAACATACTGTACATGCCTTCTGTCAGTGGCGTAACTACTGCCCCCGCAGTTCTCGCGGTGGCTTGGGGGCGAGGGGCTGCGGAGGCGCCACTGACTTTGCACAGATTGACATGCGGACGAGCGTCCGCATGTCAATCTGCGGTCTCCTTCCCTCCGCTGCTGTAAGGAGGGACACGGAGCGCACATCGTGCGCCTCTCCTGTGTCCCTCCCTGGCTCTCCCTCGGCCTGTCTAATAAAGGAAGTGCCGTTCGTGAGCTCTGATTGGCTCACGAGCCGGCACTTCCTTTATTAGACCGGCAGGAGAGCCAGGAGGGACACAGGAGAGGCGCGCTATGCGCTCTGTGTCCCTCCAACACAAAGGAGCGGGGGGGTGGGAGGGGAGCAGGCACTGTGGGGGAATATCTGGCACTGGGGGCATATAGCTGGCACTGTGGGGGAAGATCTGGCACTGGGGGCATATACCTTGCACTGTGGGGGAAGATCTGGCACTGGGGGCATATACCTGGCACTGTGGGGGAAGATCTGGCACTGGGGGCATATACCTGGCACTGTGGGGGAAGATCTGGCACTGGGGGCATATACCTGGCACTGGGGGCATATACCTGGCACTGTGGGGAGCAGGCACTGAGGGGGCATATGTGGCACTGTGGGGGAATATCTGGCACTGGGGGCATATACCTGGCACTGTGGGGGAAGATCTGGCACTGGGGGCATATACCTGGCACTGTGGGGGAAGATCTGGCACTGGGGGCATATACCTGGCACTGTGGGGGAAGATCTGGCACTGGGGGCATATACCTGGCACTGTGGGGGAATATTTGGCACTGGGGGGAGCAGGCACTGAGGGGGCATATGTGGCACTGTGGTGGAATATCTGGCACTGGGGGCATATACCTGGCACTGTGGGGGAATATCTGGCACTGGGGGGAGCAGGCACTGAGGGGGCATATGTGACACTGGGGGGGGGGGTATATGTGCCACTGGGGGCATGTACCTGGCACTGTGGGGGAATATCTGGCACTGGGGGCATATGTGGCACTGGGAGCATGGCCCTAGCAACAAGCACTACCCCCTAGCAACGAGCATGACACCCAGTGAATGAAACCCCTGGCAACAAACATGACACCCAGTGCATGAAACCCCTGGCAACGAGCATGACACCCTGAGCATGAAAACCCCTGGCACCGTGCATGGAACCAAGAGTATGAAACCGCTGGCAACGAGCATGACACCCAGTGCATGAAACCCCTGGCAACGAGCATGACACCCTGAGCATGAAAACCCCTGGCACCGTGCATGGAACCAAGAGCATGAAACCCCCGGCAACGAGCAGGTAATTTAAAAGTAATTAGAAGCCTTACTGTAGAACTTAATGTGTAATGGGCATTACGGTGTGTGGCATAATGTATCACGGACATTGCCGTGTGTGTCATAATGTGTCGGGCATTACGGTGTGTTGTATACTATATCACGGGCATTGTGGTATGTGGTATAATGTCTCAGGATCATTGTGGTGTGTGTCATACTGTGTCACAGACATTGTATGTGCTATAATGTATCAGGGGCATTGCAGTGCGTAGCATAATGTATAACGGGCATTGCGATTCCTGTCATAATGTGTCACAGGCATTACGGTGTGTGGCATAATGTGTCGGGGGCATTACAGTGTGTGCATATTGTGTCATGTGCATTATTGTGTGTGGCATAATGGCTAAGGCCATTGCAGTATGTGGAATAATGTATACTGGGCATTACTATAAGGAGGAAAAATGACAAATAATGTAAGGGGCATGAATCAGGATTATTTTTCTTTCCTGTGGTGGCTAACGTCTGGGCGTGCAGGTTGCAAAACTGGGGTATAAGGTAGTCTTTTCCTGCAATGCCACGCCCCTTTACGCAAAGCCACACCCATTTCAACGAAGCCACACACCCTATTTGTCCCTTTTACTAGTGACAATTATGGGGGGTATGGGGGGGGGGGGCGCCGAAGGATTTTTTGGCTTGGGGGAGAAAAATTTCTAGTACGCCACTGCCTTCTGTCCTTGCAGTGGGGACAAAGTCCTGACTGAGAGGGACATTGACCCAATATCGGTATTATCCTTCCAGAATGCAGCATGTGTTTGCTGCTTCACAGGTTCCTGGAATGCTGAAGCCCTGTTTGGAAAATAATTGTACATGAAAAAGGTAAATCCAAGCAGTAGGAGCAGCCACTAGCCCTCCTCCTCTGAACCAGCATGATTTTAAACCAAAAACACACACATTTAATAAATACTTTTCTCATACGTCCTAGAGGATGCTGGGGATGACATCAAGACCATGGGGTATAGACAGGATCCGCAGGAGACATGGGCACTCTAAAGACTTTTCATTGGGTGTGAACTGGCTCCTCCCTCTATGCCCCTCCTCCAGACCTCAGTTTTAGAAATGTGTCCAGGTCGACTGGATGCACTCTGAGGAGCTCCAAAGAGTTTCTCTGACAAGACTTATGTTAGGTTTTTTTATTTTCAGGGAGATCTGCTGGCATCAGACTCCCTGCTTCGTGGGACTGAGGGGGCAGAAGTAGGAACCAACTTCCTAAAGAGTTTCATGGCTCTGCTTCTGGCTAACAGGACACCATTAGCTCCTGAAGGGACCTGAACGCTAGCCGTGCCTAGATGCTCACACCCACAGCACGCCATCACCCCCCTCACAGAGCCAGAAGTCAGAAGACAGATCTTCAATCAAGAAAGTGATGGCTAAAGGTATTGCGCGGCTGGCGGGAGCGCAGCGCGCCATGTTGGCCACACATACAGGCACTGCAGAGTGCAGGGGGAGGGGGCGCCCTGGGCAGCATGAAACCTATGGAAACTGGCATAAATAAGGGGCATAAGTTGCTGCGGCACAGTCCTACCCCCACCAGTATAAAAAATTACCTCATAAAAGCTGAGGAGAAACACACCATTGAAGAGTGGAGCTTCCTCCTCAGTCAGCCAGCACACTGCTCAGCGCCATTTTCTCTCTTTCTCCTCAGGCTGCAGAGACAAGGCTGGTCCTCCTCCACTACTGAACAAGTATCAGGGTTCAAAACGGGGGCCACAGTGAATTTGGTGCTATATAATTGTGTGATTAACATTATAAAAGCGCTGAATGTCAGTGGGCATTTTGTGTTCACAGACATTGTGTTACTGGCGCTGGTTTGTGAACTGGCAAATCCCATCTGTGTCCCTCTGACAGATTTTACTGTGGGTCTGTCCCCCTATAAGTCCCGGAGTGTCTGTGGTGTGGTTCTGCACGTGTGTGACATGTCTGTGGCAGGGAACTCTGTGGAGACATGTTAGGGACACAGAGGTGTAATATGACACCAAGAGCCTGACTGGGTGAAAGGTTACATGATAGTGTGAATCATATCAGTAAGAGGTTGGACTGAATCTCATACAGAAAATGAAAATAATCTGTTGAAGATGTGATTTTTAATAGTTCTGCCTTTCATCCACAGGGACCTTTCCGGGTCACATACAAATTTGCACAAGTAGTACAAACTGATACCGACACGGACTCTGATTCCTGTGTCGACACTAGTGATTCCAGGGGAATAGGTCCTAAGTTAGCAAAAAAGCATTCAAAACATGTTTTAGCTATAAAGGAGGTGTTAGAAGTTACGAAGCCCCCTCTTTTACCACAAGGAGAGGGTTTACTTTACTTCTTTACTAATGTAATTTTCCCTCCACCTCATGTCTGATTTAACCTGAAAATAAATTTCAGATTCCCAAAAGGAATTCAGGCAGCTTACCTTTTTCCAAAAAAGGTGGGAGTCACCCCACATTTTAGACAGGGCGGGTGTCTGAATTGAGGGCCTTGTCCCACAAGAGCCCTTACCTGATCTTCCATGAAGATAGGGTAGAGTTGAGAACTCGTCAACATTTTCTTCCAAAGGTGGTTTCCTCTTTCCACATAAACCAACCTATTGTGGTGCCAGTTGCTACTGACACATTCGCTGAGTCAAAGTCTCTAGATGTGGTTAGAGCTTTGAAGATTTATGTCGCTAGAACAGCTCGAATACGGAAAACAGAGGTTTTGTTTGTCCTGTATGCTCCCAACAAGATTGGGTGTCCTGCTTCCAAGCAGACTATTGCGCGCTGGATCAGAGGTACGATTCAGCAAGCTCATTCTACGGCTGGATTGCCGTTACTGATGTCGGTGAAGGCCCATTCTACTAGGAAGGTGGGCTCCTCCTGGGCGGCTGCCCGGGGGGTCTCGGCATTACAACTTTGCCGAGCAGCTACTTGGTCAGGGTCAAACACATTTGCAAAATTCTACAAGTTTGACACCTTGGCCGATGAGGACCTAAAGTTTGGTCAATCGGTGCTGCAGGGTCATCCGCACTCTCCCGCCCGTACTGGAGCTTTGGTAAAGACCCCATGGTCTTGATGTCGTCCCCAGCATCCTCTAGGACGTATGAGAAAATAGGATTTTGATAACCTACCGGTAAATCCTTTTCTCCTAGTCCGTAGAGGATGCTGGGCGCCCGTCCCAGTGCGTACTTTGCCTGCAGTTTAGTTATTACAGTTACACAAGTTGTGTTATCTTGGTTTCAGCATGTTTCTGCAATTAGTTCATGCCTGTTGGTGTGTGTTATGTTGAATGCCATGTGTGCGGCATGGTTGAGGGTGTGAGTTGGTAGATATCTCACCACTAGTTAAGTAATTCCTTTCCTTGAAATGTCAGTCTCCCTGGGCACAGTTCCTACAACTGAGGTCTGGAGGAGGGGCATAGAGGAAGGAGCCAGTTCACACCCAACGAAAAGTCTTTAGAGTGCCCATGTCTCCTGCGGATCCCGTCTATACCCCATGGTCTTGATGTCGTCCCCAGCATCCTCTACGGACTAGGAGAAAAGGATTTACCGGTAGGTTATCAAAATCCTATTATTCCGCACCAGCAACCAGTTCCAACATTAAATATTTGACAGCATTAACCAATTTGCCTGAATGACCATTTTCTTAATTTTTTTAGTGCTTTACGAGATTTTCTTTCCAACCAGGTAATTATTTGGATGGTCGGAAGATAATCTTTAGGTGTATGGCCAGTTTAACATTTAATATTGCAAAAAAAAAAGTTGTACAGAAGTAACATATGCACTTTTTTCACAATGGCCCTCATTCCGAGTTGTTCGCTCGGTATTTTTCATCGCATCGCAGTGAAAATCCTCTTAGTACGCATGCGCAATGTTCGCACTGCGACTGCGCCAAGTAACTTTACTATGATGAAAGTATTTTTACTCACGGCTTTTTCTTCGCTCCGGCGATCGTAATGTGATTGACAGGAAATGGGTGTTACTGGGCGGAAACACGGCGTTTCAGGGGCGTGTGGCTGAAAACGCTACCGTTTCCGGAAAAAACGCAGGAGTGGCCGGGGAAACGGTGGGAGTGCCTGGGCGAACGCTGGGTGTGTTTGTGACGTCAACCAGGAACGACAAGCACTGAAATGATCGCACAGGCAGAGTAAGTCTGGAGCTACTCTGAAACTGCTAAGTAGTTAGTAATCGCAATATTGCGAATACATCGGTCGCAATTTTAAGAAGCTAAGATTCACTCCCAGTAGGCGGCGGCTTAGCGTGTGTAACTCTGCTAAATTCGCCTTGCGACCGATCAACTCGGAATGAGGGCCAATGTTCACATCAGAACTACTGAAATTGGTCTTTATTTTTAGTCAAGAGTATTGTTTTCCTCTATCGCGTTACCTTACGACTACCCACTGCCTTTGTTTTGTTTTTTACAATAGATATACTTGCGCTTTAAACCTATCTGCCCTGTTTTACTTTCTACAGCACTTGAAGATGAGGACCCACCTAGCAGTGTTGCTTAGTGACCGCATTAAGGCGATATTCAATTAGAGATGAGCGGGTTCGGTTTCTCTGAATCCGAACCCGCACGAACTTCATGTTTTTTTTCACGGGTCCGAGCGACTCGGATCTTCCCGCCTTGCTCGGTTAACCCGAGCGCGCCCGAACGTCATCATGACGCTGTCGGATTCTCGCGAGACTCGGATTCTATATAAGGAGCCGCGCGTCGCCGCCATTTTCACACGTGCATTGAGATTGATAGAGAGAGGACGTGGCTGGCGTCCTCTCCATTTAGATTAGGAGAGAGAGAGAGAGATTGACCTGAGGCTGATACTGTAGAAGAGAGTGCAGAGTTTAGTGACTGATCACAGTGACCACCAGCAGTGCAGTTGTTTTATTTAATATATCCGTTCTCTGCCTGAAAAAAACGGTACACACAGTGACTCAGTCACATACCATATCTGTGTGCACTGCTCAGCCCAGTGTGCTGCATGCCTGCATCATCTATGTATATATTATATATCTGACTGTGCTCAGCTCACACAGCTTATAATTGTGGGGGAGACTGGGGAGCACTGCAGTGCCAGTTATAGGTTACAACAGGAGCCAGGAGTACAAGACAGTCACATACCATATCTGTGTGCACTGCTCAGCCCAGTGTGCTGCATCATCTATGTATATATATTATATATCTGACTGTGCTCAGCTCACACAGCTTATAATTGTGGGGGAGACTGGGGAGCACTGCAGTGCCAGTTATAGGTTATAGCAGGAGCCAGGAGTACATATTATATTAAAATTAAACAGTGCACACTTTTGCTGCAGGAGTGCCACTGCCAGTGTGACTGACCAGTGACCTGACCACACTGACCACCAGTATAGTTAGTAGTATACTATATTGTGATTGCCTGAAAAAGTTAAACACTCGTCGTGTGACTTCACTTGTGTGGTGTTTTTTTTTTTATTCTATAAAAAACTCATTCTGCTGACAGACAGTGTCCAGCAGGTCCGTCATTATATAATATATATACCTGTCCGGCTGCAGTAGTGATATATATATATTTTTTATATCATTATTTATCATCCAGTCGCAGCAGACACAGTACGGTAGTTCACGGCTGTAGCTACCTCTGTGTCGGCACTCGGCAGTCCATCCATAATTGTATACCACCTACCCGTGGTTTTTTTTTCTTTCTTCTTTATACATACATACTACTACATCTCTTTATCAACCAGTCTATATTAGCAGCAGACACAGTACAGTACGGTAGTTCACGGCTGTGGCTACCTCTGTGTCGGCACTCGGCAGTCCGTCCATAATTGTATACCACCTAACCGTGGTTTTTTTTTCTTTCTTCTTTATACATACATACTACGACATCTCTTTATCAACCAGTCTATATTAGCAGCAGACACAGTACAGTACGGTAGTTCACGGCTGTGGCTACCTCTGTGTCGGCACTCGGCAGTCCGTCCATAATTGTATACCACCTAACCGTGGTTTTTTTTTCTTTCTTCTTCATACATACATACTACGACATCTCTTTATCAACCAGTCTATATTAGCAGCAGACACAGTACAGTACGGTAGTTCACGGCTGTGGCTACCTCTGTGTCGGCACTCGGCAGTCCGTCCATAATTGTATACCACCTAACCGTGGTTTTTTTTTCTTTCTTCTTTATACATACATACTACGACATCTCTTTATCAACCAGTCTATATTAGCAGCAGGCACAGTACAGTACGGTAGTTCACGGCTGTGGCTACCTCTGTGTCGGCACTCGGCAGTCCGTCCATAATTGTATACCACCTAACCGTGGTTTTTTTTTCTTTCTTCTTCATACATACATACTACGACATCTCTTTATCAACCAGTCTATATTAGCAGCAGACACAGTACAGTACGGTAGTTCACGGCTGTGGCTACCTCTGTGTCGGCACTCGGCAGTCCGTCCATAATTGTATACCACCTACCCGTGGTTTTTTTTTCTTTCTTCTTTATACATACATACTACTACATCTCTTTATCAACCAGTCTATATTAGCAGCAGACACAGTACAGTACGGTAGTTCACGGCTGTGGCTACCTCTGTGTCGGCACTCGGCAGTCCGTCCATAATTGTATACCACCTACCCGTGGTTTTTTTTTCTTTCTTCTTTATACATACATACTACTACATCTCTTTATCAACCAGTCTATATTAGCAGCAGACACAGTACAGTACGGTAGTTCACGGCTGTGGCTACCTCTGTGTCGGCACTCGGCAGTCCGTCCATAATTGTATACCACCTACCCGTGGTTTTTTTTTCTTTCTTCTTCTTCATACATACATACTACGACATCTCTTTATCAACCAGTCTATATTAGCAGCAGACACAGTACAGTACGGTAGTTCACGGCTGTGGCTACCTCTGTGTCGGCACTCGGCAGTCCGTCCATAATTGTATACCACCTAACCGTGGTTTTTTTTTCTTTCTTCTTCATACATACATACTACGACATCTCTTTATCAACCAGTCTATATTAGCAGCAGACACAGTACGGTAGTTCACGGCTGTAGCTACCTCTGTGTCGGCACTCGGCAGTCCGTCCATAATTGTATACTAGTATCCATCCATCTCCATTGTTTACCTGAGGTGCCTTTTAGTTGTGCCTATTAAAATATGGAGAACAAAAAAGTTGAGGTTCCAAAATTAGGGAAAGATCAAGATCCACTTCCACCTCGTGCTGAAGCTGCTGCCACTAGTCATGGCCGAGACGATGAAATGCCAGCAACGTCGTCTGCCAAGGCCGATGCCCAATGTCATAGTACAGAGCATGTCAAATCCAAAACACCAAATATCAGTAAAAAAAGGACTCCAAAACCTAAAATAAAATTGTCGGAGGAGAAGCGTAAACTTGCCAATATGCCATTTACCACACGGAGTGGCAAGGAACGGCTGAGGCCCTGGCCTATGTTCATGGCTAGTGGTTCAGCTTCACATGAGGATGGAGGCACTCAGCCTCTCGCTAGAAAAATGAAAAGACTCAAGCTGGCAAAAGCAGTAGCACCGCAAAGAACTGTGCGTTATTCGAAATCCCAAATCCACAAGGAGAGTCCAATTGTGTCGGTTGCGATGCCTGACCTTCCCAACACTGGACGTGAAGAGCATGCGCCTTCCACCATTTGCACGCCCCCTGCAAGTGCTGGAAGGAGCACCCACAGTCCAGTTCCTGATAGTCAGATTGAAGATGTCAGTGTTGAAGTACACCAGGATGAGGAGGATATGGGTGTTGCTGGCGCTGGGGAGGAAATTGACCAGGAGGATTCTGATGGTGAGGTGGTTTGTTTAAGTCAGGCACCCGGGGAGACACCTGTTGTCCGTGGGAGGAATATGGCCGTTGACATGCCTGGTGAAAATACCAAAAAAATCAGCTCTTCGGTGTGGAACTATTTCAACAGAAATGCGGACAACAGGTGTCAAGCAGTGTGTTCCCTTTGTCAAGCTGTAATAAGTAGGGGTAAGGACGTTAACCACCTCGGAACATCCTCCCTTATACGTCACCTGCAGCGCATTCATAATAAGTCAGTGACAAGTTCAAAAACTTTGGGTGACAGCGGAAGCAGTCCACTGACCAGTAAATCCCTTCCTCTTGTAACCAAGCTCACGCAAACCACCCCACCAACTCCCTCAGTGTCAATTTCCTCCTTCCCCAGGAATGCCAATAGTCCTGCAGGCAATGTCACTGGCAATTCTGACGAGTCCTCTCCTGCCTGGCATTCCTCCGATGCATCCTTGCGTGTAACGCCTACTGCTGCTGGCGCTGCTGTTGTTGCTGCTGGGAGTCGATGGTCATCCCAGAGGGGAAGTCGTAAGCCCACTTGTACTACTTCCAGTAAGCAATTGACTGTTCAACAGTCCTTTGCGAGGAAGATGAAATATCACAGCAGTCATCCTGCTGCAAAGCGGATAACTGAGGCCTTGACAACTATGTTGGTGTTAGACGTGCGTCCGGTATCCGCCGTTAGTTCACAGGGAACTAGACAATTTATTGAGGCAGTGTGCCCCCGTTACCAAATACCATCTAGGTTCCACTTCTCTAGGCAGGCGATACCGAGAATGTACACGGACGTCAGAAAAAGACTCACCAGTGTCCTAAAAAATGCAGTTGTACCCAATGTCCACTTAACCACGGACATGTGGACAAGTGGAGCAGGGCAGGGTCAGGACTATATGACTGTGACAGCCCACTGGGTAGATGTATGGACTCCCGCCGCAAGAACAGCAGCGGCGGCACCAGTAGCAGCATCTCGCAAACGCCAACTCTTTCCTAGGCAGGCTACGCTTTGTATCACCGGTTTCCAGAATACGCACACAGCTGAAAACCTCTTACGGCAACTGAGGAAGATCATCGCGGAATGGCTTACCCCAATTGGACTCTCCTGTGGATTTGTGGCATCGGACAACGCCAGCAATATTGTGTGTGCATTAAATATGGGCAAATTCCAGCACGTCCCATGTTTTGCACATACCTTGAATTTGGTGGTGCAGAATTATTTAAAAAACGACAGGGGCGTGCAAGAGATGCTGTCGGTGGCCAGAAAAATTGCGGGACACTTTCGGCGTACAGGCACCACGTACAGAAGACTGGAGCACCACCAAAAACTACTGAACCTGCCCTGCCATCATCTGAAGCAAGAAGTGGTAACGAGGTGGAATTCAACCCTCTATATGCTTCAGAGGTTGGAGGAGCAGCAAAAGGCCATTCAAGCCTATACAATTGAGCACGATATAGGAGGTGGAATGCACCTGTCTCAAGCGCAGTGGAGAATGATTTCAACGTTGTGCAAGGTTCTGATGCCCTTTGAACTTGCCACACGTGAAGTCAGTTCAGACACTGCCAGCCTGAGTCAGGTCATTCCCCTCATCAGGCTTTTGCAGAAGAAGCTGGAGACATTGAAGGAGGAGCTAACACGGAGCGATTCCGCTAGGCATGTGGGACTTGTGGATGGAGCCCTTAATTCGCTTAACAAGGATTCACGGGTGGTCAATCTGTTGAAATCAGAGCACTACATTTTGGCCACCGTGCTCGATCCTAGATTTAAAGCCTACCTTGGATCTCTCTTTCCGGCAGACACAAGTCTGCTGGGGTTGAAAGACCTGCTGGTGAGAAAATTGTCAAGTCAAGCGGAACGCGACCTGTCAACATCTCCTCCTTCACATTCTCCCGCAACTGGGGGTGCGAGGAAAAGGCTCAGAATTCCGAGCCCACCCGCTGGCGGTGATGCAGGGCAGTCTGGAGCGACTGCTGATGCTGACATCTGGTCCGGACTGAAGGACCTGACAACGATTACGGACATGTCGTCTACTGTCACTGCATATGATTCTCTCACCATTGAAAGAATGGTGGAGGATTATATGAGTGACCGCATCCAAGTAGGCACGTCACACAGTCCATACTTATACTGGCAGGAAAAAGAGGCAATTTGGAGGCCATTGCACAAACTGGCTTTATTCTACCTAAGTTGCCCTCCCACAAGTGTGTACTCCGAAAGAGTGTTTAGTGCCGCCGCTCACCTTGTCAGCAATCGGCGTACGAGGTTACATCCAGAAAATGTGGAGAAGATGATGTTCATTAAAATGAATTATAATCAATTCCTCCGCGGAGACATTGACCAGCAGCAATTGCCTCCACAAAGTACACAGGGAGCTGAGATGGTGGATTCCAGTGGGGACGAATTGATAATCTGTGAGGAGGGGGATGTACACGGTGATATATCGGAGGGTGATGATGAGGTGGACATCTTGCCTCTGTAGAGCCAGTTTGTGCAAGGAGAGATTAATTGCTTCTTTTTTGGGGGGGGTCCAAACCAACCCGTCATATCAGTCACAGTCGTGTGGCAGACCCTGTCACTGAAATGATGGGTTGGTTAAAGTGTGCATGTCCTGTTTTGTTTATACAACATAAGGGTGGGTGGGAGGGCCCAAGGACAATTCCATCTTGCACCTCTTTTTTCTTTTATTTTTCTTTGCGTCATGTGCTGTTTGGGGAGGGTTTTTTGGAAGGGACATCCTTCGTGACACTGCAGTGCCACTCCTAAATGGGCCCGGTGTTTGTGTCGGCCACTAGGGTCGCTAATCTTACTCACACAGTCAGCTACCTCATTGCGCCTCTTTTTTTCTTTGCGTCATGTGCTGATTGGGGAGGGTTTTTTGGAAGGGACATCCTGCGTGACACTGCAGTGCCACTCCTAAATGGGCCCGGTGTTTGTGTCGGCCACTAGGGTCGCTAATCTTACTCACACAGTCAGCTACCTCATTGCGCCTCTTTTTTTCTTTGCGTCATGTGCTGATTGGGGAGGGTTTTTTGGAAGGGACATCCTGCGTGACACTGCAGTGCCACTCCTAAATGGGCCCGGTGTTTGTGTCGGCCACTAGGGTCGCTAATCTTACTCACACAGTCAGCTACCTCATTGCGCCTCTTTTTTTCTTTGCGTCATGTGCTGATTGGGGAGGGTTTTTTGGAAGGGACATCCTGCGTGACACTGCAGTGCCACTCCTAAATGGGCCCGGTGTTTGTGTCGGCCACTAGGGTCGCTTATCTTACTCACACAGTCAGCTACCTCATTGCGCCTCTTTTTTTCTTTGCGTCATGTGCTGATTGGGGAGGGTTTTTTGGAAGGGACATCCTGCGTGACACTGCAGTGCCACTCCTAGATGGGCCAGGTGTTTGTGTCGGCCACTAGTGTCGCTTAGCTTAGTCATCCAGCGACCTTGGTGCAAATTTTAGGACTAAAAATAATATTGTGAGGTGTGAGGTATTCAGAATAGACTGAAAATTAGTGGAAATTATGGTTTTTGAGGTTAATAATAATATGGGATCAAAATGACCCCCAAATTCTATGATTTAAGCTGTTTTTTAGTGTTTTTAAAAAAAAAACACCCGAATCCAAAACACACCCGAATCCGACAAAAAAAATTCGGTGAGGTTTTGCCAAAACGCGGTCGAACCCAAAACACGGCCGCGGAACCGAACCCAAAACCAAAACACAAAACCCGAAAAATTTCAGGCGCTCATCTCTATATTCAATTAGCCTCAAAAATTTTCGGCTGCAGAAAAGTTTTTTTTTTTCACTTTTGTTAACATTTGCACCATTTTTTCACTCTATCCAATTATTCCTCCTTTCTGTTTCCGTGATAAAACGGGGCTCTAAGGGCTGCTATTGTGGATTTTGTTCTGCAAGTCTAAAGGCCAGTACTCACTGGCCGATGTAAGAGAGATGTGTGCTGAGCGAACCGCTCAGCACATATCTCTCCCGCCACTCAGCACAGCGCGATGTGTGCTGGGGGAGACAGGGGGATCGCATGCAGGCCAATCTAGCAGCAGCGATAGCTATGCGCGGGGCTGCGCATCGCTATCGCTGTAGGGGGTACACACGGAGCGATAATGCTTAAATCCTAAGCAATCTATTCCATTTTCTCAGCGCTTGATGTTATGTGTTTGCTCAAATTGTATACATTTCTAGATTATTAGAAAGGGGTGTTCTCTATGGAGCTACACATTTTTCAGCAGCCGGGAGCGCCTGACATAGGTGGTCATTCCAAGTTGTTCGCTCGTTGACGTTTTTCACTCGAGTTATCATAGTGTGATTGACAGGAAGTGGGTGTTTCTGGGCGGAAACTTGCCGCTTTCAGGGAGTGTGCTAAAAAATGCAGGCGTGCCAGGTAAAAACGCAGGAGTGGCTGGAGAAGCGGGGGAGTGGCTGGCCGAACGCAGGGCGTGTTTGTGACGTCAAACCAGGAACTAAACGGACCGAGGTGATCGCAATCTAGGAGTAGGTCTGGAGCTACTCAGAAACTGCAGGGAATTATTTAGTAGCAGTTCTGCTAATCTTTCGTTCGTTATTCTGCTAAGCTAAGATACACTCCCAGAGGGCGGCGGCCTAGTGTTTGCAATGCTGCTGAAAGCAGCTAGTGAGCGAACAACTCGGAATGAGGGCCATAGATCCACCCCTACCTTTTACATTTATAAATTGTAGGTTATTTAGGGGGATATTTATCAAAGGTTGGAGGGAGATAAAGTACTAACAATCAGCTTTCTGTCATTTTACAGGCTGTTTTTGAAATACCGTATGTCAGCTACTGTAGGAACTGATTGATTGGTACTTTATCTCTCTCCACTTTATCTGTCTCAAAGCTTTGATGAATATCCCCCTAAGTAAGGATTGTGGTTTCAACTTTAGTTTAGTTTTTAACAACATTGAGAGATGTACAGATGTGACATAGTCGGTGTAAATAGGATTTTGGTTACCTACCGGTAAATAATTTTCTCGTAGACCGTAGAGGATGCTGGGGTCCACATTAGTACCATGGGGTATAGACGGGTCCACCAGTAGCCATTGGCACTTAAAGAGTTTGAGAGTGTGGGCTGGCTCCTCCCTCTATGCCCCTCCTACCAGACTCAGTCTAGAAACTGTGCCCGAGGAGATGGACATCTTCAAGAGAAGGATTTAACACAGATAGTGGCGAGATTCACACCAGCTCACACATACAAGGCACATCAAGCTAACATAGCTTGAAAACTCATCAACTGCTGAAACATTACTTACCAAGTAACAATGCAGTACTCAACTAAAACAAAGTTGTACTGAACCAAATAATGATAGCAGGAAGACTAAGCGCTCTACGGACTACGAGAAAATTATTTACCAGTAGGTAACCAAAATCCTATTTTCTCTTACGTCCTAGAGGATGCTGGGGTCCACATTAGTACCATGGGGATGTACCAAAGCTCCCAGAACGAGAGGGAGAGCGCGGAGGCTCCTGCGGAACTGATTGACTGAACTTCAGATCATCAGAGGCCAAAGTATCGAACTTGTAGAACTTTGCAAATGTGTTTGACCCAGACCAAGTTGCAGCTCAGCAAAGTTGTAACGCCGAGACACCCCGGGCAGCTGCCCAGGAAGATCCCACCTTACGAGTACAGTGGGCCTTGACAGACGTAGAACAATGCAAGCCTGCCGTAGAATACGCATGCTGGATAGTGAACCTGATCCAGCGAGAGATCGTCTGCTTAGAAGCAGGTGTTAGGAATGTCTGAGTGTTTGTGTTGCCTTGCATTATCTCATTCCTGCCTCTATGGGTCTCACTTGCTGCCTTAGGTCTGAATGGCAGTTGCACACTCTGTCCCTGCAGGTTGATTACCTGATTGTGAGCAGCTGTGGCCAACACCTTGTGCTGCTATTTAGCTCCAGCTCACCAGCATTCATGTGCAGATCATTGTGGTTCCATGTGGATTGTGACTAGGCTCTCTCCAGTTATCCTGTCCTGCTTCTGCCATACCTGCATCTCTGAGACATTTCCTTGAGCCTGGTTTCACCTATGCCTTGTTATGAAACTTCTTGCCCTGCTGGAGCAATATCTGCATTCCTGAATTATTTGCAGTCTGTTTTCACCCCATCCTGGTTACTTCATTTTGGTATGTTATTTTCTCTAACATCCTAGTGGATGCTGGGGATTCCGTAAGGACCATGGGGAATAGATGGGCTCCGCAGGAGACAGGGCACTCTAAGAAAGAATTAGGACTACTGGTGTGCACTGGCTCCTCCCTCTATGCCTCTCCTCCAGTTAGAATCTGTGCCTGGATGGAGCTGGGTGCATTTTAGTGAGCTCTCCTGAGCTTGCTAATAAGAAAGTATTTTGTTAGGTTTTTTATTTTCAGAGAGATCTGCTGGCAACAGACTCTCTGCTACGTGGGACTGAGGGGAGAGAAGCAAACCTACTAACTGCGGCTAGGTTGCGCTTCTTAGGCTACTGGACACCATTAGCTCCAGAGGGATCGAACACAGGAACTCACCCTTGGTCGTCCGTTCCCGGAGCTGCGCCGCCGTCCCCCTCGCAGAGCCAGAAGACAGAAGCCGGCGAGTGAAGCAAGAAGATATCAAAATCGGCGGCAGAAGACTCCTGTCTTCATATGAGGTAGTGCACAGCACTGCAGCTGCGCGCCATTGCTCCCACACACTCCGGTCACTGTAGGTGCAGGGCGCAGGGGGGGGCGCCCTGGGCAGCAATTAAGTACCTCCTGGCAAAAGAAAGCATATAGCTGGGCACTGTATATATGCATGAGCCCCCGCCATTATTTTTCACAAAATCGCGGGACAGAAGCCCGCCGCTGAGGGGGCGGGGCTTCTTCCTCAGCACTCACCAGCGCCATTTTCTCTCCACAGCTCAGCTGAGAGGAAGCTCCCCAGGCTCTCCCCTGCAGATTCACGGTAGAAAGAGGGTAAAAAGAGAGGGGGGGCACATAAATTTAGCGCAATATTAGTATATACAGCTGCTACTGGGTAAACACTAAGTTACTGTGTAATTCCTGGGTTATATAGCGCTGGGGTGTGTGCTGGCATACTCTCTCTCTGTCTCTCCAAAAGGCCTTGTGGGGGTTCTGTCCTCAAATAGAGCATCCCCTGTGTGTGTGGTGTGTCGGTACGATTGTGTTGACATGTTTGACGAGGGCTATGTGGAAGCAGAGCAGGTGCAGTTGAATGTGGTGTCTCCGCTGACGGTGCCGACACCTGATTGGATGGATATGTGGAAGGTGTTAAATGATAATGTAAACTCCTTGCATAAAAGGTTGGATAAAGCTGAAGCCTGGGGAAAGTCAGGGTCTCAACCCATGCCTGATCCTACAGCGCAGAGGCCGTCAGGGTCTCAGAAGCGCCCACTATCCCAGATTGTTGACACGGACTCTGACTCCAGTGTCGATGGCGATGATGCAAAGTTGCAGCCTAAAATGGCTAAAGCCATCCGCTACATGATTATAGCAATGAAGGATGTATTGCACATTTCAGAGGTAAACCCTGTCCCTGACAAGAGGGTTTATATGTTTGGGGAAAAACAACAAGAAGTGACTTTTCCCCCTTCACATGAGTTAAATGATTTATGTGAAAAAGCTTGGGATTCTCCTGATAGGAAAGTGCAGATTCCCAAACGGTTGCTTATGGCGTATTCTTTCCCGCCAACGGACAGGTTACGCTTGGAGTCATCCCCTAGGGTAGACAAAGCTTTGACACGCTTATCTAAGAAGGTGGCCCTGCCGTCACAGGATACGGCCTCCCTAAAGGATCCTGCGGATAGGAAGCGGGAAGGTATCCTGAAATCTGTTTATACACATTCAGGTACCATACTGAGGCCGGCAATTGCGTCGGCCTGGATGTGTAGTGCTGTAGCGGCATGGACAGATACTCTGTCTGAGGAACTGGATACCTTGGACAAGGATACTATTTTACTGACCCTGGGGCATATAAAGGACGCTGTCCTATATATGAGGGATGCCCAGAGGGACATTTGCCTACTGGGCTCTAGAATAAATGCAATGTCGATTTCTGCCAGAAGGGTCCTGTGGACTCGGCAATGGACAGGTGATGCCGACTCAAAAAAGCACATGGAGGTTTTACCTTATAAGGGTGAGGAATTATTTGGGGACGGTCTCTCGGACCTAGTTTCCACAGCTACGGCTGGGAAGTCAAATTTTTTGCCATATTTTCCCTCACAGCCTAAGAAAGCACCGTATTACCAAATGCAGTCCTTTCGGTCACAAAGAGGCAAGAAAGTCAGAGGTGCGTCCTTTCTTGCCAGAGGCAGGGGTAGAGGAAAGAAGCTGCACAATACAGCTAGTTCCCAGGAACAGAAGTCCTCCCCGGCTTCCACTAAATCCACCGCATGACGCTGGGGCTCCACAGGTGGAGCCGGGAGCGGTGGGGGGCCCGTCTCCGAAATTTCAGCCACCAGTGGGTTCGCTCACAGGTGGATCCCTGGGCTATGCAAATTGTGTCTCAGGGATACAAGCTGGAATTCGAGGTGATGCCCCCTCACCGCTTCCTCAAATCGGCCCTGCCAGCTTCCCCCATAGAAAGGGAGGTAGTGTTAGCGGCGATTCACAAATTATATCTCCAGCAGGTGGTGGTAAAGGTTCCCCTCCTTCAACAGGGAAGGGGTTACTATTCCACAATGTTTGTGGTATCGAAACCGGACGGTTCGGTCAGACCCATATTGAATTTAAAATCCCTGAACATTTACCAGAAAAGGTTCAAGTTCAAGATGTAATTGCAAGCCTGGAAGAGGGGGATTTTATGGTGTCTCTGGACATAAAGGATGCTTACCTGCATGTCCCCATTTATCCACCTCATCAGGAGTACCTCAGATTTGTGGTACAGGACTGCCATTACCAATTCCAGACGTTGCCGTTTGGTCTGTCCATGGCACCGAGAATATTTACCAAGGTAATGGCGGAAATGATGGTGCTCCTACGAAAGCAAGGAGTCACAATTATCCCATACTTGGACGATATCCTCATAAAGGCGAGGTCCAGAGAGCAGTTGCTGATTAGCGTAGCACACTCTCAGGAAGTGTTGCAACAGCACGGCTGGATTCTGAATATTACAAAGTCGCAGCTGATTCCTACGACGCGTCTGCCCTTCCTGGGCATGATTCTGGACACGGACCAGAAGAAGGTGTTTCTCCCGGCGGAGAAGGCTCAGGAGCTCGTGACTCTGGTCAGAGACCTCTTAAAACCAAAACAGGTGTTGGTGCATCAGTGCACGCGAGTCCTGGGAAAAATGGTGGCGTCATACGAAGCCATTCCCTTCGGCAGGTTCCATGCGAGGAACTTTCAGTGGGACCTGTTGGACAAGTGTTCCGGATCGCATCTTCAGATGCACCGGCTGATCACCCTATCCACCAGGGCCAGGGTGTCTCTTCTGTGGTGGCTGCAAAGTGCTCACCTTCTCGAGGGCCGCAGGTTCGGCATACAGGACTGGGTCCTGGTGACCACGGATGCAAGCCTCCGAGGATGGGGGGCAGTCACTCAGGGAAGAAACTTCCAAGGGCTGTGGTCAAGTCAGGAGACTTGTCTGCACATCAATATCCTGGAACTAAGGGCCATATACAACGCCCTGAGTCAAGCGGAGCCTCTGCTTCGCAACCAACCAGTGCTGATTCAGTCAGACAACATCACCGTAGTGGCTCATGTGAACCGCCAGGGCGGCACAAGAAGCAGGGTGGCGATGGCGGAAGCCACCAGAATTCTTCGTTGGGCGGAGAATCACGTGCAAGCACTGTCAGCAGTGTTCATTCCAGGAGTGGACAACTGGGAAGCAGACTTCCTCAGCAGGCACGACCTCCACCCGGGAGAGTGGGGACTTCATCAAGAAGTCTTCACACTGATTACAATTCGATGGGAACTGCCACAGGTGGACATGATGGCATCCCGCCTCAACAAATAGCTACAAAGGTATTGCGCCAGGTCAAGAGACCCTCAGGTGATAGCTGTGGACGCACTAGTAACACCGTGGGTGTTCCAGTCGGTCTGTGTTTCCTCCTCTTCCTCTCATCCCCAAGGTGCTGAGAATCATAAGAAAAAGAGGAGTGAGAACAATACTCATTGTTCCGGATTGGCCAAGAAGGACTTGGTACCCGGAGCTGCAAGAAATGCTTACAGAGGACCCATGGCCTCTGCCTCTAAGACAGGATCTGTTGCAACAAGGGCCCTGTCTGTTCCAAGACTTACCGCGGCTGCGTTTGACTGCATGGCGGTTGAACGCCGGATCCTAGCGGAAAAGGGCATTCCGGATGAAGTTATTCCTACGCTGATAAAGGCTAGGAAGGACGTGACAGCAAAACATTATCACCGTATATGGCGAAAATATGTTGCTTGGTGTGAGGCCAGGAAGGCCCCTACAGAGGAATTCCAGCTGGGCCGGTTCCTGCACTTCCTACAGTCAGGAGTGACTATGGGCTTAAAATTAGGGTCCATAAAGGTCCAGATTTCGGCTCTATCCATTTTCTTTCAAAAGGAACTGGCGTCACTTCCTGAGGTTCAGACATTTGTAAAGGGAGTGCTGCATATTCAGCCCCCTTTTGTGCCACCAGTGGCACCTTGGGATCTTAACGTGGTGTTGAGTTTCCTGAAATCTCACTGGTTTGAGCCACTTAAGACCGTGGAGCTAAAGTATCTCACGTGGAAAGTGGTCATGCTATTGGCCTTAGCTTCGGCTAGGCGTGTGTCAGAATTGGCGGCTTTGTCATGTAAAAGCCCCTATCTGGTTTTCCATATGGACAGGGCAGAATTACGGACTCGTCCGCAATTTCTGCCGAAGGTGGTGTCATCTTTTCATTTGAACCAACCTATTGTGGTGCCTGCGGCTACTCGTGAATTGGAGGATTCCAAGTTGCTAGATGTAGTCAGGGCTTTGAAGATTTATGTAACCAGAACGGCTGGAGTCAGGAAAACTGACTCGCTGTTTATCCTGTATGCATCCAACAAGCTGGGTGCTCCTGCTTCAAAGCAAACTATTGCTCGCTGGATCTGTAACACGATTCAGCAAGCTCATTCTGCGGGGGGATTACCGCATCCAAAATCAGTGAAAGCCCATTCCACAAGGAAGGTGGGCTCTTCTTGGGCGGCTGCCCGAGGGGTCTCAGCATTACAGCTTTGCCGAGCAGCTACTTGGTCGGGTTCAAATACTTTTGCAAAATTCTACAAGTTTGATACCCTGGCTGAGGAGGACCTTGTGTTTGCCCATTCGGTGCTGCAGAGTCATCCGCACTCTCCCACCCGTTTGGGAGCTTTGGTATAATCCCCATGGTCCTTACGGAGTCCCCAGCATCCACTAGGACGTTAGAGAAAATAAGATTTTACTCACCGGTAAATCTATTTCTCGTAGTCCGTAGTGGATACTGGGCGCCCGTCCCAAGTGCGGACTTCTTCTGCAATACTTGTATATAGTTATTGCTTAATTAAGGGTTATGTTATGTTGGCATCCGTTTGTTTGATGCTCTATTGTTGTTCATACTGTTGACTGGGTATGTTATCATAAGTTATACGGTGTGATTGGTGTGGCTGGTATGAGTCTTACCCTGGATTCCAAAATCCTTTCCTTGTAATGTCAGCTCTTCCGGGCACGGTTTCCTTAACTGAGGTCTGGAGGAGGGGCATAGAGGGAGGAGCCAGTGCACACCAGTAGTCCTAATTCTTTCTTAGAGTGCCCTGTCTCCTGCAGAGCCCGTCTATTCCCCATGGTCCTTACTGAGTCCCCAGCATCCACTACGGACTACGAGAAATAGATTTACCGGTGAGTAAAATCTTATTTTCCCTCTGCTTTGTTTAAACCTGGATTTCTTCATGTTCATTTTCACCTCTGCAATTAATCTGGACTGTATCTTAATTCAAGCATAATCATACTCCCTGTTAAATATCAAGCCATTACTATTACCTGGGAATATTGCATTCTATTCCATGTTTATCAAGGATCCATTCTCTGTATGCTGATATCTTACTGGTTCTTTCACTGCAATAAACCTTGTTTAATTTTCACCTGGCTTCAGCTGACCTCATTTCAGGTTCTTCCTGCATGTGCACACACAGAAGCTTAATAGTCATAACATAATGATCTGCCTAATAAACCTGTGCAGGAGTTGGAGGTAATAGCTGAATTTTATACAATGGCTTCACTTCAAGAAAGTTCCCTGCCTCTTCAGTTGATGCCGTTCGTAGATTCTACTTTGCTAGCGGATTTCCGAGAGAAACTGGAGAATATACAAACCCTGTCTTCCGAGATACTGTCTGCTCTGCCTGAATTTTCAATAAGATTACCAGATCCCTTTAAGGAGACGCAGGGGAAAAGGGAAAAATACGAGTCTGGTGCTCTCAATTCTGGCCGCTGTTTTCCAATTCCAAGCAAAGGCAAGTTCTGGAGTTTTCCACGACCCAGCCTCTCTGAGGAAGAGAAAAGACACAGAAGGAATAAAAAAACTTTGTTTTTATTGCGGCAGGTCTGGACATTTTATTCAATTATGTCCTGCTCGCAAACCCAAAAAGGTCTTTCTTCAGTCTGCCAAAGTGCCTAATTCTGCTCAGTTATGCCATTGTGGCACTCAAATTTCAAAAGGAGGGGTGTCCGGCCAAGCGACCCCAGGAGGGGTGTCCGGCCAAGCGACCCCAGGAGGGGTGTCCGGCCAAGCGACCCCAGGAGGGGTGTCTGGCCCAGCGACCCCAAAGGGGGGGGGGGAAGTCCGGCCCTACTGCCCTTGCCTTTGGGCATGAGGACTCTACTGCCCTTGCCTTTGGGCATGAGGACTCTACTGCCCTTGCCTTTGGGCATGAGGACTCTACTGCCCTTGCCTTTGGGCATGAGGTCCCTGTTGCCCTTGCCCTTGGGCATGAGGTCCCTGTTGCCCTTGCCTCACGGCATGGGGTCCCTGTTGCCCTTGCCTCAAGGCATGAGGTCCCTGTTGCCCTTGCCTCAAGGCATGAGGTCCCTGTTGCCCTTGCCTCACGGCATGAGGTCCCTGTTGCCCTTGCCTCACAGCATGAGGTCCCTGTTGCCCTTGCCTCACGACATGAGGTCCCTGTTGCCCTTGCCTCACGGCATGAGGACGCTGTTTTTCCGTCTATTGGGCAAATAAGGACTGCAGTGTCAATGGTCAGTCCAAATGTTATTTTGTCTTTCAGGGTCACTCAGTCATCCAAGTCTGCCATGCCAGAGATCCGTGAGGTGTCTGCCTTGCCAGAGGTCCGAGAGGTGTCCGCCTTGCCAGAGGTCGTGCCAAGGCCTGTCCAGCCCCAGGAGGGGGCTCTGCCTGTGGGGCTCTGCCTGTCCAGCCCCAGGAGGGGGCTCTGCCTGTCCAGCCCCAGGAGGGGGCTCCGCCTGTCCAGCACCAGATAGAGGTGCCTGCCATGCCCGAGATCCAAGATTTGCCCGAGGTGTCTTCCCAGCCGGGGCCATCTGAGACTTCCTTGTCTAAGGTGCAAGAAGAGTCCATCTTGTCTGGGAGGCCACGGTCGTCTATCCTCCCTGATGTAACATCTAATTTGGAAAGCCGAGTATTTGAGGAACTGCCTTACTTTGACGGAGATATCTCTCAGTGTTTAGCTCTCTTCAAGTATTATCTGAGTTTTGATGACTTTTCCCCTATTGATATTATTGCTAACATATGTATGAGGTTCAGAGGGAGGGCCTTGAAGTGGGTAAATGGTCTTATAGATGCGGAAGATCCAGTTTTACAAGATTTGCCCGCTTTCCTCAAGGCAGTGTCCGAAAGATTCAGTCCACCAACTGTCCTCGCTCTCCTGGATGAATCTGTTAAAGTGTGCCCGTCTGAGAACCTGCCTTTGCAGTGTGGGCAGCACCCTCCGTTTTTGAGATGTGGGCACGTATCTTTAGGTGTTCACGCAGATTGCTCTGCAAGTTTGGCTTCTACAAATTTACCATCCGCTCTTGATACGATCCAAGAAAATAAGGGGTCACTACTGCCGTTGGGTTGTGGCTTTGATTCTGAGAGCGAGCTTCTGGATGATCCTAGACTTATAATTGATGGACCTGTACTGCGAGTAGTGTCTTTGTTACACCTTCAAATAGGTCTAGGCAACCCAAAAAGAGGAGAGGAAAAAAGAAGAGAAGGTGAACTTTTAGGCGTCTGGAATCCGCCTGTTTAAGGGGGGGATAATGCTAGGAATGTCTGTGTGTTTGTGTTGCCTTGCATTATCTCATTCCTGCCTCTAGGGGTCTCACTTGCTGCCTTAGGTCTGAATGGCAGTTGCACACTCTGTCCCTGCAGGTTGATTATCTGATTGTGAGCAGCTGTGGCCAACACCTTGTGCTGCTATTTAGCTCCAGCTCACCAGCATTCATGTGCAGATCATTGTGGTTCCATGTGGATTTGTGACTAGGCTCTCTCCAGTTATCCTGTCCTGCTTCTGCCATACCTGCATCTCTGAGACATTTCCTGGAGCCTGGTTTCACCTATGCCTTGTTATGAAACTTCTTGCCCTGCTGGAGCAATATCTGCATTCCTGAATTATTATTTGCAGTCTGTTTTCACCCCAGCCTGGTTACTTCATTTTGGTATGTTATTTTCCCTCTGCTTTGTTTAAACCTGGATTTCTTCATGTTCATTTTCACCTCTGCAATTAATCTGGACTGTATCTTAATTCAAGCATAATCATACTCCCTGTTAAATATCAAGCCATTACTATTACCTGGGAATATTGCATTCTGTTCCATGTTTATCAAGGATCCATTCTCTGTATGCTAATATCTTACTGGTTCTTTCACTGCAATAAACCTTGTTTAATTTTCACCTGGCTTCAGCTGACCTCATTTCAGGTTCTTCCTGCATGTGCACACACAGAAGCTTAGTAGTCATAACAGCAGGACACCCAGTTTTCTTGGGATCAGACAGAACAAACAGAGTCCGATTTCCTGTGACGAGGAGTTCTCTTCACATAGCTTTTCAGAGCCCTTACAACATCCAAGGACTTTGAAGAAATTGAGGAGTCAGTAGCCACTGGCACCACAATAGGTTGGTTGATATGAAATGCCGATACAACCTTCGGAAGAAACTGCTGACGTGTCCGGAGCTCAGCTCTATCTTCGTGGAAGATCAGGTATGGGCCTTTTACAGGACAAAGCCCCCAACTCCGACACACATCTAGCAGAAGCTAAAGCTAACAACGTGACAGCCTTCCACGTAAGAAATTTGACCTCAACCTCCTGTAGATGCTCGAACCAATCCGATTGGAAGAACTGCAACACCACGTTAAGGTCCCAAGGCGCCGTAGGCGATACAAGGGGAGGTTGTATGTGCAGAACTCCCTTCAAAAAGGTCTGAACCTCAGGGAGGGCAGCCAATTGTTTCTGGAAGAAAACGGATAGAGCCGAAATCTGGACCTTCACAGATCCCAACTTCAGGGCCATATCCACACCAGCTTGTAGGAAGAGGAGAAACCGTCCCAGTTGAAACTCCACAATAGGAAATTTCTTGGACTCACACCAAGATACATATTTTTTTTCCAAATTTGATGGTAATGTTTAGATGTTACTCCTTTCCTAGCCTGTATCAGGGTAGGAATAACCTTGTACGAAATGCGCTTTCAAGCTAGTATCAGGCGTTCAACCTCCATGCCGTCAAATGTACCCGCAGTAAGTCTTGATAGGCGAACGGCCCCTGCTGCAGCAGGTCCTCCCAAAGAGGAAAAGGCCTCAGCTTTTCTTGCAGTAGATCTGCATACCAAGCCCTTCTTGGCCAGCCTGGAGCAATGAGGATCACTTGAACCCTTATCCTCCTTATAAGCTTTAGAACTCTTGGGATGAGTGGAAGTGGAGGAAACATGTACACCGACTGGAACACCCATGGAGTCACTAGGGCGTCCACCGCCACTGCTTGCAGGTCCCTCGACCTGGAACAATACCGCCGAAGCTTCTTGTTGAGATGAGAGGCCATCATGTCGATCTGGGGCACGCCCCAAAGATCTGTTACCTCCTTGAACACCTTCGGATGGAGACCCCACTCCCCTGGATGGAGACAGCGTCTGCTGAGGATGTCTGCTTCCCAGTTGTCTACTCCCGGAATGAAGATTGCTGACAGCCCCAACGCGTGTTTTTCTGCCCAGAGGATGATTCTTGTTACCTCTGCCATTTCAGCTCTGCTCTTCGTTCCGCCCTGTCGGTTTATGTAAGCCACTGTAGTCACATTGTCCGACTGCACTTGAATGGCCCGATTTCTCAGAAGATGGGCCGCTTGGAGAAGACCGTTATAGACGGCTCTTAGTTCCAGGATGTTTATCGGCAGGCCGGCTTACATACTTGACCACCTGCCTTGGAAGGTTACCCCTTGAGCGACTACGGTCCAGCCCCGGAGACTTGCATCCGTGGTTAGAAGAATCCACTCCTGAATCCCGAACCTGCGGCCCTCCAGAAGGTGAGGTAATTGCAGCCACCAGAGGAGCGAAATCCTTGCCTTTAGTGACAGATGTATTCTCTGGTAACATAGTAACATAGTATCTGAGGTTGAAAAAAAGACAATTGTCCATCGAGTTCAACCTATTTGTGGTGTCCTATGCATGATGATTTGACTAAAATTTCTGACTGATGCTGCTGTCAGCCATTGCATTTTATCCCTATTTATAGTAACTATAATGCATGACTATGCACCATACCCCTGGATATCCTTATCCAATAGGAATTTATCTAACCCATTCTTAAAGGTGTTGACAGACTCCGCCATTACAACTCCCTCGGGCAGGGAATTCCAAACACGTATTGTCCTTACCGTGAAAAAGCCTTTACGTCGTATTGTGCGGAATCTCCTCTCCTCCAACCTGAGCGAGTGTCCACGAGTCCTCTGTGTTGATCTAACCAAAAACAGGTCCCGCGCAAGCTCTGTGTATTGTCCCCTTATATATTTGTAGATGTTGATCATATCCCCTCTTAGTCTCCGCTTTTCCAATGTAAACATGCCTAGTCTTTCAAGCCTTTCCTTGTATTCCATCGTCTCCATGCCCTTAATTAGTTTGGTCGCCCTCCTCTGTACCTTTTCAAGCTCCAGGATATCCTTTTTGTAGTACGGTGCCCAGAATTGTACACAGTATTCAAGGTGTGGCCTCACTAGTGATTTATATAACGGGAGTATAATACTCTCGTCCCTAGCATCAATACCCCGCTTTATGCATGCTAATATCTTATTAGCCTTCTTTGCTGCAGTCCTACTTTGGGTACTACTGCTTAGCTTGCTATCTATGAGGACACCTAAGTCCTTTTCCAGTACAGAATCCCCTAATTTTACCCCATTTAGTAGGTAGGTGTAATTTTTGTTCTTGTTACCACAGTGCATTACCTTACACTTGTCTGTGTTGGAGCGCATTCTCCATTTGGCTGCCCATGCTTCTAATTTAACTAAGTCGTTCTGAAGAGACTCTGCATCATCCTCCTGTATTTATAGCATTACACAATTTGGTATCATCTGCAAAAATTGACACCATGCTCTCTAGACCTTCTGTTAGGTCGTTAATGAAAATATTGAACAATAGCGGTCCTAATACTGAGCCTTGCGGCACACCACTTAGCACTTCAGTCCAAGTTGAAAAAGATCCATTAACCACAACGCGCTGCTTCCTATTATCTAACCAGTTTTTGACCCAAGTGCATATTGTGCTTCCTAGCCCTGATTCTTGTAGCTTGTAGATAAGTCTCATGTGTGGTACAGTATCGAACGCTTTGGCAAAATCTAAAAAGATTACATCCACGTCTTTACCCTGATCTAGGTTTGCGCTTACTGTTTCATAAAAGCCAAGTAAGTTGGTTTGACAGGATCTGTCCTTCATAAACCCATGTTGATTCCTTTTAATGACCTTATTGGTTTCAAGGAACTTCTGAATACGGGGGGTCATTCCGAGTTGTTTGCTCGGTAAAAATCTTCGCATCGCAGCGATTTTCCGCTTAATGCGCATGCGCAATGTCCGCACTGCGCCAAGTAAATTTGCTATGCAGTTAGGATTTTTACTCACGGCTTTTTCTTCGTTCTGGCGATCGTAATGTGATTGACAGGAAATGGGTGTTACTGGGCGGAAACAGGCCGTTTTATGGGCGTGTGGGAAAAAACGCTACCGTTTCCGGAAAAAACGCAGGAGTGCCGGAGAAACGGGGGAGTGTCTGGGCGAACGCTGGGTGTGTTTGTGACGTCAAACCAGGAACGACAAGCACTGAAATGATCGCAGATGCCGAGTAAGTCTGGAGCTACTCAAACTGCTACGAGGTGTGTAATCGCAATATTGCGAATACATCGTTCGCAATTTTAAGATGCTAAGATTCACTCCCAGTAGGCGGTGGCTTAGCATGAGCAAATCTGCTAAAATCCACTTGCGAGCGAACAACTCGGAATGACCCCCACTATTTCTTAGAATACCTTCCAATACTTTCCCCACTATAGATGTAAGACTAACTGGTCTATAATTACCTGGTTCAGCTTTACTTCCCTTTTTGAATATAGGCACTACTTCCGCTATACGCCAGTCTTTGGGAACCATACCTGATATAACTGAATCCTCAAAGATCAAAGATAGCGGTTTTGCCAATTCAGAGTGAAGCTCCATTAGAACCCTTGGATGAATACCATCGGGCCCTGGTGATTTATTAATCTTTAAATGTTTTAATCGGTCACAGACTACTTCCTTGCTTAAATAAGTACCTATCAGTGTGATATTCTCATTATTGAGATTGTGTGTCAGTCCCTGAATTGGGTCCTCTCTAGTGAATACTGTTGAAAAAAACTCATTTAGTGTGTCCGCTATGTCATTATCATTTTTGCTTAAGACTCCCTACTTGTCGTTTAAAGGGCCTATACTCTCCTTCTTTAATCTCTTGCTATTAATGTATTTAAAGAATTTTTTGGGATTCGCTTTGCTTTCCTTTTTTACTAGTTTTTCAGTTTCTACTTTAGCTGCTCTTATTTCCTTTTTGCAATTTTTGTTACATTCCTTATAGTGCTGAAATGACTCTGCTTCCCCGTCAGATTTGTATTTTTTAAATGCTCGCCTTTTCTTGCCCATAAGTTCCTTAATCTTTTTGTTAAGCCACATCGGTTTATGATTTTTATTCCCTTTTTTGCTACTCATAGGAATATATTTGAGTGTATTTTTAGCTAGCAGGAATTTTAGTACCTCCCATTTCTCCGTAGTATTTTTTCCTAAAAACAAACCTTCCCATTCAATATCCCTGAAAAATACCCTCATCTTTTCAAAATTTGCTTTGCTAAAGTTTAAAGTCCTAGTTGAGCCAGTATAGGGCTGTTTGTAGAAACTGATATTGAATGTGACCATATTGTGGTCGCTGTTTCCTATGGGTTCCCCTACTATAATACCTGATACCAAATCCCCATTGTTTGTTAATACCAGGTCTAAGATTGCATTGTACCTAGTTGGTTCCTCAATTAGTTGGACTAAGTAGTTATCATTTAGTGTGTTTAAAAACATATTGCCCCTAGCAGTATCACATGAATCGTTTTTCCAGTTTATCTCTGGATAGTTAAAATCTCCCATCACTACTATGTCTCCTACTCCTGCTGCTCTTTCAATTTGCTTTAGTAACAATTCATCATCAGATGCGTTGATACCAGGCGGCCTACAGCATACACCCAATACTAACTTTTTTATTCCTTTTTTCCCGCATGCAATTTCTACCCATAATGTCTCAACAGTGTCTACAGTCCCCTCCTGAATATCTTCCCATATATTAGGTTTTAAAAACAGCTTTACGTACAGACACACCCCTCCACCCTTTTTATTTAGTCTGTCTCTCCTAAACAGTATATAGCCCTCTAGATTGACTGTCCAATCATGAGATTCATCCCACCAAGTTTCAGTAATGCCTATAATCTCATACTGTTTGCTTGCTGCAAGTATTTCTAGTTCACCCTTTTACCATGGTGCATGTGTAGATGGGATCCCGACCACTTGTCCAGGAGATCTAGTTGGAAGGACAGAGCGTGAAACCTCCTGTACTGCAGAGCCTCTTAAGAGGCCACCATCTTCCCCAGAAGGCGAATGCACTGATGAACTGACACCCAAGCTGGCTTCAAGACATCCAGAACCATCGTTTGAATCACCACGCTTTTTCCTCTGGAAGAAACACCCTCTGCACCTCCGTGTTGAGGATCATTCCCAGAAAGGACAACCTCCTGGTTGGGTCCAAATGTGATTTTGGAAGATTCAGGATCCAACCATGTTCCCTGAGAAGCTGTGTCGTGAGTGCTATGGACCGTAACAGCTTCTCCTTGGATGATGCCTTTATCAGCAGATCGTCCAGCTACGGAATTATGTTCATCCCCCCCAGATTTTGAAATTCCAGCCTATACCACTGGGACACAATATCTTTCACCCATGGGTCCAGGCTGGAGGACACCCAGACGTGACTGAAATGCCTGAGTCTCGCTCCCACCAGCACCACCGTCATGCGGAGGACTTCGGTGTACCTGAAGCAGGTTTCTGTTCCTGGAAACCTGCAGCAGTAGGTTTCTTGAGACTTGGGCTGACTTCCCCGTAAGAAGGTGTAGGACGGCTTGGCCTTTCTGGGCTTGGTAGACCGAAAGGGCTGTGATGTAACTGAAGAAAAGGGTTTCTTCGTGGCAAGTGTAGCTGAGGGAAGAAAGGGTGACTTACCAGCCATAGCCATGGAGATCCACGCATCTAACGCTTCCCCCAAAGAGAGCCTGACCTGTGTAGGGTAGGGTCTCCACACTTCTCCTGGATTCTGCGTCGGCAGACGACTGGCGCAACCACAGTCCTCGACAAGCTGGTACAGACTTGGAAGAAATTCCCGCAGCCATGGAACCCAGGTCTTATATGGATTCTACCAGAAATTCTGCCGAATCCTCAATGTTACGTAAAAACAATTCAACATCACATTTCTCCATAGCATCCAAGTCCTCAAGTAATGTGCCTGACCACTTTACTATCGCTTTGGCAATCCAATAGAAGGTTAGCGAGGCTTTCTTATTTTCAGTAAAGTAAGCCTCTTCAACCTGCTCCGGTGTTGTATCAGCAATATTCACACATCTTTTATAGCCTCCATCATCAACTGCATCCCTTTTGCAAGAGATGCTGCCCCCCACAACACATCCCCGTCACCGTCTGCAGTATCAGAATCGGTATCATCCTGCATGATCTGTGCAAGAGCACGTTTATGTGAATATACAGCGGTGAGCCCTGATGTACCAGAACTGGGCCAGACAGCCACAGAGTTCTGTAAAGCCTGAGTTGCAGATTCATTTTGTGCAACCCTATTTGAAATCTGAGAAATCATAGATTTGATAGAGTATAACCACTCAGGCTCACTTGCTGGAATCTGTGCTAAACCAGTGCAATCCTGATTACATGGAATGGGATCAACCTGAGAGGACATATCCTCTGCAGCATATAACAGAGTCCCTAGACATTGCTTAATGGAGACCACAGACACTCCACACACACACACAGGGGAGGCCAGACAGAGTTTCACCCCCAAGAATTGCAAGAGAGACACAGAGATTGGAGCCAACCCACACACAGCACAAAGGGAGACCCCCTATCAGCACTGACTGTCCACCTTAATAGGTTATACAGTCGTTTTGCAGCCTCCCCCCCTTCTACAAGCCCCTGGTACCATGAGAGATAGCTGGAGTTGCTGTGGAGGGACTTGCTCTTCCTGGACAGCGCTGTGCAGGCAGGAAAATAGCGCTGAACGCTGCTGGGTCCGCTCTGAGAAGCTCCGCCCCCAAAATGGCGCTGTCTTCCTGCTCTTCACAAGGATTATACGGGCCTGAGGTAAAATGCTGGCTGAGATCCACGGACCCCGACAGACTTGCTGACCAGTGCAGGCGCTGGCTCAGGGCACCCCTCACAGCGCCGCACTATGTACCGCTGAGCCTCCTACCCTGATGCTGACATCTTCACACCGGCCCCCCGCTTACTAGGGGGGTCGGTGACTCACTCGCCACTGATCTTCAGCTCTGTAAGGGGATGGCGGCATGCTGCTGGGGTGAGTGATCCCCTGTGGCGGGAAACTATCTATCCTCTCAGGAGCTCAGTGTCCTGTCAGCGGAGATAGTGGATCAGACCCTGCAGGGCGGACACTATTTCCCCCCCCCCCCCCCCCCTTAGTCACACGAAGCGGGCAGGTTGTTGCCAGCAGCCTCCCTGAAAATTAATAAACTCTAAGAATATACTTTACTAGAGAAACTCTGGAGAGTTCCCCTAGCTGTGACCGGCTCCTCCGGGCACATTTTCTAAACCGAGTCTGGTAGGAGGGGCATAGGGGGAAGAGCCAGCCCACACTCTCAAACTCTTAAAGTGCCAATGGCTCCTGGTGGACCCGTCTATACCCCATGGTACTAATGTGGACACCAGCATCCTCTAGGACGTAAGAGAAACATAGTTGGTGAGGTTGAAAAAAGACTAGTAGTCCATCAAGTTCAACCTGAATTATATTGTATTCCCTATTCTATTCGGGTTAAAGGCTATAGCCTCATATATGTTTTTTCGTTAGAAATTTATCTAAACCATTTTTAAACGCATTGATTGAGTCCGCCATTACAACCTTTTCCTGGCAGTGTATTCCATATTCGTATTGCTCTTACAGTGAAGAATCCCTTCCTGCGCTGAGTACGAAATTTCCTCTCCTCAAGCCTTACCGGGTGTCAACACGTTTTGTGTAGAGGACTCTTAGTAAACAAATCACGATAGCTCTGCATATTGGCCCTCATTCCGAGTTGTTCGCTCGGTATTTTTCATCGCATCGCAGTGAAAATCCGCTTAGTACGCATGCGCAATGTTCGCACTGCGACTGCGCCAAGTAACTTTACTATGAAGAAAGTATTTTTACTCACGGCTTTTTCTTCGCTCCGGCGATCGTAATGTGATTGACAGGAAATGGGTGTTACTGGGCGGATACACGGCGTTTCAGGGGCGTGTGGCTGAAAACGCTACCGTTTCCGGAAAAAACGCAGGAGTGGCCGGGGAAACGGTGGGAGTGCCTGGGCGAACGCTGGGTGTGTTTGTGACGTCAACCAGGAACGACAAGCACTGAAATGATCGCACAGGCAGAGTAAGTCTGGAGCTACTCTGAAACTGCTAACTCGTTTGTAATCGCAATATTGCGCGTACGTCGGTCGCAATTTTAAGAAGCTAAGATTCACTCCCAGTAGGCGGCGGCTTAGCGTGTGTAACTCTGCTACATTCGCCTTGCGAGCGAACAACTCGGAATGAGGGCCATTGCCTCATTATGTATTTGTAAATATTAATCATTTCTCCTCTTATGGGCCCTACACACTGGCCGACATCACTGCACGATATGAACGAGATAACATTCATATCGTGCAGTGTGGAGGCACCAGCGATGAACGATGCGCGGCCCCGCACTCGTTCATCGCTGGTGCCATGTCGGCTGTGCATGCAGGCCAATATGGACGAGATCGTCCATATTTGCCTGCACGTATACGGCGCCGGGTGATGGGGGGAGTGAAGAAACTTCACTCCCCCCGTCACTGCTCCCCCGCCGCCAGGTCGCCCGTCGGCCGTATCGGCCGTCGGGCACCTCGGCGGCACATCGCGTAATGTGTAGGGGCTATTAGTCGTCTCATTTCTAGTGTAAACATATCTAACCTAGAAAGCCTCTACTCATAGTCCAGTGTCTCCAGCCCCTTAATCAATTTGGTAGCTCCCCTCTGAACCTTTCCAAGTTCTAATATGTCTCTTTTATATTGTGGTGCCCAGAACTGTACACAATACTCAAGATGCGGCCGTACCAATGATTGTACAGGGGCAGGATTACGCTTTCATCCCTTGTCTCAATTCCCCTTTTAATGCATGCTAACACCTTATTTGCCTTTGTTGCTGCACTTTGACATTGTGTGTTGCTGCTAAATCTACTATTAATGAACACCCCCAAATCCTTTTCTAATACAATTTCCCTATATTTTCCCATTTAATTGGTAGGTTGCATGTTTATTCTAAGTCTTAAGGTGCATAACTTTACATTTTTCCACATTAAACCTCATACACCATTTCATTGCCCAAACATCCAATTTAAATAAATCACTCTGAAGAGACTCCCCATCCACATCTGACTTGATTATTCTACATATTTTAGTATAATCTGCAAAAATTGACACTGTGCTTTCTAGTCCTTCTCCTAGATCATTAATAAATATATTAAACAATAGTGGCCCCAGCACAGAACCCTGCACTTCCACTGATTACTTTAGCCCAGGTGGAAAACATCCCATTAATCACCACTCGCTGTTCCCTGTTATCAAGCCAATTACTCACCCATGTACAATTAGTGTCTCCTATACCGAGCTCCCTTAATTTGAAAATCAGCCTCCTGTGAGGTACTGTGTCGAAAGCTTTTGCAAAATCCAGATAAACCACAACTACTGCATTTCCCTGGTCGAGATTGTCGCTTACTATCTCATAGAAGCTAATCAAATTAGTTTGACATGACCTATTTCTCACAAAACCATGCTGGTTCTTAATAATAGCATGGGAGATCTCCAAGTAATCCTGTATGCTGTCCCTTAGTATACTTTCCAATTGTTTCCCCACTATTGATGTCAATCTAACTGGTCTACAGTTACCAGGATGAAGTTTAATACCCTTTTTAAATATTTGGACTACATCCGCTATACCCCAGTCCTTTGGTACCATGCCTTATCTAAGTGAATCAGTGAAAATCAGATATTGTGGCCTTGCTATTTCAGCATTTAGCTCCATCAGAACCCCAGGATGTAAGCCACTGGACCAGGAGATTTATTAGTCTTCATTTTTTTTTTTTATCATTCATGGACTACTTCCTCCGACAGATAAGTATTAATCAATGGGCCTTTATTATTAATATTATTATTGTTACTCCCTAATCCCACCATCTGATCCTCTCTAGTAAACACTGATGAAAAGAAATGTGTTCAGTATTTCAGCTTTCTCTAACGTCCTTGAGGATGCTGGGACTCCGTAAGGACCATGGGGAATAGACGGGCTCCGCAGGAGATAGGGCACTTTAAGAAAGCTTTGGACTCTGGGTGTGCACTGGCACCTCCCTCTATGCCCCTCCTCCAGACCTCAGTTTTACACTGTGCCCAGAGCAAGATGGGTGCACTGCAGAGAGATCTCCAGAGTTCTCTGCCTAGAAGCATTTTTGTTTGGATTTTTTGTACCTTTTACTACTTTTTCACAGGGAGCACTGCTAGTAACAGGCTCCCTGCATCGAGGGACTGAGGAGAGAGGAGCAGACCTTCTTGTCAAAGATAGGCTCTGCTTCCTCGGCTACTGGACACCATTAGCTCCAGAGGGGGTGAACGCAGGTTCTTACTGGGCGTCCACCCCCGGAGCCGCGCCGCCGTTCTCACAGAGCTAGAAGTACAGAAGACAGAAGTCGTCAGAAGCCTTCAGCTTCACTGAGGTAACGCACAGCACTGCAGCTGTGCGTCATTGCTCCCATACACCTCACATACTCCGGTCACTGTAAGGGTGCAGGGCGCAGGGGGGGGGGCGCCCTGGGTAGCAATATAAACCTCTGCATGGCAAAATGACTATATACATGTACAGGTGGGCTCTGTACATGTTTATAAAAGAGCCCCCGCCATATTTTACTAAGTTTGAGCGGGACAGAAGCCCGCCGCCGAGGGGGCGGGGCTTCTCCCTCAGCACTCACCAGCACCATTTTCTCTCCACGGCACTGCTGACAGGAAGCTCCAGGGACTCTCCCCTGCTTACACACGGTGAAAGGGTGCTTAAAAGAGAGGGGGGGGGCACATAATTGGCGGTTTACATATTATACAGCGCTGCTGGGGGAAAAACATTTTGTGTTGGTCTCCAGGGTTATTGCGCTGGGGTGTGTGCTGGCATACTCTCTCTCTGTCTCTCCAAAGGGCCTTGACGGGGATACTGTCTTCAGGAAAGGGGTTCCTGTGTGTGTGTGTGTGTGTGTGTGTGTGTGTGTGTGTGTGTGTGAAGTGTGTCGGTACGCGTGTGTTGACATGTTTGACGAGGAAGGCTCGCTTAATGTGGAGGGGGAGTGCTTGAATGTCAGGTCGCCGTCGGCAACGCCGACACCGGAATGGGTGGATATGCTGAATGTCTTGAATGCAAATGTCAATCTATTGCATAAAAGATTAGACAAGGCAGAAGCTAGGGATCAGTCAGGTAGCCAGTCCATGCCTGTCCCTGGGGCGCCAGGTCCTTCGGGGTCTCAGAAGCGCACCATATCCCAGATCGATGACACAGATACTGACTCGTGTCGACTATGAAGATGCAAAATTACAGCCGAAGGTGGCTAAGGGTATACGGTACATGATTATTGCCATTAAAGAGGTTTTGCATATTACTGAGGAACCCCCTGTCCCTGACACGAGGGTATAAATGTATAAAGGGAAAAAGCCTGAAGCCACTTTTCCATCCTCATTTGAATTAAGTGACTTGTGCGAAAAGGCTTGGGAATCTCCGGATAGGAGACCACAAGTTCCCAAAAGGATTCTCATGGCGTATCCTTTTCCACAAACTGATAGGATACGCTGGGAATCTTCGCCAAAAGTTGACAAGGCGCTGACACGTTAGTCCAAAAAGGTGGCACTTCTTCTCAGGATACGGCTTCCCTCAAGGAACCTGCTGATCGCAGGCAGGAAATTACCTTAAAGCACATTTACAATCATTCCGGTACTATTGCTCGACCGGCTATGGCGTCGGCCTGGGTTTGTAGTGCGGTTGTGGCATGGGCAGATTCCTTATCTACGGAAATTGACACCTTAGATAGGGACGCCATTCAAATGACCATAGAGCATATCAGAGATGCTGCCTTGTATATGAGGGATGCTCAGAGAGACATTTGTTTATTAAGCTCCAGAATAAATGCTATGTCTATTTCTGCTAGGCGGCTCTTGTGGACCCGACAGTGGACGGGAGATGCCGATTCAAAGCGGCATATGGAGTCCTTGCCTTACAAAGGGGTGGAGTTGTTTGGAGACGGCCTCTCGGATCTTGTCTCTACGGCTACGGCTGGTAAGTCAAATTTCTTACCTTATGTCCCCCCGCAGCACACAAAAAAGGCACCTCATTATCAAATGCAGTCCTTTCGTTCCAATAAAAGCAAGAAAGGTACGTGGATCATCCTTTGTTGCCAGAGGGAAAGGCAGGGGGAAAAAGCTGCACACAGCTAGTTCCCAAGAGCAGAAGTCCTCCCCTGCGTCTGCAAAGTCCACCGCATGACGCTGGGGCTTTCCGAGGGGAGGCAGATCTGGTGGGGGCTCGTCTTCGGTTTTTCAGCCACGTCTGGGTTCACTCGCAGGTGGATCCCTGGGCATTAGAGATTGTTTCTCAGGGATACAGGCTATAATTCGAAGACTTGCCTCCTCGCCGATTTTTCAAATCGGCTCTGCCGGCTTCCCCGTCAGAGAGGGAGCTAGTGTTGGCAGCAATCCAAAAATTGTATATTCAACAGGTGATTGTCACAGTTCCTCATCTCCAGCAAGGAGAGGGATTTTATTCAACCCTGTTTGTGGTCCCGAAACCGGACGGTTCGGTCAGACCCATTTTAAACCTGAAATCTCTGAACCTGTACTTGAAGAGGTTCAAGTTCAAAATGGAATCACTCAGGGCGGTCATCGCCAGCCTGGAGGGGGGGGATTGGATGGTGTCCCTGGACATAAAGGATGCTTACCGTCATGTTCCGATATTCCCCCCGCATCAGGCGTTCCTGAGATTTGCAGTGCAGGACTGTCACTACCAATTTCAGACGTTGCCGTTTGGGCTTTCCACGGCCCCGAGAATTTTCACCAAGGTAATGGCGGAAATGATGGTGCTCCTGCGCAGGCAGGGGGTCACAATTATCCCATACTTGGACGATCTCCTCATAAAGGCGAGATCTCGGGAGAGGTTGCTGGACAGCGTGTCTCTGTCCATGAAGACGTTGCAGATACTTGGCTGGATTCTCAATATACCGAAGTCCCAGCTAGTCCCTACAACGCGTCTGACCTTTTTGGGGCTGATTCTAGACACAGACCAGAAAAAGGTTTTTCTTCCGATCGAAAAGGTTCAGGAACTCATAGCCATGGTCAGGAACCTATTAAAACCAAAAAAGGTTTCAGTGCATCATTGCACGCGGGTCCTGGGGAAGATGGTGGCTTCCTACGAGGCCATCCCTTTCGGCAGGTTCCATGCGAGGACTTTTCAATGGGACCTCTTGGACAAGTGGTCCGGGTCCCATTTACAAATGCATCAAAGGATCACCCTGTCTCCCAGGACCAGGGTATCTCTCCTGTGGTGGCTGAACAGTGCTCACCTACTAGAAGGTCGCAGGTTCGGCATTTAGGACTGGGTCCTGGTGACCACGGACGCAAGCCTCCGAGGCTGGGGAGCAGTGACACTGGGAAGAAATTTCCAAGGTCTCTGGTCAAGCCTAGAGTCTTGTCTCCACATCAACGTCTTGCAGTTGAGGGCCATATACAACGCCCTGCGTCAAGCGGATCAATTGCTTCGGAGAAAACTGGTTCTGATTCAGTCAGACAATGTCACGGCAGTGGCTCATATAAACCGCGGAACAAGGAGCAGAATGGCCATGGCAGAAGCGACCAGGATTCTACGCTGGGCGGAAGGCCATGTAAGCTGTGTTCATCCCGGGGTGGACAACTGGGAGGCGGACTTCCTCAGCAGGCACGACCTGCATCCGGGAGAGTGGGGACTTCATCAAGAAGTCTTCGCACAGATCACGGATCGTTGGGGACTGCCTCAAATCGACATGATGGCATCCCGTCTCAACAAAAAGCTAAAGCGGTATTGCGCCAGGTCAAGGGACCCTCAGGCGGTAGCGGTAGACGCTCTGGTGACACCTTGGGTGTTCAGATCGGTCTATGTGTGTTCTTCCTCTCATACCCAAGGTGTTGAGAATAATACGAAGAAGCAGGGTCAGAACAATACTCATTGTTCCGGATTGGCCACGGAGGACTTGGTATCCGGAGCTGCAAGAGTTGCTCGCAGAGGATCCGTGGCCTCTTCCTCTAAGGCAGGACTTGCTGCGGCAGGGGCCCTGTCTGTTCCAAGACTTACCGCGGCTGCGTATGACGGCATGGCGGTTGAACGCCGGATCCTAGCGGAAAAAGGGATTCCGGAGGAAGTCATTCCTACCCTGGTCAAGGCTAAGAAAGACGTGACGTTAAAACATTATCACCGTATATGGCGGAAATATGTTTCTTGGTGTGAGGCCAGAGCTGCTCCTACGGAGGAGTTCCATTTGGGCCGTCTACTTCACTTCCTTCAAACAGGAGTGACTTTGGGCCTAAAATTAGGGTCCATAAAGGTCCAGATTTCGGCCTTATCCATTTTCTTTCAAAGAGAATTGGCCTCTATTCCTGAAGTACAGACCTTTGTGAAGGGGGTGCTGCATATTCAGCCTCCCTTTGTGCCTCCGGTGGCGCCTTGGGATCTTAAGGTGGTGTTACGTTTCCTCAAGTCACCTTGGTTTGAACCACTCAAAACTGTGGAGTTGAAATACCTCACGTGGAAAGTGGTCATAATGTTGGCGTTCGCTTCGGCAAGACGTGTTTCCGAATTGGCGGCTTTATCACATAAAAGCCCATACTTGGTTTTTCACGTGGATAGGGCAGAGTTGAGGACTCGCTCTCACTTTCTGCCAAAAGTGGTTTCATCTTTTCATGTGAACCAACCTATTGTCGTGCTTGTGGCTACACGGGACTTGGAGGATTCCGAGTCCCTGGATGTAGTCAGGGCTTTGAAGATTTATGTGACCAGAACGGCTAGAATCAGGAAGACTGAAGCTTTGTTCGTTCTGTATGCGGCCAACAAGGTTGGCGCTCCTGCTTCAAAGCAGACTATTGCTCGCTGGATCTGTAACATGATTCAGCAGGCACATTCTATGGCAGGATTGCCGTTACCGAAATCGGTTAAGGCCCACTCCACTAGGAAAGTGGGCTCTTCTTGGGCGGCTGCCCGAGGGGTCTCGGCATTACAGTTGTGCCGAGCAGCTACTTGGTCGGGGACAAACACCTTTGCAAAGTTCTATAAGCTTGATACCCTGGCTGAGGAGGACCTCCTGTTTTCTCAATCGGTGCTGCAGAGTCATCCGCACTCTCCCGCCCGTTTGGGAGCTTTGGTATAATCCCCATGGTCCTTACGGAGTCCCAGAATCCTCAAGGCGGTTAGAGAAAATAAGATTTTACTTACCGGTAAATCTATTTCTCGCAGTCCGTAGAGGATGCTGGGCGCCCGTCCCAAGTGCGGACTTCTTCTGCAAGACTTGTATATAGTCATTGCTTACATAAGGGTTATGTTATAGTTTTTTGGTTGAACCGTGGCTATGTTGTTGTTCATACTGTTAACCGGGTAAGTTTATCACAAGTTATACGGTGTGATTGGTGTGGCTGGTATGGATCTCGCCCTTAGATTTACAAAAATCCTTCCTCGTACTGTCCATCTCCTCTGGGCAGTTTCCCTAACTGAGGTCTGGAGGAGGGGCATAGAGGGAGGAGCCAGTGCACACCCAGAGTCCAAAGCTTTCTTAAAGTGCCCTATCTCCTGCGGAGCCTGTCTATTCCCCATGGTCCTTACGGAGTCCCAGCATCCTCTACGGACTACGAGAAATAGATTTACCAGTAAGTAAAATCTTATTTTTTTCTCTGTCGTCATTTTTCAGGAATCCTAGTTCGCTTTTTAGTGATCTTATATTCTCTTTTTTTTTTTTTACTCTTACCATTTATGTACTTAAAGAATTTTTAGGGTTAGTTTTACGATTTGCTTTTCATTTTCTATTTTAGCAGCTCTGATTTTCTTTTTCCATTTTTTGTTACATTCCTTGCAGCACTGGTATGACTCCGCCTTCCCGTCTGATTTGAAAGCTTTGAATGCTCACCTCTTTTTTATCCATTTCTTCCTTTACCTTTTTGTTTAACCACACTGGTTTGAAATTAATACTTTTATTTTTACTGCCCAAGGGGATGCACTTATGGGTATATATGTCTAGCATCATTTTAAAAACATCCCACATTTCAGCAGTGTTATTTCCCTGAAACAAAGTTCCCCAATCTATGTCCTTTAGTGCGTGTTTCAGCATGTTAAATTTGCTTAGAGTGCTGCTTTTGAATGCTAATGTCGATGTGAACATATTATGATCACTGTTACCCAAGGTCTCGCCTACTGTGGTATTCGCTATTACAGATGGGTCCACGCTCATCTTGGGTTCTCTGCTGCGCCTAGGCACACCATGGTTTATTAACCTAAGCCCTTCATCTATTGTTCTCAGCTGCAATACAATACGGAGAACAATACATCAGGGGATGAAGTCCAACTGCCCTGGCTCAGTTAATCCTATTAAAGGCCAAGATAAAGGTGGACCCATCTGTATCTCCACGTTGTTAGTTAGTACCAGGTCCAGTATAGTCCCTACTCTGGTTGGTTCTTCAACTATTTGCGAAACAAGTAGTTATCCTTTAGCATATTTAAGAACCTTTTACCCCTAGCTGTATCGCATGATTCGCTGGCCCAATTTATGTCCGGATCATTAAAGTCCCCAATTATTAGGACCTCCCCCAGTCCTGTAGCTTTCTCGATTTGCATCAACAGTTGCACTTCCTCAGTCACACTAATATCAGGCGGTTTATAACATGTCAAAAGTTTTTTTTTGTACATTTCTTTCCCATAGAAATTTCAACCCATAATGTCTCCACAATATCTCTAGTTCCCTCGTAAATAGCCTCCTTTAAGTATGGTTTTAATAAAGGTTTAACATAAAGACATACACCACTCCCTCTTTTAATAGCCCTGTCCCTCCTGAAAAGAGTGTAACCCTCCAAGTTAGCTACCCAATTGTGGGAATCATCCCACCATGTCTCTGTGATACCTATAATATTGTATTGTTCCTTCATTACAAGCATTTCTAATTCCCCCATTTTGCCTGAAAGGCTTCTTGCATTTGCAAGCATACATTTTAGGTTAGTAATACCCTTTTCTCTAACGTCCTAGTGGATGCTGGGGACTCCGTAAGGACCATGGGGAATAGACGGGCCCCGCAGGAGACAGGGCACCTTAAGAAAGAATTAGGATACTGGTGTGCACTGGCTCCTCCCTCTACGTCCCTCCCCCAGACCTCAGTTTGAATCTGTGCCCAGACGAGCTGGGTGCACCTTAGTGAGCTCTCCTGAGCTTGCTAAAAAAGAAAGTATTTTGTTAGGATTTTTTATTTTCAGAGAGATCTGCTGGCAACAGACTCTATGCTACGTGGGACTGAGGGGAGAGAAGCAGCCCTACTCACTAGAAGATAGGTCCTGCTTCTTAGGCTACTGGACACCATTAGCTCCAGAGGGAACGTACACAGGAACGCACCCTTGGTCGTCCGATCCTGGAGCCGCGCCGCCGTCCCCCTCGCAGAGCCAGAAGACAGAAGCCGGCGTGAGAAGCAAGAAGACTTCGAAATCGGCGGCAGAAGACTCCAGTCTTCATATGAGGTAGCGCACAGCACTGCAGCTGTGGGCCATTGCTCCCACACTAAACCCACACACTCCGGTCACTGTAGGGTGCAGGGCGCAGGGGGGGGCGCCCTGGGCAGCAATTTAGGTACTTCTTGGCAAAAGCAGCATATATACAGTTGGGCACTGTATATATGCATGAGCCCCCGCCATTATTTTTACACAAAACGTGGGACAGAAGCCCGCAGCTGAGGGGGCGGGGCTTCTTCCTCAGCACTCACCAGCGCCATTTTCTCTCCACAGCTCCGCTGAGAGGACGCTCCCCAGGCTCTCCCCTGCAGAATCACGGTAGAAAGAGGGTAAAAAGAGAGGGGGGGCACATAAATTTGGCGCAAAAACAGTTATACAGCAGCTACTGGGTTAACACTAAGTTACTGTGTGACTCCTGGGTAATATAGCGCTGGGGTGTGTGCTGGCATACTCTCTCTCTGTCTCTCCAAGAGGCCTTGTGGGGGAACTGTCTTCAGATAGAGCATCCCCTGTGTGTGGGGTGTGTCGGTACGCTTGTGTCGGCATATTTGACGAGGAAGGCTATGTGGAAACAGAGCGGGTACAAATGAATGTGGGGTCGCCGCCGACGGCGCCGACACCCGATTGGATGGATATGTGGAAGGTTTTAAATGATAATGTTAATTCCTTGCATAAAAGGTTGGATAAAGCTGAAGCCTTGGGACAGTCAGGGTCTCAACCCATACCTTATCCTACAGCGCAGAGGCCGTCGGGGTCTCAGAAGCGCCCACTATCCCAAGTTGTTGACACAGATATCGACACGGATTCCGACTCCAGTGTCGATGGCGATGATGCAAAGTTGCAGCATAAAATGGCTAAAGCCATCCGCTACATGATTATAGCAATGAAAGATGTGTTACACATCACAGAGGAAACCCCAATCCCTGACAAGAGGGTTTATATGTATGGGGAGAAAAGGCAAGAGGTGACCTTTCCCCCTTCACATGAGTTAAATGAGTTATGTTAAAAAGCTTGGGAATCTCCAGATAGAAAACTGCAGATTTCCAAACGGATGCTTATGGCGTATCCTTTCCCGCCAACGGACAGGTTACGCTGGGAATCCTCCCCTAGGGTAGACAAAGCTTTAACACGCTTATCCAAGAGGGTAGCCCTAAAAGATGCTGCGGATAGAAAGCAGGAGGGTATCCTGAAGTCCATTTATACACATTCAGGTACCCTACTAAGGCCGGCGATTGCGTCGGCCTGGATGTGTAGTGCTGTAGCAGCATGGACAGATACCTTATCTGAGGAACTTGATACCTTGGACAAGGATACTATAGTACTGACCCTGGGGCATATAAAAGACGCTGTCCTATATATGAGAGATGCCCAAAAAGACATTAGCCTACTGGGCTCTAGAATAAATGCAATGTCGATTTCCGCCAGAAGGGTCCTGTGGACTCGGCAATGGACAGGCGATGCCGACTCAAAAAGGCACATGGAGGTTTTAACTTACAGGGGTGAGGAGTTGTTTGGGGACGGTCTCTCGGACCTGGTCTCCACAGCTACGGCTGGAAAGTCAAATTTTTTGCCATATATTCCCTCACAACCTAAGAGAGAACCGTATTACCAAATGCAGTACTTTCGATCACATAGAGGCAAGAAAGTCCGAGGTGCGTCCTTTCTTGCCAGAGGCAGGGGTAGAGGAAAGAAGCTGCACAATACAGCTAGTTCCCAGGAACAGAAGTCTTCCCCGGCTTCCTCTAAATCCGCCGCATGACGCTGGGGCTCCACAGGCGGAGCCAGGCCCGGTGGGGGCGCGTCTCCGAAATTTCAGCCACAAGTGGGTTCACTCACAGGTGGATCCCTGGGCTATAGAGATTGTGTCTCAGGGATAAAAGCTGGAATTCGAAGTGATGCCCCCTCACCGTTTCCTCAAATCGGCCCTGCCAGCTTCCCCCATAGAGAGGGAAATAGTGTTAGCAGCAATTCACAAATTGTATCTCCAGCAGGTGGTGGTAAAGGTTCCCCTCCTTCAACAGGGAAGGGGTTACTATTCGACAATGTTTGTGGTACCGAAACCGGACGGTTCGGTCAGACCCATATTGAATTTAAAATCCCTGAACATATACCTGAAAAGGTTCAAGTTCAAGATGGAATCGCTCAGAGCGGTCATCGCAAGTCTGGAGTAAGGGGATTTTATGGTGTCTCTGGACATAAAGGATGCTTACCTTCATGTCCCCATTTATCCACCTCATCAGGAGTACCTCAGATTTGTGGTACAGGATTGTCATTACCAATTCCAGATGTTGCCGTTTGGTCTGTCCACGGCACCGAGAATATTTACCAAGGTAATGGCAGAAATGATGGTGCTCCTGCGAAAGCAGGGAGGCACAATTATCCCATACTTGGACGATCTCCTCGTAAAGGCGAGGTCCAGAGAGCAGTTGCTGATCAGCGTAGCACGCTCTCGGGAAGTGTTACAACAGCACGGCTGGATTCTGAATATTCCAAAGTCGCAGCTGATTCCTACGACGCGTCTGCCCTTCCTGGGCATGATTCTGGACACAGACCAGAAGAAGGTTTTTCTCCCGACGGAGAAGACTCAGGAACTCATGACACAGGTCAGCGACCTCTTAAAACCAAAACAGGTGTCGGTGCATCACTGCACGCGAGTCCTGGGAAAAATGGTGGCGTCATACGAGGCCATTCCCTTCGGCAGGTTCCATGCGAGGACCTTTCAATGGGATCTGTTGGACAAGTGGTCCGGATCGCATCTACAGATGCATCGGCTGATCACCCTATCCCCCAGGGCCAGGGTGTCTCTTCTGTGGTGGCTGCAGAGTGCTCACCTTCTCGAGGGCCGCAAATTCGGCATTCAGGACTGGGTCCTGGTGACCACGGACGCAAGCCTCCAAGGGTGGGGGGCAGTCACACAGGGAAGAAATTTCCAGGGTCTGTGGTCCAGTCAGGAGACTTGCCTTCACATCAATATCCTGGAACTAAGGGCCATATACAACGCCCTAAGTCAAGCGGAGACCCTGCTTCGCAACCAATCGGTGCTGATTCAATCAGACAACATCACCGCAGTGGCTCATGTAAACTGCCAAGGCGGCACAAGGAGCAGGGTGGCGATGGCGGAAGCCACAAGAATTCTTCGATGGGCGGAGAATCACGTACGAGCACTGTCAGCAGTGTTCATTCCGTGAGTGGACAACTGGGAAGCAGACTTCCTCAGCAGACACGACCTCCACCCGGGAGAGTGGGGACTTCATCAAGAAGTCTTCACGCAGATTGTAAGGCGGTGGGAACTGCCACAGGTGGACATGATGGCATCCCGCCTCAACAAAAAGCTACAGAAGTATTGCGCCAGGTCAAGAGACCCTCAGGCGATAGCTGTAGACGCACTAGTGACACCGTGGGTGTTTCAGTCGGTTTATGTGTTTCCTCCTCTTCCTTTCATACCCAAGGTGCTGAGAATCATAAGAAAAAGAGGAGTGAGAACAATACTCATTGTTCCGGATTGGCCAAGAAGGACTATCCAGAGCTACAAGAAATGCTCACTGAGGACCCATGGCCTCTACCTCTAAGACAGGATTTGTTACAACAGGGGCCCTGTCTGTTCCAAGACTTACCGCGGCTGCGTTTGACGGCATGGCGGTTGAACGCCGGATCCTAGCAGAAAAAAGCATTCCGGATGAGGTTATTCCTACGCTGATAAAGGCTAGGAAGGACGTGACGGCTAAACATTATCACCGTATATGGTGAAAATATGTTGCTTGGTGTGAGGCCAGGAATGCCCCTAAGGAGGAATTCCAGCTGGGCCGTTTCCTTCACTTCCTACAGTCGGGAGTGACTTTGGGCCTAAAATTGGGGTCCATTAAGGTCCAGATTTCGGCCCTATCCATTTTCTTTCAAAAAGAACTGGCTTCTCTTCCTGAAGTTCAGACGTTTGTAAAGGGAGTGCTGCATATTCAGCCCCCGTTTGTGCCTCCAGTGGCACCTTGGGATCTTAACGTGGTGTTGAGTTTCCTGAAATCACACTGGTTTGAGCCACTTAAAACCGTGGAGTTAAAATATCTCACGTGGAAGGTGGTCATGCTATTAGCCTTGGCTTCGGCTAGGCGTGTGTCAGAATTGGCGGCTTTGTCATATAAAAGCCCCTATCTGGTCTTCCATATGGACAGGGCAGAATTGTGGACTCGTCCGCAATTTCTGCCAAAAGTGGTGTCATCTTTTCATATGAACCAACCTATTGTGGTGCCTGTGGCTACTCGTGACTTGGAGGATTCCGAGTTACTGGATGTAGTCAGGGCTTTGAAGATTTATGTAGCCAGAACGGCTAGAGTCAGGAAAACTGAGTCGCTGTTTATCCTGTATGCATCCAACAAGCTGGGTGCTCCTGCTTCAAAGCAAACTATTGCTCGCTGGATCTGTAACACGATTCAGCAGGCTCATTCTGCGGCTGGATTGCCGTTTCCAAATCAGTAAAAGCCCACTCCACAAGGAAGGTGGGCTCTTCTTGGGCGGCTGCCCGAGGGGTCTCAGCATTACAGCTTTGCCGAGCGGCTACTTGGTCAGGTTCAAACACTTTTGCAAAGTTCTACAAGTTTGATACCCTGGCTGAGGAGGACCTTGTGTTTGCTCATTCGGTGCTGCAGAGTCATCCGCACTCTCCCGCCCGTTTGGGAGCTTTGGTATAATCCCCATGGTCCTTACGGAGTCCCCAGCATCCACTAGGACGTTAGAGAAAATAAGATTTTACTTACCGGTAAATCTATTTCTCGTAGTCCGTAGTGGATGCTGGGCGCCCGTCCCAAGTGCGGACTTCTTCTGCAATACTTGTATATAGTTATTGCTTAAATAAGGGTTATGTTATGGTTGCATCAAGGTTATCTGATGCTCTGTTGTTGTTCATACTGTTAACTGGGTAAGTTTATCACGAGTTATACGGTGTGATTGATGTGGCTGGTATGAGTCTTGCCCTGGATTCCAAAATCCTTTCCTTGTACTGTCAGCTCTTCCGGGCACAGTTTCCTTAACTGAGGTCTGGGGGAGGGATGTAGAGGGAGGAGCCAGTGCACACCAGTATCCTAATTCTTTCTTAAGGTGCCCTGTCTCCTGCGGGGCCCGTCTATTCCCGATGGTCCTTACGGAATCCCCAGCATCCACTACGGACTACGAGAAATAGATTTACCGGTAAGTAAAATCTTATTATCTATTTGTCTATTCTGTAAAGTTCGATTAATTTACAAAGAAAAGCATTACCTAATCACACTGTGGTTCGGGCCGCTGCGGCTGCTAAACATAAACGAATAACCTCTAGGATATGTATGCACATTGCGTACACACGCCAACATGCTATGCGCACAATGCAGTGACACGTGTGGCTGAATACACCCTATCCCCAAACAAGAATGGAATGCGATACCAGTAGTTAAATGTTATGTTGTGGTCCAACGCATCAACAATATTTACAAGTAAAGATACAACAGTAATACAGGGAAGAGCTACAACCATTAGTACATATGTTTGTTCGCGAGTGCTCCCGGATCCAGGCCTCAGTCAGTCTTAGCAAGATGGCCTTCAGAGAATAGACTGAGCCTGCTCAGGAAGCCTTTCTTTTATACAATGGGTCCAAATTCAATACAGTGGGAAGTGTAAGCTCTTCTTCCATAGGTCAAGGGGCAGGTCATTTACAGTACATGAGAGGTCATAGGTTGGTTTGAATGAGTGGGTGATGCTTGGTCCAGGTGTGCTTGCAGGTCTCCGCCACCGGGTTCCTGCTGAATATCAAGAGTACAGCATTTACAGTATTTGTGAATATTTCAATTCTGCGTATATCTATCGCAGAAACATGCAATACACTGCACATAACAACCGGAATGTAGATCTCAAAATACTGCACATCTGGATACCAAACACCAAGTCTTAACCTTGCTCTGTCCCCTCACATCCAGTAAAGCTGAATAACTCTATTGGGGGTCATTCCGAGTTGTTCGCTCGTTATTTTTTTTTCGCAACGGAGCGATTAGTCCCGAATGCGCATGCGCAATGTCCGCAGCGCGACTGCGCCAAGTAAATTTGCTATGCAGTTAGGAATTTTACTCACGTTTTTTTCTTCGTTCTGCTGATCGTAATGTGATTGACAGGAAGTGGGTGTTTCTGAGCGGAAACTGGACGTTTTATGGGTGTGCGCGAAAAAACGCTACCGTTTCTGGGAAAAACGCGGGAGTGGCTGGAGAAACGGAGGAGTGTCTGGGCGAACGCTGTGTGTGTTTGGGACGTCAAACCAGGAACGACAAGCACTGAACTGATCGCAGATGCCGAGTAAGTTTGTAGCTACTCAGAAACTGCTAAGAGGTGTGTAATCGCAATTTTGAGAATCTTTTGTTCGCAATTTTACTATGCTAAGATTCACTCCCAGTAGGCGGCGGCTTAGCGTGTGCAAAGCTGCTAAAAGCAGCTTGCGAGCGAACAACTCGGAATGAGGGCCATTGTTCTACCCTTTGAGTAAATGTAATTTGCTGGCAATGTGTGTGGAGACTGTGTGTAAATTGTGCACTATATGAATTGAATATGTCTTTGTAGCTTTTCTGTGCGAATGCGTATGCCACCGTATATACTCATACCATATGCCTATACGCAAGGCTCGTGAACCCGTGTATGTAGCGTGCGTGTATGCGTACGCACGGCGAAAACGCGCACGCACAGAGGCCACTCTGTGGTGTTTTGCACGTGGCGTGTGTGTGTAATATATTCGACTTCGACAGTCCACCCTTTGACAGTAAACAATAACGGTCATAAATTACTAACAAAAAAAATATATTTCAAAACACATAACAGGTGACCTAGACACACGTATGTACTTATTTCGCAAATCAGACATTGACTATGGTTGGAGAAGACAGGGAGGAGGACGAGACATCCTCTATATGCACTCGGAGGTCAAGGGACCACTGGTTGGGTGTGTGAGAACATTCAACCTATAGAGTATGCTGGGACAGTGTTATAGCCTAAGAAGTCTGATTTGAACGAGCGTTGCATACATACAGGTACCTATGTCTATGCACACTGATGTCCGGCTTCGGTAAAAGCTTCGCTGGGTAGAGGGCGAGAACACAAAAAGATGGTGAAAGAAACAGGCCATGAAATTCATTTACATTCCTATCACAGCACTGTCTCTATCATTAGGTCGTATATCAGATCTGCCGCATTTACAACGCACCCGCTCCTTAGACTCATCAAATTTGTATTATGACTTTTTTGCCGCGTCAAAATTCAAACACATTTAAATATCAGGCTGATAATTATGACAACACCTAGGATACAGAGGAGAAACTTCCCCACATTCGCGATCATACCTTGTGCCCACTCTCCTAACCCAGAGAACCACTTGAGTGGGTTCAACCAAGAGGCCCATCCAGTCAATTCATTACAAACAGCCGCTAAAGTGAGATTGTGTTTCCTTCTAAACTCCCATTTCAACTGCAAAATCTTGTCCTTTTTTTGATCAATGATCTCCGTTGGGTCCTCAGTACTGTTCGTTATATACGTGCAGCACTTCACACCATATTGAGTTGCTAAGGTAACACAATACCCACATGTCACAGCCGTGACGTAATTCAAGACCCTCCTGTGTTATACTAGTTCCTTCTTGTAGGCCTGTAGTTCCCTACCCGTATACTTGAAGGTGTCATCCTACATCTCAGTGATATTATCAATCAAGTTCGCTAGCGCATGGATATATCTATAATTTATAATTCCTCTGGCAGTATGAGTGATATTTAATGCAAGAAGAATCTGAATCCCTGTGGATTCATGGATCAAATTAGAGGCTGCAAGCTCTCTCCTGTCTATGAGGTGTCTCTTGAAAATGTGTTTGCAGTGGGTGTGAGTATAAGGAGGCGGAGCGCTGCGGTTTATGTCTTTCATTTTGTCATGTGCAATGGTCATGACTTCTGGTAGTACTCTGCCTATATAACACAATCCTTCAGAGCTCGGATTAAACCACTTGTACGCCTTCCTTCCACATATGAAATAAGCGTCATCTGGGAGAACATAGGGGACAAAATGCATCACTATCATATCACAGATAATCCTTACGAAGAAACCTGTCCCCAGTTTTTCCATCTGCTTGACACAAGTATCTGGCTGGATGATGTGTGCACAATATCCCTGTGACACTTTTCCAGCCCACATGGTTTTGATCCGACGTGTATACTTGTATCGGAAGTACCTCCCATTTGCGGCTATCCCACGTACTAGTTCAGAGTTGATGGGTTCTTTATCAGCTCTGTATGAGAAGGTCATTGTCTGATTGTTCCAAGTCACTTCCCAATTTCCAGGTTTCCGGAAATTGGTTACGTTGAAACACAGTAGTGATCTATCTACGTGGTACTGGTGGAGCTTTAGGCTAGGGGGTCTAGATATATTGTATTTCCTGTCCACCGGTCTCCCCCCCCCCCCCCCATGCAATTCGAGTACCTCATTTACTGTTAATGGGTATGGCACTAATCCCGATTTACTCTGTCCTTGAGGAACTTGTGAGCACACCCAGCATTCTGTTTGGTTTAAGACAGTACCCACTAATGAGTGATAGTCACTCAAAGGATGTCCGTCAATATTGATATTATTGTTTGACTGACATCTCTGGATGCACCCATCTTCGACTATGTTATCACAGTACTTACATATGCAGTATTCATCAGACAATAACCGTTCACATTGCCTCCGAGCTCTGTGACTACCAGATCTCTTACTTATACCAGCTTTGACCAAAGTGATGAACAGATCCTGGGGTCCTACAAATTCATCCTCTCCATCAGAACCCATTCCAGATCCTTGCTCGACTTCTCGGGGGCCCTCGCAAAAACAAATTGTCCTGATCAAAAATAGAATAACAAGAAAAATCTGGAATACAGTCTCTTGATGTGGATCCATTCGGTAAGAGGAAGGGGGGAAAAAATTAAGAGGTGGGGTTTGGAGAGAAAAAATTAAGATAACAGTCCTTGATTTTTCTTTTCACCACGCTCAGGTGTAGTTCAACAGTACTGCTTTTCAGCTTTCCCGGAAGATTCTCCAGTGATATCAGGTTTTTTTCACCTTTCTCTTTCTCACAAGCTTTCTCCGGGTTAGCGACCTTCTTGCAGTGGGACGAGTGGACCCAAGTCTCTCTCTCGGCAACCTTCAGTGCTGTCGTGCTGGTTAACAAAACTTAATACGGTTCTTCCCACCTGTCTATTAGGCAACCTGAGCGTAGAAAATTTAAAATCATCACATAGTCCCCAGGTTCAATTTCATGACAATTACTGTTTGGTAGGTCATGAATCGCCAGTTTCAAATTCCTTTGCTGGTTTCTCAATTGCTGGCTCATCCTAACCAAATATTGCACAGCCATTTCATTATTGCTTTTCAGATCATCCCGGGGGTCTATCATTACATGGGGCTGTCGTCCAAAAAGAATTTCAAAGGGTGATGGGTTAAGCGGTGACCTGGGAGTGGTTCTGATGCTGTACAACACTAGTGGCACTGCTTCTGGCCACAGCAATCCAGTTTCAGCCATCACTTTGCTCAGCTTGTTCTTAATAGTGCTATTCATTCTCTCCACCTTCGCACTGGCCTGTGGCTGGTAGGGAGTATGTAGCTTACTATTAATACCCATAAGCTTGCACATGACCTGAAAGACTTCACCTGTAAAGTGGGTACCCCTATCACTTTCAATAATCCTAGGGATACCATATCTACATACACATTCCTGCACAATTTTCTTTTGCGGTAAACACAGCACTATTTGTGGTGGCAGGAAATGCCTCTACCCAGTTCGAGAAGACATCAGTACATACCAATACAGATTTCAAATTCCTACAGGGTGGTAGCTGTATGAAGTCGATTTGTATTACCTGGAAAGGTCCGTCTGTAGGAGCGATATGGGATGGCTCTGTCGGTATTTTTCCAATATTCTTCCTCAAGCAAGTAAGACATGTCATTGCTTTCTTGCTTGCCTGAGAAGAGAACCCTGGTGCACTCCAGTAAGCTCTTACCAATTTGCACATACCTTCCTTGCCCAGATGAGTCAGACCATGTGCCGCCTCAGCTAGTCTTGGGAGATATGCCCTGGGGGCCACTGGCTTACCTTGTCCATCTCTCCAAAGTCCTGAGAACTCCAGACCACCTTCTCCTGTAGGGAACACAGATCTTGCATTTCAATTAACTGTTGTGTATTTACTGTATTGAATGTCATCAGTTGTGTGGTGGTGCTTTGTATGGTGGCGCTTGCTGCCGATTTAGCAGCTTCGTCCGCTCGGCTGTTACCAAGTGAAATTGGGTCTTGGTTGTAAGTCTGTGCTTTACACTTAATAACAGCCACTCTGTCAGGTTCTTGTATGGCCTTCAGCAGTCTTTTGATGTGTGACGCATGCGCCACAGGTGTGCCAGCTGCAATCATGAGATTTCTGAGGCGCCACAGGGCCCCGAAATCATGCACCACTCCGAAAGCATATCTAGAGTCCGTGTATATATTAGCTTACTTACCCTTTGCCAACTCACATGCTCTGGTCAGTGCTACCAGCTCAGTGACTTATGCTGAGTGAGGTGGACCAAGGGGTTCAGCTTCTATGATACCTTCGTCATCCACAACTGCATATCCGGTGCACAGGTCTCCTGAGTCCATCTGTCTGTGACAACTACCGTCGGTGTAAAAGGTAAGATCTACGACTTCTAGTGGGTTGTCACTAATGTCAGGTCTCTCAGTGAAGGTCTGGTTCAAGTATTTCATACAATCATGCGTATCAGTGTCTGTACTAAATACTCCTTCACCATTGTTCTCATCCTCCACACTTTGTGCATGGCAAGGCACACTTGGCAAATAAGTTGCAGGATTTACTGTGCTACACCTTTTTATGGTGATGTTTACAGGGACCATCAGTGATAGTTCCTATTTTGTAAACCGAGCGAGACGGGTCTGGTTTGGGCGGAGTTTAGCAAGGCTGATACTGCATGAGGTGTATGGATTGTCAGGTCATGTCTTAACACTACGTCTTCACTTTTACTTACCAACAGCTATGGCTGCAACACTTCGTAGGCAAGTGGGGAGAGACTGTGCTACAGTGTCCAGCTGTGCACTGTAGTAGGCTACCGGTCTGCTGGCATCACCATTTTTCTGTGTTAGGACCCCTGCCGCGCACCCAGCACTTTCTGTACCATATAACTCAAAAGGTTTCTCATAATCTGGCATCCCCAATGCTGGTGCTTGTGACAAGCACTCGTTTAGTCTCTCAAACGCCAGTTCGGACTCCTCAGTATGGGAGACCCATTCTGGTTTTCTCGAAGAGACCATTTCTTGCAGTGGTAGTGCCAGAATAGAGAACCCCGGAATCGAATTCCGACAATACCCACACATTCCTAGAAATGTGTGAACCTGTTGCTGAGTCTGCGGCAGAGTCATGTCACGGATGGCCTGTATCCTGTCTGTGGTCAGGTGCCTTAGTTCTTGTGTCAAGCAGTGTCCCAAGTATTTAACCTTTGTCCGGCAAAACTGTAATTTATCCTTAGAAACATTGTGTCCTGTCTGGGAGAGCTGAAAGAGAAGCTGTTTAGTGTCTGCCAGGGACGAAACAAATGAATCAGAGCATAACAACAAATCATCAACATATTGTATCAGCACCGACCCATTCTCAGGTTGAAAGGATTGCAAACAGTTGTGTAGGGCATGGGAGAGAATACTTGGGCTGTCAATGAAACCTTGGGCGAGACGGGTCCAGATGTACTGTACTCCCCTGTAGGAGAAGGCAAAGAGGTACTGGCTGTCTGGGTGAAGAGGAACAGAAAAGAAAGCAGAGCAAAGGTCAATCACAGTGAAGTGCTTAGAGGTAGAGGGAATTTGCTTGAAGATGACAGCTGGATTAGGCACTACGGAGAATTGGCTCTCAACTATTTTGTTTATTCCCCTTAAATCCTGCACTAGCCTGTAATCCCTTCCCCCCTCACTCTTTTTCACAGGGAAGATGGGACTACTGGCTGTGCTGGATGTCCTGACTAGGATGCCCTGCTGTAGCAGCCCGTTCTATGACAGAATATACTCCTAATTCCACCTCTGGTTTCAGAGGGTACTGAGGGATTTTTGGAGCTATCCTGCCATCCTTTATTTACACTACTACTGGGGCTACATTTGCCATCAATCCAGTGTCCTGTCCATCTGTAGTCCATAAGGAACCCGGTATTTGTGAGATCATTTCCTCTACCTGCGATGGACATGTGTCTAGAACGGTAGAGTGCATCATTAGCCTTTGAGGTGTGTCTAACATATATTGTACTTCCTGTGCATGGCCTTCAGGGATATCTAAAAATACACCCTCAGGGGAACAATATATGACACACCCCATTTTACATAATAAATCTCTGCCAAGTAGATTAGTCTGGGCCGACGCAGCCAACAAGAAAGCATGTTTGGTATGCAAGGGCCCTATCTTAACCTCTGCAGTTCTAGTCAAAGGATACTGTTGCACTTTTCCCGTTACTCCCATTGCTGAAATAGTTTTTCCAGTGGTCATTACTCCTGTTGGTGTGGTTAGTACAGATCTAGCCGCCCCTGTATCTACAAGAAAGGGTTGTGTGGTACCAGCTACCTTGACCATGACCTCAGGTTCGTCTCTGAGGCTATTGGCCAACTTCACTGGCTGTAAGATACAGGTGTGACCCCCTTCCTATTGTCTGTATTGTTGAGGGACGTAACTGGGATGAATTGGATGCCTGCCCATCCCTCCTTGGGGGAAATCTATGTGTCTCCCCTCTATGTGGCTAAAAATCTTTTCTATATGTCCCGTCTATGTGTTGGGTAGTTCTGTGTACGTAGCTCGTATCTAGGGGCTTGTCGTTTGTTCAGTGTACAGTCCCTGGAGTAATGTCCCTCTCTCCCACAAGTGTAACACCTACTTACTCTCCTTCTTGGTTCTTCAAACACCTGGGGGGTAGGTTGTGTTGGTTGGCTTTCCAGAGCCTGTATACTTATCGTCATCAACCTTTCTCCCTGCTGTTCTTTGTGTTTGATGATATTTTTGTCATGCTCAATAGCAGACTCTCTCAGTGCGTCTACAGTAACCCCTCTCCAGTTAGGCAAAGAAGTCTGTACCCTGACTTTCAATGCCTCTTTGAGTCCATCCATTAACACAGAGACAGCCACCTCCCTGTGGTTTGCATCATTCTTTATATCTTCTATCCCAGTTGTCAGACTCTGGAGCCTTACCTCTGGTGGGTGCTCCCGCGGGTTACCGTCCCGCTGGTTGGCGCGGCTGCAGCGGCAGGGAGCTGCTGGCGGCGGGTCCTTCTGGACGGATGTGCGGCTGCCAAGGGCCGGGGGTCTGGAGAGCCGGGCGCTGCGGCGGGGATCGCTGCGGTAAGGTCTTCTAGTGGTGACACAGTATAGTGTGTCAGAGACAGAAGCTGGCTAAAGCTGTGTGCTAATAGCTAAGTATGTCTCCTGTGCTGGGGTCAGCCATGTTGGAGACCAGAGTATTACCAATGAAGTTCCTAATCTGTGTCCAGCCAATCCTGTGTGTTCTCCCCTTACAAATGGGGCTGGCTCAGAGGGAGAGTGCCAGTGCTTCAAGTTACCTCCTTGTGAAAGGTACTCCAGCTCTGTGCTCCCAGGTTACTTCTGCTTCCCTGGTCCTGGTTGCTCTCATCCATCAATCAGTTACCTAAACGCTGCTGCAGTCCTGCTAAGTCCGTTGCCACTCATGGAAGTGCTCACGGGGTCCCAGGTCGTAGAGGAGCTAACGGCAGTTCCACATATGTCTTCATTTTCCAGCCTCGTCTTTCAGTTACAAACCACAGTCTTCATTTCTTGAAAATCCAAGTTCTCCAGCCACGTCTTTCAATCACAAACCACGGTCTTCATTTCTTCAAAGTCCTAGTTCTTCAGCCTCGTCTTTTAATCATAAAACACAGTCTTCAGTTCTTCTTTACCGGAGTTCTTCAGCTTCACTCTTCAAGTCATTTAACCATAGACTCTAATTCTTCCAGTTTCTTCAACTGCTCCAATATTCATGTACAGCCTGATTATTCATTAAAACTACAGTTACCTTCCTACGAAGTCCTCCTTTTCTTTTCGTCCTCCGGACAACGTTAACACTTAGTTTGGCTTCCACCCCATGAGGAGGAATTACATTCAGCCACCTCGTTTACTCTCCTCACAGGTAGCTGTCCCTTCAACCAGAACTCGGTTGTCGGAACCCCAACTTACGCCGAGCGTGACAGTAAGCACTGGCCCAATGGATCCAGCAAGTGAGCAGGCTACCGGGGGCGATGCCTCTGTGGATATTCTGTCTCGTCTAAATAAACAGGAGGCCACGCAGGCACAGATTGTACAGTTCATGCAGAATATGTCCACTCATTTGGATTCTCTTCACACAGCCATTTTCACATCTCGGACTCCAGTTCCAGCTTCCAATCCGCCAGCACCTAATCCTCTAGTGTCGATTCCTTGTTTACAACTACCGCCACCCAGTAAATTTGACGGTAGTCCAAAGCAATGCCTAGGGTTCCTCAATCAATGTGAGATTCAGTTTGAGCTTCAGTCGGCTAACTTTCCGTCTGATCAGTCCAAAATCGCATACATAATTTCACTTCTGACCGGACCAGCTCAGGATTGGGCTTCACCCTTATGGGAGAGAACTGATCCCATACTCTTGAATTACCCGGAATTCGTGGCAACTTTTCGTAAAATCTTTGACGAGCCAGGCCGGACCACCTCTGCCTCTCTGGAGATTCTGCGTCTGTGTCAGGGAACCCGTTCCGTCGCCCAGTACGTGATCCAGTTCTGTAGTCTGTCTTCCGAAGTGGGCTGGAATGAAGAGGCTCTCATTGCCGCCTTTTGGAACGGTCTCTCCGACAAAATGAAAGATGACCTAGTCACTCAGGATGTGCCAGTTAAGTTCGATCAGCTTATTTCTTTATGTAACAAGATTGATCTAAGATACAAGGAGCGCTGTCTTGAGAGAAAAAGGTTCGAACGACCCAAATCCTGGTATCCTGACAAATCCTGACAGCCCGAGCTTGTCCTACTCCTGGACCATCCTCACCGTCTACTGAAGAACCCATGCAGGTCAACCGCTCTCGTCTCACCAATGAGGAACGTCAAAGACGCAGACAGGGAAACCTCTGCATGTATTGTGGTGCGGCGACCACTTTGTTAAGTCTTGTATTCAATGACCGGGAAACTCCCGCTCCTAGCTTACGCAGGAGAGGTTAAGCTAGGAGCATTCCCCAACCAATTTACCAGGAAGGAATCACTGTTGGCTGTATGTCTGGAACTTTCCTCTACCTCCTTTCATGTTACAGCACTTTTGGATTCTGGAGCTGCAGAAAGTTTCATTACTTCCGCCTTAGTCCGACAGTCTGAAATACCAACCACTCGATTGGAGCAAGCTAGCTCTATCACCGCGGTTGACGGAAATTATATCCCTGAAGGGATTATCACCCACCGTGCAGTTCCTCTGAAGATGAAAGTTGGCATTCTCCATTCTGAAGTTATCTCTTTCCTGGTAATTCCCAAAGCCTCTCAAAAAATAATCCTAGGATTCCCGTGGTTGCAGGAGCACAACCCCCGCTTGGATTGGCAAACTATGGATGTACTCGCCTGGGGGGAGTCGTGTTCTCAAAGCTGTTTATCCACCGTCAAGCCACTCTTTACCCTACACTCCACTGATCTCCCAGATGCCTATCAGCCCTTTCTGAACGTGTTCAGTAAGTAAGGGGCGGATACCCTGCCTCCCCACCGAAGTTGGGACTGCCCTATCGATTTACTGCCTGGTAAAACACCTCCCAGAGGCCGAACGTAACCTTTATCTCTCCCAGAAACCCAAGCGATGTCTGAGTACATACAGGAGAATTTGGCCAAAGGGTTCCTTCACCCTTCCTCTTCTCCAGCCGGGGCAGGGTTTTTTTTGGTTAAGAAGAAGGACGGGGGCCTACGGCCTTGCATCGACTACCAGGGCCTTAACGAAATTACAGTTAAGAACAGATACCCCTTGCCCTTGATTCCCGAACTATTTGACAGAGTAAAGTGGGCTACCATTTTCACCAAATTGGACCTGCAGGTGTTAGGATCTCCTGCTCTGTGCTGCCACTTTGCCATGGCAACCGGGAGGCAAGTGTTAGCGAAGTAACCTGAGCGCAGCTGATACTCCGGTCCGGGTTTTTACTGTGTAGTGGTTACAGGCTCTGTGCACGGCAGGGAATCCGGCGCTGGTTTTGTGCTCACAGTCTGTGAGGTCTGAGTGGGGCGTGGACAGCACCTGCTATATAAACCATCCTCTCAGGCCAGGCAAATGCTGCTGAATCTTTGTTTGTTAGTCAGTTCCAGAGAGTTAGCTAGTACTGTGTGACTTTGTATTTATTTGTTGCTTACTGCGAATAGGCCTTGGGATTCGGTACTTCATTCTGCCAATCCGGACCTAGCAGTAAGACTGGAGTCAGTTGTTTGACCTGCTGGGGTTCTTTTGCTATTCTGTGAACCCAGCAGGTTTGCGGCTGTACTATCAGACCTGCTTGCTTAATCCTCCCTCACTGTGCAGGGCGTCCAGGTGTCAGTTTAGTGGCAGTAAGCTGAACCTGTGCCCTGCAAGTGGGGGTTAGGATTGTGGATACTCTCCTTGTGTCTATATTTCTATCTCTGACCAAGGAGTTTATTCCCACACCCGTTGGTAACCCTTTGGGGTTTTTTCTGTTGCTCTTAGCAACATCATTTCAGGTGCTCCACATGTTAAATCACTACACCTCGCTTCATTGTCCGCTCTATTCCATCTGAGCATTCCTGACACTAGGGAGACACCCAATTCCTGAGCCTTTGGGCTTCTCCGTTCACTTTGTGTTTATTAGTTATTCCATCACCTCCTGTGTATATTATGTTATACTGTCTGTGAGTTAGTTTGCTTCGCTTCCCTCTCTGTTCATACACCGGTATACTCCTGTTAGCACTGGTGTGTGTAACATATTCAGCAGCCCTACTCCTGTTGAAATTTTGTGGGAATATGGAGCATACCCCTCAAAATATTTTGCAACAGGTGGTCGATCAGGTGCAGGTCCTGACTCGACAATTTAATGAGATGTCCATTAAAATGAACACCCCGCAGGCCGCTAGCGGAGCTCCCGCAGCAGCAGCGGCAAGTTCAGGGGTTAAGGAGCCGAAAGTAAATCTCCCGGATCGTTTTTCTGGAGATCGCTCGCAGTTCTTTTGTTTCAAGGAGAGCTGTAAGCTATATTTCAGGCTTAGGCCCCAGTCTTCTGGGTCGGAGATTCAGCGGGTGGGCATGGTGATTTTCTTGCTACAAGGAGACCCACAGGTCTGGGCATATGGGTTACAGTCTGACTGTCCGTCGCTTAAAAGTGTTGATGCTTTTTTTACGGCACTGGGCATTTTGTATGATGACCCTGACAAGATGGCTTCAGCCGAGGCTCAGATTACGGTTCTTAAGCAAGGGCGACGGCCAGCTGAGGTTTATCGTACGGAGTTTCGGAGGTTGGCTCATGATACCCAGTGGAATGACCCAGCCCTGAGAAACCAGTACTGAAGGGGCCTTTCTGACCAGATAAAGGACCAGCTGGTACAATATCCCTCGCCTGATAGCTTAGATCAGCTCATGCAGTTATCCATCCGGGTGGATAGACGGCTGAGAGAGCGTAGGCTTGAAAGGGAGACCGCAGTTTCCTTTTTTCCCAAGGGAACCTCAGACTCTGAGGAACATTCCGAGGAGCCTATGCAGATTGGGGCTACCCGCCTCTCCTCGCGTGAGAAGACGCGGAGGAGACAGCAGGGTTTGTGTTTGTACTGTGGGAATAAAGGTCATGTTGTAGTATCATGCCCAGAAAAAACGGAAAACTTCAGGGCCTGAGGGTGATGGGAAATATCCTGTCAGGCCAGAAGTCAGAATTTCCCAAAAAGACTTTTCTCATTCCGGTGACTTTGGAGATCCTCGGTCAAACTGTCAAGACTGAGGCCTTTGTTGACAGTGGGGCCGATGGGGTTTTCATGGACCGTCAATTCGCCCTGGAACACTCTGTTCCCTCAGTACCTTTGGCATCAGAGATTGAGATCTGTGGGTTAAACGGGGAACCATTGTCCCAGGGTAAAATTACCTCCTGCACCAGCCAATTTCCTTTGTTTATTGGAGCCACACACTCTGAAAAATTGTCTTTTTATGTGACTGTCTGTTCTTTTGCCCCATTGGTTTTGGGGTTACCCTGGTTAAGGGCCCACAACCCTCAATTTGACTGGGTCTCTGGGGAGATTCTTAGTTGGGGTAGTGATTGTTTCAGGAGTTGCTTGAGCCTTCCAGTCAGGCTCTCGCAGCTAAGTTTGCCAGGATTGCCAGGATGTTATGCAGATTTTGCGGATGTGTTCTCCAAAAAAGTTGCGGAGGTACTACCTCCCCATCGCCCCTATGACTGACTGTGCCATTGATTTGTTGCCGGATGCTAAGCTTCCCAAGAGCAGGTTGTACTCCCTGTCACGTCCTGAGACTCAGGCTATGGCAGAGTACATTGAGGAGAACTTGCCTAAGGGATTTATCAGACCCTCACAGTCCCCAGTTGGGTCGGGGTTCTTCTTCGTGGGTAAAAAGGACGGTTCGTTGCGACCCTGCATCGACTTCAGGGAATTGAACCGTATCACGATTAAAAACTCGTACCCACTGCCTCTCATTTCGGTTTTGTTTGACCAGCTTCGTACTGCCACCATTTTTTCGAAGATTGACCTACGCGGTGCTTACAATCTAATCCGAATAAGAGAGGGGGATGAATGGAAGACTGCCTTTAACACCCACTCAGGGCATTATGAATATTTGGTGATGCCTTTTGGGCTCTCTAATGCCCCGGCAGTCTTCCAGGAATTCATGAACGATGTGCTCAGGGAATATTTGGATAGATTCTTAGTTGTTTATCTAGATGACATCCTAATCTTCTCTCATTCCCTGGAGGAACATCGGAAGCATGTACGCTTAGTCCTCCAGAAACTCAGAGACCACCAGCTTGGGGCGAAGCTGGAGAAGTGCGAGTTTGAAGTCCAGCAAATTGCATTTCTAGGGTATATTATCTCCTCAGAAGGTTTCCAAATGGAGGGTTCTAAGGTACAGGTAGTCCTGGTTTGGGTGCAGCCCACTAGTTTGAAGGCGCTTCAGCGTTTTCTGGGCTTTGCAAATTTTTATAGACGGTTTATCGCTGGATTTTCGTCTATAGTGGCCCCCTTGGTGGCACTCACTAAGAAAGGGGCGGATGTTGCTCACTGGTCTTGTGAGGCCAAAACGGCCTTTGCCCGTCTCAAAAGGGCATTTGTCTTGGCCAAGGTGCTGCGACACCCAGATCCAGAGCGTCCTTTTGTGGTAGAAGTGGATGCCTCTGAGATAGGTATTGGGGCAGTGCTCTCTCAGATGGGGGTGTCTGATAATCGCCTTCATCCCTGTGCTTACTTTTCCCGTAAATTTTCATCTGCCGAGATGAATTATGATGTGGGTAACCGGGAATTGTTGGCTATAAAGGATGCACTCGGGGAGTGGAGACACTGGCTTGAGGGGGCTAAGTTTGTGGTCTCAATTCTCACCGACCATAAGAATCTGGCATATTTAGAGTCAGCAAAGCGGCTCAATGCCAGGCAGGCACGATGGGCTTTGTTTTTTGCTTGCTTTAATTTTTTGATAACATATCGCCCTGGGTCAAAAAACATCAAGGCTGATGCGCTCTCGCGGAGTTTTGCTCCAGTTCAAGAGACCACCGAGGAGCCATTGCCCATTGTGTCCCCATCATGTATTAAAGTGGGCATTACCCAGGACCTCTTGTCATTAGTCCTTAGAGCACAGGAGCAGGCTCCTCCAGACCTTCCGGTAGGTCTCTTGTTTGTGCCTCCTAGGTTAAGACAGCGAGTGTTCCTGGAATTCCATGCCAAGAGGTCGGCAGGGCATCCGGGTATTGCCAGAACTCGGGAGTTGCTGTCTAGGGCGGTGTGGTGGCCCTCGGTGGCTAGGGATGTGGATCAGTGGGTTCGGGCATGTGACGTTTGTGCCCGAAATAAAACTCCTAGAGGGGTTCCTGTCGGCCCATTACATCCACTCTCTATTCCGTCTAAGCCATGGACCCACATTTCCATGGATTTTGTGGTGGACTTGCCCAAATCCTCGGGGATGACAGCCATTTGGGTTGTCGTTGACAGGTTTTCGAAGATGGCGCATTTCGTTCCACTGGTTGGGTTGCCATCGGCCAGATGCCTGTCTGAGTTATTTATGCAGCATGTTGTGCGCCTCCACGGGTTGCCACTTGATGTGGTCTCTGACCGTGGATCCCAGTTTGTGGCCAAATTCTGGAGGGCATTTTGTTCTGATCTCCAGATTTCTGTGAGCTTGTCGTCAGGCTACCATCCACAGTTTTATGGGCAGACTGAGGGGGTGAACCAGTCCTTGGAGCAGTTCCTCAGGTGTTATGTCTCCAAGTGTCATACTGACTGGGTTGCTCATCTGTCCATGGCGGAGTTTGCCTATAACAACGCGGCTCACTCTGCTACAGGGATCTCTCCCTTCCTTTGTGTGTATGAGCATCATCCTAAGGCCAATTCTTTTGACCCCCTGGATTCCACGCCTGGTGGTTCCTCTGTTGTTTCGGTCCTTAGGGGTATTTGGAGGAAAGTGAAGAAAGCCCTTGTGTCTGTGTCATTAGTGACCAAAAGGGTTTTTGATAAGCGGAGAAGACCCTGCAGCTTCAAATTAGGGGACTTCGTCTGGTTGTCCACCAAGAATTTGAAGTTGAGACAGCCATCTCATAAGTTAGGCCCCCGGTTCATCGGCCCTTATAAGATCACCAGGGTTATCAATCCGGTGGCATTTCAGTTAGATCTGCCCCGTTCATTGGGTATCAATAAAACATTTCATTGTTCCCTTTTAAAACTGGCGGTTAGTAATCCTTCTTCCAGTGGAAGACCTTCTCCTCTTCTGATACGGGGTCAGAGGGAGTTTGTGGTTGAAAGGGTTCTTGACTCCAAGATGGTTCGGGGTCGGCTGTCATTTTTGGTGCACTGGAAGGGGTATGGCCCGGAGGAGCGGTCATGGGTGCGCAGTTGTGATCTTCATGCCCCCAGACTGATACGCTCTTTCTTCTCGCAGTTCCCCGACAAACCCGGTGGTAGGGGTTCTTTGACCCCTCGTCAGAGGGGGGGTACTGTTAGGATCTCCTGCTCTGTGCTGCCACGTCGCCATGGCAACCGGGAGGCAAGTGTTAGCGAAGTAACCTGAGCGCAGCTGATACTCCGGTCCGGGTTTTTACTGTGTAGTGGTTACAGGCTCCGTGCACGGCAGGGAATCCGGCGCTGGTTTTGTGCTCAAAGTCTGTGAGGTCTGAGTGGGGCGTGGACAGCACCTGCTATATAAACCATCCTCTCAGGCTAGGCAAATGCTGCTGAATCTTTGTTTGTTAGTCAGTTCCAGAGAGTTAGCTAGTACTGTGTGACTTTGTATTTATTTGTTGCTTACGGCGAATAGGCCTTGGGATTCGGTACTTCATTCTGCAAATCCGAACCTAGCAGTAAGACTGGAGTCAGTTGTTTGACCTGCTGGGGTTCTTTTGCTATTCTGTGAACCCAGCAGGTTTGCGGCTGTACTCTCAGACCTGCTTGCTTAATCCTCCCTCACTGTGCAGGGCGTCCAGGTGTCAGTTTAGTGGCAGTAAGCTGAACCTGTGCCCTGCAAGTGGGGGGTTAGGATTGTGGATACTCTCCTTGTGTCTATATTTCTATCTCTGACCAAGGAGTTTATTCCCACACCCATTGGTAACCCTTTGGGGTTTTTTCTGTTGCTCTTAGCAACATCATTTCAGGTGCTCCACATGTTAAATCACTACACCTCGCTTCATTGTCCGCTCTATTCCATCTGAGCATTCCTGACACTAGGGAGACACCCAATTCCTGAGCCTTTGGGCTTCTCCGTTCACTTTGTGTTTATTAGTTATTCCATCACCTCCTGTGTATGTTATGTTATACTGTCTGAATCCTGTTAGCACTGGTGTGTGTAACAGCAGGGAGCTTATAAGCTTATACGCATTCGCACAGGAGACGAGTGGAGAATTATGTCAACGAGTTATTGCAAGATCTCCTCTATAAGTGCCTGGTTGTGTATCTGGACGATATACTAATATTTTCCAATGATCTGAAAGTCCATCGGGAACAAGTCAGGGAAAATCGACTCTTTTGCAAACTAGGGAAGTGCACGTTTGAGGTTCCCTCCATCCCTTTTTTAGGTTACATAATTTCCGGGAGGGAATCACAGATGGATCCTGCTAAAGTCCAAGCAATCAAAGATTGGACCCTTCCTACCACTCTGAAAGGAATCCAGCGTTTTTTAGGCTTCGACAATTTCTATAGGAAATTTATTAAAGATTATTCCTCCATCATTGCCCCGATTACAGCACTAACCAATAAAGGATCTAATTCTGCAGCTTGGCCACCTGAGGCACTAAAAGCCTTTTTGTTTCTAAAAGAGGCCTTTATGTCTGCTCCTATCCTTTAGCAACCTGATCTCAGTCGTCCTTTTCAGGTGGAGGTAGATGCTTCTTCAGTAGGAGTGGGGGCCGTCTTATCCCAGTACTTAGAGGATCAGAAAGCTCATCCTTGTGCTTATTTTTCCCGAAGATTCTCTCCGGCAGAACAAAACTACGCCATTGGAGAACAAGAATTGCTTGCCATAAAACTTGCTTTTGAAGAGTAGAGGTACTTACTGGAAGGAGCTCTGCACCCAATCTCAGTAACCACAGATCACAAAAATCTTTTATATCTTCAGACCGCCCAATGTTTAAACCCACGGCAAGCCAGGTGGGCACTGTTCTCACGTTTTTCTTTCAAGCTCAGTTATCGCCCAGGGTCTCTTAATTGGAAAGCAGATGCGCTCTCTCATTCATTGAGTTCAGATGAGTCCACAGATCTTCCGGACAGACAATTTATCCTAGATCCTGCCTTCTTTGCTGCAACTCATACTACTGCACTTCCTCCACCGTGACAAAACCTTAGTTGCACCAGAACTCTGAAAAAAAAACTGCTCACGTGGGCTCATACCTTACCGTGTATGGGACACGCAGGTAGCCTCTAGACTCTTAAGTTCATCCAACGCTCCTATTGGTGGCCTCATCTGAAGACGGATGTTTTGGAATTCATAGCTGCCTGCCCAAAGTGCGCCAAACATAAAAGTTCAAGAGGATCACCATCGGGCCTTCTTCATTCGCTATCGGTTCCACAAAAATCCTGGACACACATCTCCATGGATTTTATAACTGACCTACCTGTCTCCAGAGGACAAAACACCATTTGGGTCATTGTGGACCGATTTTCCAAAATGGCGCACTTTGTCCCACTCACAGGTCTTCCAACCGCTCCACAGCTATCAAAAGTGTTCATATCAGACATCCTCCGGTTACATGGACTTCCATAAGAGATAGTTTCCGATCGAGGGCCTCAGTTTGTGGCTACATTCTGGAGAGCACTGAGTTCAGCTCTTGGAATGGAATTTTCTCCTCTGCATACCATCCCCAAACGTATGGCCAGACTTTGTGAACCAATTCTTGGAGACTTTCCTACGACTGTTTATGTCTTCTTCTTAGGACGATTGGCTGGACTATCTTCCATTTGCTGAATTTGCTCACAATAATCTCTACCATTCCGCTACCCATTCCACACCCGTTTATGTGAAGTAAGGCTCCAGACTCTGGAGCCTTACCTCTGGTGGGTGCTCCCGCGGGTTACCGTCCCGCTGGTTGGCGCGGCTGCAGCGGCAGGGAGCTGCTGGCGGCGGGTCCTTCTGGACGGATGTGCGGCTGCCAAGGGCCGAGGGTCTGGAGAGTCGGGCGCTGCGGCGGGGATCGCTGCGGTAAGGTCCTCTAGTGGTGACACAGTATAGTGTGTCAGAGACAGAAGCTGGCTAAAGCTGTGTGCTAACAGCTAAGTATGTATCCTGTGCTGGGGGCAGCCATGTTGGAGACCAGAGTATTACCAATGAAGTTCCCAATCTGTGTCCAGCCAATCCTGTGTGTTCTCCCCTTACAAAAGGGGGCTGGCTCAGAGGGAGAGTGCCAGTGCTTCAAGTTACCTCCTTGTGAAAGGTTCTCCAGCTCTGTGCTTCCAGGTTACTTCTGGTCCTGGTTGCTCTCATCCATCGGTTACCTAAACGCTGCTGCAGTCCTGCTAAGTCCGTTGCCACTCGTGGAAGCGCTCACGGGGTCCCAGGTCGTAGAGGAGCTCCAGGTGCTAACGGCGGTTCCGCATACGTCTTCATTTCTTTAAATTCCAAGTTTTCCAGCCTCGTCTTTCAGTCACAAACCACAGTCTTCATTTCTTCAAAGTCCAAGTTCTTCAGCCTCGTGTTTCAATCACAAACCACAGTCTTCAATTCTTCAAAGTCCAAGTTCTTCAGCCTCATCTTTTAATCATAAAACACAGTCTTCAGTTCTTCTTTTCCGGACTTCTTCAGCTTCACTCTTCAAGTCATTTAACCATAGACTCTAATTCTTCCAGTTTCTTCAACTGCTCCAATATTTGTGTATAGCCTGATTATTCATTAAAACTACAATTATCTTCCTACAAAGTCCTCCTTTTTTTTCGCCCTCCGGCCAACGTTAACACTTAGTTTGGCTTCCACCCCATGAGGAGGAATTGCATTCAGCCACCTCGTTTACTCTCCTCACAGGTAGCTGTCGCTTCAGCCAGAACTCGGTTGTCGGAACCCCAACTTACGCTGAGCGTGACACCAGTGTATTTAGCCATATCTTGTAAGGCTCTATGAAAATATTCGGATGCCTGTTCACTTTCTTTCTGTTTGATGGGGAAAATTTTACTTAATTTTACAATTGTGGGGAAATACAATCCTAGTTGTATGATAATCTGTTTTACATTCCTCCTGATTGTATTCATCAGTCAGAGGACCGTCTGCCTCTATTTTACAATCTGCAATACATTTTTGGGTGTCAATATTGGGGGGTAGGCATGCTCTTAACACTCTCCGCCAATCTTTGTTGGTAGGTTCGTGGGCATTACCCAGATCCTTAATAAATTTCTGCCATCCGGCTAAATCTTTCCTGGGATCGGGGAATTCTGATATGATTGACCGCAGTTTCGACCTGGACCACGGGCAATACATTGCAATTTTCCTGATGGGGGTTACTCCCTGGTTATCAATTCTTCCATTGGGAACTGCTATTACCCGGACAGGGTTTAACCCAACCACTTCACTCCTGTTTGTCTCAGTGCGGGGGGGCTACTGTCTCTGCGTAATGAACAGTCCCATTCTTACCGGTGGCTATGATCTCTCCCATCCCTCTAGTGGAAGACACCGCCACTGCTCTTACTGGTTGGGCCGTGCCCACCTGAGTTTCCTGCATGGTGGCTGCCTAAGAGAGAGCTGAGATCAGGCTGGGCTCGTCGTCCTCCTCTGAACTACAACCTTTGGAAGAAATTAGGACAGGGTACAATTTGCATGGGTTAGGGTTAATACAGTTTGTAATTGCCTCCCTATCATTCCCTGGCATGCTATTGGTTGTAGCAGCCTTCTCTCCATCGACATATGGCGGTGGTGGTGCACTCGCATTCACATTCGTGATTGGTTTGAAACTTGCTACACGAGCAAGCTCCCTTTGCATTTCTCCCTCTTGTTGCCATATGTTCAAACAGTCGTTATGCCTGATCCTTTATTTCTTGGATTTTATCAGACATATCCTATTTCTAACATTTTGCAGCACCTCTGGTTCAAAACTCCCAACCCTAGGAAATGATGCCCTATCTTCAACAGTCATACGTATCCATGCATTACAAAAAGCCTCCGTGTAGGGACCATACTTTCTACTCATAATATACTGAGCACACCCTATTGTTCTCTGCTCCTCTGCCTGAACCCTAGCTCCTGAACGCCTATCACGTGCCCATTTGGCTCCCATTGTGGGCTTTTTTCACAACACACCAAATGGCCCACACGAGACGACGGTGAAAAGTTTCTTACCGAGCGCTTTTCACCCGCTCCTGCCTCTGGCCAGTACCACTGTCCACTCCAGTAGTGACCCCCGCGTACCCAGACTAAGCCCCTACCAGACCCCTCAGCACTGGAAGTATTGAAGTAGCAGCGATAAATTAATACCCCACATTTTTCAGTGGAGGTTACAGGCCTGATCCTTTCGGTATCTATCCGCTGGAATTTTCTTGGGTGAGAAACAACTTATCTATCCCCCATTCCAGTGAATGTCCACAGGAAGATTTCCTGAGAGAGAGTCAGCAAAACATTCCTTTACTTTAAACAAATCACGTCTGCGTATGCTTAACACAGTGCGTATGATGACGCAATGGTGCGATATAACACAAACTGTATCACGTTGCGCCGTGTATCACACACACAGACTTATAGATACTTGTGATCTATACGCCCTACGATCACGGGAGTCGAATTCACAAGCTGCGCTCCACAGCCGGAGCGTAACACCAACCCTTTGGTCAATATATCACGCTCCTCCGCATGTTTTTCCTTTAAAAACACACACAGTACGTGCCTCAATACCAATTAATACGTAAGGTCGCTAACCTTCACGCCACCGAGCCTCTGCTAACTCAGTGCCTCACCGACGAGATCCCGCTTTGTCCTGGTTTAATCCACTCACACTTACTTTCAACATCCCCATACTTTTAGATTTTCTGTACAGAAAAAAAATCACTCCGTTTGGTCGATAACTTGTCCCAGAGGTTCTACACTTATAGTAAGATTTTCAGTAATCTGTCTAAAATCGGATAATTACTTGTTAATGTTCAACTATAATCCTTTTATCCTACCTTTAAAACTGACTTCTATTATGCGGCTAACTTCCGCTTGCGTAAGTACGCACTCATGTTTCTCTTCTCTAGGGCCACGTGCGTACCCGTGCGTTTGCTATATACGCGTCCACGTACTATTGTACTATGCACGTATATACTTGCGTACGCAAGTGTATATCGCTGCGTACTTTTGCACGCAGCTTGCCACACTTTTTTTACCCAACTCTAGCGATACAATAATAATAAAACACTATTTGTATTGTATAGTTAGATAAATGCTTCCACGTTCCCTTTGAGCACTGAAAGTCTCCTGCCGGAAAGCTTCCGCTTCATGCTACCTAAACCTTTAGGCAGGAACGGAGCTTCACTTATGAAATGCAAACTTCTATTATGCGATTAATACACAATACACTTTTTCCCTACACACCCTGAAAGTCACCCACGTGGATAACTTCTGTTGAGTGCTGCCCAAACTTTTAGGCCAGGACCAAGTTTTGTTTGTGCTTTTACAAATACCCACTAAACAAATACCATAAATGTATAACAAATGACTTATCCGATTTTATGCAGATCTACAAATGACTATTACAACCTATAGCAACACTATGAGAATATATGCAAAGTATCTGTACGCTTGTGCGCGTTTTTGCGCCAAAAATAACACAATAACACAATAAAATTGCTTTTCCTTGCTGTCCCGCAGTTCGCACCAGCACCTCTGAAACTATACAGGACAGATGTGGCTTAACTACATTAGGTAGTTTTAACACAAAACAAGATTGTTTTACTTTAGACGCATCCTCCACCCTTTGTTGTTAGACCAAAGTCTGTTAGGCCATGCAAGTCCGCGAGTGTGAGATGAAACGGACAGAGCCCCCAACTGTAAAGTTCGATTAATTTACAAAGAAATGCAATACCTAATCACACTGTGGTTCGGGCCGCTAAACGTAAACGAATAACCGCTAGGATATGTATGCATGTTGCGTATACACGCCGACATGCTTTGCGCACAATGCAGCGACACGTGTGGCTGAATACACCCAATCCCCAAACAAGAATGGAATGCGACACCAGTAGTTAAATGTTATGTTGTGGTCCAACGCATCAACAATAATTACTCAAAAGATACAAGTAAAGATACAACAGTAATACAGGGAAGAGCTACAACCAATAGTACATACGTTTGTTCGTGAGCGCTCCCGGATGCAGGCCTCAGTCAGTCTTAGCAAGATGACCTTCAGAGAATAGACTGAGCCTGCTCAGGAAGCCTTTCTTTTATACAATGGGTCCAAATTCAATACAATGGGAAATGTAAGCTCTTCTTCCATAGGTCAAGGGGCAGGTCATTTACAGTACATGAGGGGTCATAGGTTGGTTGGTTTGAATGAGTGGGTGATGCTTGGTCCAGGTGTGCTTGCAGGTCTCCGCCACCGGGTTCCTGCCGAATATCAAGAGTACAGTATTTGTGAATATTACAATTCTGCGCATATTTTTTTGTAAGCTATTAGCGTAAACCAATAGCAGGTTATCACTAAAAAGAGAGCTTAGTGTGTGGCGCACTCTTTTGAAATGATTTGGTAAAGTTAAAACTTAACTTTTATTAATATATTAAAATAAATCTCTTAATCAGGCATAGTACCCTTTTGATAGCCTGAGAGTACATGAATCATGATGTGTTTCTCAAAAATAAAATAGTAATATCAGTTTGAGTCAAACTCCTCATTAGTTAGGGCAATTTAAACTATGTTAAGCCTAATGAAATTATTAAAATTCCATTGTGTCAGCTCTAATTTGTATATATATGAGAACCTTCTTTAATTATTGGTCTCTTACAAGAGTCTGATATTAATTGCTCCCTATAGAGTATCAACTCCATATCTATGCCCAGAAACATGCGATACACTGCACATAACAACCGGAATGTAGATCTCAAAATGCTGCATATCTGTATACCAAACACTAAGTCCTAACCTTGCTCTGTCCCCTCACATCCTGTAAAGCTGAATAACTCTATTATTCTACCCTTTGATTAAATGTAACTTGCTGGCTATGTGTATGGAGACTATGTGTAAATTGTGCACTATATGAATTGGATATTGAATATGTCTTTGTAGCTTTTCTGTGCGAATGCGTATGCTACCGTATATACTCATACCACGCGCCAATACTCAAGGCTCGTGAACCAGTGTACGTAGCGTGCGTGTATGCCTACGCACGGCGAAAACGCGCACGCACAGAGGCCACTCTGTGTGGTGTTTTGCACGTGGAGTGTGTGTAATATTTTCGACTTCGACAATTCATTGGTATCCTTTCCCTTCCTACTTTAGCATTCCCCGATTTTCCAATTCTTGCTGTTCTTCCCCACCCCCTTCTCCACCCTATTATACTTAATACCGCCCCCCTTGCTGCACTCACTAATGATCCCGTAGTTTCTTTCTAAACCCTCACCCCAGGCACCTAGTTTAAAATCTCCTCCAACCTTCTAACGATCCTGCCCCCCAGCACTGCTGCTTCCTCCTCATTCAGGTGCAATCAATCGCAAAAAAAAAGATGGCGCCTGACTCAGAAGTCTGCCCAGTGTTCCAGGAACAAAAACCCTTCTTTCCTACTCCAGTCTCTAAGCCACACATTTACCTCCCTAATCTCCCTCTGCCTCCCTAGCGCGTGGCACAGGTAATATTTTGGAGAATATTACCTTAGATGTCCTTGCCTTAAGTTTCTGGCCTAAGTACCTATAGTCTTTCTTAAGGACATCCCACCTACCACTAACTTTGTCGTTGGTGCCAACGTGCACCAAGACCGTCGGGTCGTTCCCAGCCCCTCCCAACAATATTTCTACCCCGTCAATCTTTCTACCCGGGAGACAACAGACTGTACAGCAATCACGGTCTTGGTAGCAGATTGTCCTGTCTGTCTTCCTGATAATAGAATCCCCTACCACCACAATCTGACTAGGTACCTTGCTCTCTTTTATCCCATCTGTGCTGGAGGGACTGATCCTGCGGTTGCTAGAGGGAACAGTCTCCTCCAGCTCCGTCATGTATCCTCATACATCTAGCCTCAATACACCATGCACCGTGAGGCGAGTAAGCCAGCAGTTCCCTGGAAGCTCTGCTATGGTTTGGTGTCTTTTTTTGCTGTAAAATTAATCTTATTCGCATCGCTATGCAAATAGGTTGCATAAGCAGTTTATGCTGATTAAAATGATATGCTGTATGACTAAATTCTGTGTGCGACTGTGGTTGTATCTGCATATGAAATGCTACTTTACAGTATTTTCCAGGAAAACACTGTAACGCAGCATTTTGTAGTCTTATTCACATAGCAATGCAAATAAGAAACATTTTCTTGGGAAAAGTGCATAAAAACACACCCGGCGTAAGTAATCACACTCATGACTAGGCGCGACTCGAAGGGCTGTTTTATGTTACTGCAGTAATGATGTTGGAGGACACATCTGGACATGTGGAAAGGTTTGCTGTGAGTGATTCAATGCCTGAAATGATAAGACTTTAAGGTGTTATAGATTTTTATGTGTTTTTGGTAAGTATTAAAAACTGGTATTATAGGATTAGTGTTATGTAGAGAATTTACATTGTTGTTGCAGCTATTTACACCCGTGACTAGTTTGCCGTGGGGAGCATACACACATATACTCGCACACGTGTCCATAGACTTTACATTGTGTGATTGGTTGCGAGTAGTTGTAGCCCGACACACGTAGTCGCTGCCGCGATGCGTCAGTACACATTGCAGCAAAAATGAGGCTGGCTACATCTGTAGGGTTTGTTTTAAATTAATTTGTATATATCCAAATCTACAAATATTCTCCAGGATTCTTGAAGATATTTTTCATTGTCTGAGAACTAGAAAAGAAGAATGGAGTCCGCACTAGATATCCCCTATGTCCAATTGTCCCTTTTACAATCTCGGAGGAGGGCAAGGGGTTTAAAAGTGTAATGATAAACCAACATGGCCAATGCTGTGGTCACAAATGACTTTTGTAAATAGACTGGTTGGTGGTATTCCCTAGAGTTAGAGAAGAGTTATCACAAAGAATGGGGAAAAAAAGACTCTTTGTTAGTGGCACTCAATGGTGGTCAAAAGATTGTCCTGTGATTACCTTAAAATGAACTTTTAATCAGACTTAATTAATAAATTGTAATTGGGGATATAAAATGCACTCTTATCAGTGCCAACACACTGCCTATCAAAGTCAATATCAATTCTGGTTTGTACTATAGCAGAAAATCTTAATGCAGGTGTTGCAAACGGAACTATGAGTGCCTGTAATGGCTAAAAATTTTCCTATATCAATTGCTAGGCATATTCCATAAATAGAGCTTGTTTCCCATGACTCAAATGTTATCATATGTGTTTATGCTCAATGGAACAACCTTTAAAGTACCTAGGCAATTGGAATTATGCTCCATTTTGTACATGAGTTCAGTGAATATAAAATATATTTGGGTCAACATAGACCATGTGGATTCACAGACATGGTAAATGCTTCGGTTAAGGTTTTCATAACCAATTGAATACAACAATTAAAAAACACCTTGATTAAGTCTGAAACTGTCAAAATGCATTGGTGGAGAGGAAAGGAACATTTATCTCACAGTTTACCAGTAAGACCCAGGATTGCTTATACCAGATTGGGACCTTTTGGGGACATTTCATTACTTCGTAGTCCTGGGCGATTGGTTCCTTTTGCTTCATATTGTATTTTAACTGTATGTATAAATAAAATCCCTACATCTGTTGTCTCCAGTGGCTGTTAAATTTGGAAGCATATCCGCTAAATAGAGTATTCAAGGAATAAAGATAAGGTCTGATTTACCCTTAAAAGGATGAGTGGAATATACAAACCTTCTTTTTAGCTGTTATATAGTATTATGCCTTACATTTTTTAGCCACATTAAGAATATATTTTGAAGGGGATCAGTATGATTTTCCAACGATCAGGATGCTGGCTGTCAGTATACCGACAATAGCATCCCGATCATCCGTATGCCTCAGCCGGGTGAGCGCAAAGAGTCCCCTTGCGGCCTCACTGCACTCACCATACTGCTGGCTCGGTGGCGAGCTGTGCTCGTCGCAGGTTCTATTCCCACTCTAATTGTGTCGTGGACACTCACGAGTGGGAATAGCCCCTGTTAGCCAGGATTCCAGCTGGTAGCATTGTCAACGGTCGGGAGATCCCGGCATCAGTATCCTGACCGCTGGCAACCTAACTGCATACCATTTTGAAGTGTAAGTACTCTTTTTTTCGTTTTTTTAATGGTGTGACGCTAAACAATGGCATTGGTTACACTCTCAGGTGTGGTTTGAGTACAGACGCATGCTGCTTGAAAACACACCTTGTTTATGAGATTTTCTGGACTACATCTATAATAAGTCTAACATATAGCCTTTTTTTTTTTTTTTGTTGTCTCATTATACAGGACCCTTGGAGAAGCAAGTGCACAAAGGGTCTTATCCTCCATCCTTTTTTTAATTTATTAATATAGTCTGATTAAAAGTTAAGTTTTTAGGTAATCACATGACTATTTTTTACTCCACTGAGTGCCCCAAACAAATAGTCTTCTTTTCCTCTTTCTTTGTGTTAGTTTTTCTTGTCTGGCAGGTTTGATTACCAAGTATTTAAAGTATCTGTGTAAGTGTTTGCCTGTCTTCATTGTTTACATTGATACTTGGTTGTTTTCTTAATTTCCTACATTGTTCAAAGTCATCTATTACTAGTTTTTCAAAAGATTTGATAAATGGGCCTTTTATGTGCCTTGGGCAAAATGTGGATGGGATCCTGAGATCTGTTTTATTCATAGAGATGTTCGCCTGACCATTTTTGCTGGATTTGGATTTGGCTCTAACTCATTGTCCGGATTTGGATTTGCCAAACCGCCGTGACTGGTGTTGATGTGGATTTGCATTTTTTTATTTTTTCTAAATTGACAAAAAAAGCTAATTTAGGCATATTTTTTTCCTAGAGCATTATTAAGCTCAATAACATTAATTTTTAGACATTTCAAATCAATTTTGACCACCTCTCAATATTCTTTTCACCATGCTGTCTGATTACTAAGCAACAAAGCAGCTGCACAAGCAAACAGCAGATAAATTAGGTGATCTGCGCTAAAAACATTAGCTACTCCATAGAGGGTTCCTAGAAATATAATATATTAATGCCGTGCTTGTGAATATGTAAAAGTAATAAATATATATTCAATCAATATATGTTAAAATTGCAATGTCAAAATGTACAACCAAAGCTGAAAAGACAAAAAGTTAAGATTTAAAATTTATAGAATGGTGCAATATGCCTTCAGTTACACGCTTACAGCGGTTTATAGAGCATATATTGAATATATTTTTATTACATTTACATACAGTATACACAAGCACACGGCAGTTTATAGCACATCTATGAGTTATGTACGTGTGTGACCAGGCCTAAATCTGGATATGCTGATCTACAATGTCTGAACCATGGGGTATAGACGGGATCCGCAGGAGACATGGGCACTTTAAGACTTTCAAAGGGGTGTGAACTGGCTCCTCCCTCTATGCCCCTCCTCCATCGGTGCCCAGTGAGACTGGATGCACTCTGAGGAGCTCTACTGAGTTTCTCTGAAAAGACTTTGTTAGGTTTTTTTATTTTCAGGGAGAACTGCTGGCAACAGTCTCCCTGCTTCGTGGGACTTAGGAGAGAGAAGTCAGACCTACTTCTGTGAGTTTAAAGGCTCTGCTTCTTTGGCTACAGGACACCATTAGTTCCTGAGGGTCTGATCGCTACGTACGCCTAGATGCTCGTTCCCAGAGCCCGCCGTCACTCCCCTTGCAGAGCCAGAAGTCAGAAGACTTCAGTGACGGCTTCAGAGGTACTGCACAGCGGCCGCGCTGCGCGCCATGCTCCCACACTCAGCGGCACTACAGGGTGCAGGGGGGCGCCGCGCCCTGGGCAGCATACTAACCTCTAAAAAAGTGACTGTCAAAAGGGGACAAGGTGCCAAACCTCTGTCCAAACCCCCACCAGTATAAAGATTCTAGAAAAATAGCGCGCCATTGTGGGGGCGGGGCTTAGTCCTCACAGCTCACATCAGCGCCATTTTCTCTTCACAGAAGCTGCAGAGACGCTGGTCCTTCCTCACACTGCTGTACAAGTAGCTGGGTGCAAAACAGGGGGGGGGCACAGTGAATTTTAGTGCAATATAAGTATTAGAAAAGCGCTGCAGGTATGGGACATTCTGTTACTGTGTCAGAACCGGGTTAAGCGCTGGGTTGTGAGCTGGCAAACTCCCTCTGTGTCTCTCTGACAGGCTTTATTGTGGGTCTGTCCCCTATATGCCCAGTGTGACTGTGAGTGGTGAAAACACATGTGTTGGTATGTCTGAGGCTGAAGGCTCTTCCCAGGAGGAGACTATGCGGCTGTGGGAGTGACCCTGTCGGCACCGCCGACACCTGATTGGGTGAATGTTTTGAGTGCTCTGAATGCTAATGTGGCTCTGATAAATAAGAGATTGGATAAATCTGAATCTCAGAACCAGGCTTAGAAGAAATCCGTAGAGGATGTGTTGTTACAAGTCCAGACCCCCTCGGGGTTACAAAAACGTTCATTTACCCAGCTGGCAGACACGGATACCGACACGGACACTGACTCCAGTGTCGACTATAGTGATGCCAGATTAGATCCAAAATTGGCAAAGAGCATTCAGTACATGATTGTGGCTATAAAAGACGTATTACATATCACGGAGGACCCTACTGTTCCTGATACTAGGGTCTGTATGTATAAGGGAAAGAAACCTGAGGTAACGTTTCCGCCCTCTCATGAACTGAACACGCTTTGTGAAAAGGTTTGGGAAAATCTTGACAAGAAGTTTCAGATTCCCAAAAGGATTCCAGTGGCGTATCCGTTTCCCTCTGGGGATAGGGAAAAATGGGAGTCACCCCCCATTGTGGACAAACTCTATCACGGCTGTCCAAAAATGTGGCTCTTCCGTCCCATGACACGGCAGCCATAAAGGATCCTGCGGATCGTAGGCAGGAAAATACATTGAAATCCATTTATGTCACCACGGGTACGCTACTCAGACCAGCCATTGCATCTGCGTGGGTGAGTAGTGCTATCAAAAGATGGGCAGATAACTTGTCATCTGAAATAGATACCCTGGATAGGGATAGCATTCTTTTGACACTAGGTTATATCAAGGACGCTGCAGTCTACCTAAAGGAAGCTGCGAGGGATATTGGCCTCTTGGGATCAAGGGCCAATGCCATGGCAGTCTCAGCTAGGAGAGCATTGTGGATTCATCAATGGAATGCTGATGCTGACTCTAAGAAAGCTATGGAGTCTCTACCGTAAAAAGGTGGTGTATTGTTTGGTGACGGCCTCACTGAGTTGGTATCTACGGCTACCGCGGGTAAGTCATCATTTTTACCTTATGTGCCTGCACCACAAAAGAAAGCACACCACTATCAGATGCAGTCCTTTCGGCCCAATAAATACAGAAAGGGCCTATGGTCTTCCTTCCTTGCTACTAGAAGAAAGGGAAAAGGTAAACGATCACTGGCTGTGGCCGGTTCCAAGGAGCAGAAGTCCTCACCGGCTTCTGCCAAATCCACCGCTGGGGCTTCTCTCCGGGAGTCCGCACCAGTGGGGCACGTCTGAGGTTCTTCAGTCAGTTCTGGGCTCGTTCGGCCCTGGACCTATGGGTTTTAGAAATAGTGTCCCAGGGGTACAAACTGGAGTTTCAAGACGTTCCCCCTTGCCGATTTTTCAAATCAGCCTTACCAGCTTCTCTTCCGGACAGGGAGGTCGTATGCGCCGCAATACAAAAATTGTGTCTCAATCAAGTCATTGTCAGGGTTCCCCTGTCGCAACAGGGAGAAGGCTTTTATTCAAGCCTGTTCGTGGTCCTGAAGCCAGACGGCTCAGTCAGACCAATCCTGAACCTCAAATCCCTCAATTTCTACCTAAAAAGATTCAAATTCAAGATGGAATCTCTCTGGGCAGTGATCTCCAGTCTGGAGGAGGGGGATTTTATGGTGTCGGTGGACATAAAGGATGCCTACTTACATGTTCCCATTTATCCTCCGCATCAGGCTTACCTGAGGTTTGCAGTTCAGGATTGTCATTACCAATTTCAGACGTTGCCGTTTGGTCTGTCCACGGCTCCGAGGATTTTCACCAAGGTAATGCCGAAATGATGGTTCTCCTGCGCAAGCAAGGAGTCACAATTATCCCGTACTTGGACGATCTCCTGATAAAGGCGAACAATTACTGCAGAATGTTACGCTATCCCTAACAATTCTGCAGCAACATGGTTAGCTCCTAAACTTGCCAAAATCACAGTTGGTTCCAACGAGACGGCTGTCGTTTTTGGGAATGATTCTGGACACAGAACTACAGAGAGTTTTTCTACCAGTGGAAAAGGCTCTGGAAATTCAGAGCCTGGTCAAACAAATTCTGAAAACCACCAAGAGTATTGATCCATCAATGCACTCGGTTGTTGGGGAAGATGGTGGCGGCCTACGAGGCCATTCAGTTTGGCAGATTCCATGCCAGAGTGTTTCGGTGGGACCTGTTGGACAAGTGGTCCGGGTCCCATCTGCACATGCACCGAAGGATAACCCTGTCTTCCAAGACCAGAATCTCACTCCTGTGCTGGCTGCACAGCTCTCACCTCCTAGAGGGACGCAGGTTCGGGATCCAGGACTGGATCTTAGTGACCACGGATGCCAGTCTCCGAGGCTGGGGAGCAGTCACACAGGGGAAAAACCTCCAGGGAAGATGGTCAAGCCAGGAAATGTGACTACACATAAACGTTCTGGAGTTAAGGGCCATTTACAACGGCCTTCTGCAAGCGGAACATCTTCTTCGCAATCAGTCTGTTTTGATTCAGTCGGACAACATAACAGCAGTAGCGTACATATACCACCAGGGCGGAACAAAGAGCAGAGTGGCTATGGCAGAGGCCACAAAGGTTCTTCGTTGGGTGGAAAGGCATACAAGCGCTCTGTCAGCGATCTTCATTCCAGGAGTGGACAACTGGGAAGCAGACTTTCTCAGCAGACACGATCTCCATCCAGGAGAGTGGGATCTTCATCAAGAGGTCTTTGCAGAAGTGACAAGTCTTTGGGGAATTCCTTAAATAGACATGATGGCGTCACGCCTCAACAAGAAACTTCAGAGATATTGTTCCAGGTCAAGAGACCCTCAAGCAATAGCAGTGGACGCCCTAGTGACACTGTGGGTGTTTCAGTTGGTGTACGCCTTTCCTCCGCTTCCACACATTCCAAAAGTGATAAAGATCATAAGAAGAACAAAGGTTTAAGCAATCCTCATTGTTCCAGATTGGCCAAGGAGGGCTTGGTATCCAGATCTTCAGGAATTACTCATAGGAGGTCCCTGGCCTCTTCCTCTGAGGGAGGATCTGTTACAGCAGGGGCCGTGCGTGTTCCAAGACTTACCGCAACTTCGTTTGACGGCTTGGAGGTTGAACGCCGGATCCTAGGCCGAAAGGGTATTCCCAAGGAAGTCATCCCCACTCTTATTCAGGCTAGGAAAGGAGTAACGTCGAAACATTACCACCGTATTTGGAGAAAATACGTCTCTTGGTGTGAATCCAAGAAGGCTCCTACGGAAGAATTTCAGCTAGGACGTTTTCTCCATTTTCTACAAGCCGGTGTGGATGCGGGCCTAAAGTTGGGCTCCATTAAAGTACAAATTTCAGCCTTATCGCTTTTCTTCCAAAAACAATTGGCCTCCCTTCTAGAGGTTCAGACTTTTGTGAAAGGCGTGTTGCACATCCAACCTCCCTTTGTGCCCATTGTGGCACCGTGGGATCTTAACGTGGTGTTGCAGTTCCTTCAATCTCATTGGTTTGAACCTTTACAAAAGGTGGAGTTGAAATTCCTCACTTGGAAAGTGGTCATGCTGATGGCCTTGGCATCCGCCAGGCGGGTATCTAAATTGGCGGCCTTCTCTCACAAGAGCCCTTATTTGATCTTCCATGAAGATAGAGCAGAGTTGAGGACTCGTCACCAGTTTCTGCCGAAAGTGGTTTAGTCGTTCCTCTTGAACCAACCTATTGTGGTACCAGTGGCTACTGACGCCTTGCTGGAATCGAAGTTTCTCGACATTGTCAGAGCTTTGAAAATTTATGTGGCCAGAACAGCTCAGTTTAGGAAAACGGAGGCTCTGTTTGTCCTGTATGCTCACAACAAAATTGGGGCTCCTGCTTCCAAGCAGACTATTGCGCACTGGATCTGTCATACGATTCAGCAGGCTCATTCTACGGCTGGATTGCCGTTACCGAAATCGGTGAAGTCCCATTCTACCAGAAAGGTGGATTCATCCTGGGCAGCTGCCCGGGGGGTCTCGGCATTGCAACTTTGCTGAGCGGCTACTTGGTCTGGTTCAAACACCTTTGAGAAGTTCTACAAGTTTAATACCCTGGCTGATGAGGACCTCATGTTTGGTCAATCGGTGCTGCAGAGTCACCCGCACTCTCCCGCCCGTTCTAGAGCTTTGGTATAAACCCCATGGTTCTTGAAGTGACCCCAGTATCCTCTAGGACATATGAGAAAATAGGATTTTAATACCTACCCGTAAATCCTTTTCTTTTAGTCCGTAGAGGATGCTGGGCGCCCGTCCCAGTGCGTACTATATCTGCTGTTATTAGTTGTGGTAACACACATGTTGTGTTACGTTTATAGTCAGCCAGTTGCTGATGTTGTTCATGCCGTTGACTTGCGTTGTGTTGAATGCCAAGTTGTACGGCGTGCTTGAGGTGTGAGCTGGTATGTATCTCACCTTAGTTAAACAATAAATCCTTTTCTTCGAAATGTCCATCTCCCTGGGCACAGTTCCTATAACTGGAGTTTGGAGGAGGGGCATAGAGGAAGGAGCCAGTTCACACCCCTTTGAAAGTCTTAAAGTGCCCATGTCTCCTGCGGATCCCGTCTATACCCCATGGTTCTTGAAGTGACCCCAGCATCCTCTACGGACTAAGAGAAAATGATTTACCGGTAGGTATTAAAATCCTATTTTTATTTGTCTGTTTTTTTTAACTTGCAGCTCGGTTTGAACTGCATAGATCACAGGGTTTATACAGAAGATGCATGTGAACAAAGCGCACTAGGGTAAAGTGCACCAAACAGTACAATTTACAGCAGAGTATAGCACAGCATACAGCAGCGTGCCTCCTATACCGTCACTATACAGAGAAAGCTACGTGCCAGTCTGGACACAGCACAACCAGCATAGCAGGGTATAGCTCAGAACAGAGCAGCGTACCCGCTATACACAGTCACTATATAGCACAGCCATTTATGAGACTGTGGACACAGCACAACCAGTATAGCAGAGTATAGTGCAGCACATAGCAACGTCCAGCGTGCCCCCTATACACAGTCACACTCACTATCCAGCACAGCTACTTGTGAGACCCTGAAAACATTGCAACCACTGCAGCAGAGTATAGCGCAGCAAATGGCAGCATGCACTGTGCATCCATACACAGTCACTATCCAGCACAGCCACTTGTGAGACCCTGGACACAGTACACCCACTACAGCAGAGTATAGCGCAGCACACAATAGTGTGCCCCAATACACAGTTACTATCCAGCACCAGCCACATGTGAGGCTCTTTACACATTACACCCATTACAGCAGAGTATAACAACAGCATGCTTTATACTGAAGTGGCGCAGAGTCCCCATCTCTAGTTATTCATTGATCAGTTGTGACTCCAGAGAATTAGTGATAAAAAATAAAAATAAATGAATTCTAATTTGTTTGTGAATCAGTGTACGTCAATGAACATCTTAAACTTACTGAGTTTGTTTGTTGTAAAATTTAGTCCTTTACTGAGCAAGGCTATTTGTGGATCTGCAACTTTGATGAATACTGTATGTGATTAAAGATGTCAGTGGTTTTTCCTTCCCTATGGTTTGTTGTGGTCATTACAGATTCTTAGTTGTTTTGTTTCTCTTACCTCCTCTGCTTCCACATCTGAGACAGTTTGTTTTCTTTTCATTCTTTCGTGAGTTGCTTTGGGTCTGGTGCTGTGTTTTATATTGGGTCCACTCTTTAATAAAATAGTGTTGATTTTTTTATTTCCTGTGTTGTTTTTCTGTATTCAGAAACTCTTGTTTTGGGCTCAGAGTGGTGTGTTGGTGGTTTCACTTCCTTATAAGAGCACCTGGAGTTCCCCACTTTTTTCATGTTGATGAGACTTTCTGAACATTGTGAGCTCTTAGGCTGGGTACACATCTAAACAACTTGAAATCTTGCTGATGGTTAGGGTGAATTCCTTTGTCGCAGATTATTGGAGATTGCCGGTACACACTGGCTGATTTAATGAGCAAAATAATTGTTCTGTCCTTAATTAAACTGCACCAGGTCGCACACGATATATTCTGATTGGCTATGTAGCACAGCCAACCAAAAGAAATCACATGCAACCAGTGGGATCGCACAATCTTGCGTACACACTAAATGATATGCAATTTTCAATGATTGCCATCATTAATATTTAAGTTGTCTGGTATACCACAGGGCTCAGGGAGCACTGTAATTGCAAAGATTGTCTGACCTGTAACCACCAGTACAAACAGTTAAGTTACCTTATTTGCAGTAAGCCTATAATAGGACTACCCTAGATGGAATGTGTATAATCTCAGAAATTAATTAATGGCTGGGGTACAGTGAATTTTATGGTAGGGGTTTTTTTTTTTTAAATGTGTTAAAGGCTCCTACAGCTTTTGAAGAAAGGACACTGAAAAATACATTGTAAAAACACGAACAAGTTGTTAAAGAAAAGGACTTGAATAATCAAACTTCTTTTTTGTTCACTAAATACTTTTGTTTAACATATGTTATGGTGAACCACATTTGCCATCAAACACTAATACTTCAACTTCACACAGGATCTTATACCCAGAATGCTTGGAAATTAATAAGGGGTTTTCTTTTTAATAATCTGGACTTGGTATCACTATCACTATCATATCACTATCACTGAGAAACAAAAAATAACTTCGTTTTTATCTTTATGGTTTTTGAAATTGCTTGATATCCTCTTTACACCTTCTTTAGGAAAAAAATGCCATTCCTCAACATACAGTACAATTCAAGATCTAACTATTTTCAATAGATGCCCCAAGAGACTGATACCACCTTTGTACCAGTGAATGTGTCCCCTAATTACTGACACATTTCATATGCATGTGCAATTGTGCATTCCAGCATTGTTCAGATTGCACCATTATGCCAGACCTAAGCACATATGGCATATATGAATGCAATTATAATCCATAATTTTTACAAAGTATATTAAAGTGTGAAAACCATAATATAATATCTTTGATTACTGGTTTGAGAAAATAAATAAGTTTTTATTACAAAATGGCTGATTGTAGTAGTTATATTTCTATTTGGTCTGTTTTTTTTCTGTGATATTTGTCATACAGTCTAGAAACAAGGTGTTGTAGTGCTCTCTTGGCTCTGCTTATATTATTAAATACTGTAACTGTACAGTTGATATTCATTAAAACCATCAGCTTTTTGTTTATCCACTGTACAACAATTAAAAATCCGCAAAATAAGAAAACATAGACTAGGTGTTAAAGAGAAAGAAAACAGTGAATAAAATATTTATGCAACCGATGACCTTATATTTATTCAAATAAGAGTTTCTAGAGCTAATTACATACAGTATATGAAAACTTAATCAGATAGTTACAGCTTTTAAATTAAAACTGTAAGTGAATGTTATGTACCGAGGAAGTCATGTACTCTGAGTTCAAGTATTTAGATAATTACTGTAATAATAATTACTTAGAAATCCATAGATTGTAGTAACTAGCAGATCTGAATAAATATTTTTACATGCACCATAGTTATATCTATTAAATCAGGTATACAGATGTGTCCTCACACGTCTTTGCTGAAAACGGCTGCATGGCTACACCATTGTAGTTCTCTGTTCCCCTAAAATTCACTGGTGTGTGCGTATGTATGCACTGCAAATGCTGCTGAGGAAACCACACTAAACCTCGGGTAGCAAGAGCATACCAGCCAGCTACCCCTGCCCTTAGACTGCGGCAAAGTCCCCTTCTATATGTAGGGCAGCGGGACCATACAAAGTAAAACCTATAGTGAAGATTAGGAGTAAATTTACAAAGAATCATGTTTGGTCGAGATTAAACATGCTGGGCATCGTATCGCCAGGATATGTGAGAGTGTTTCAAGAACAAACACTCATATTTACTAAAAATCATATTTCACTGAATCGTGTTTTTTTATTTGTCTATTCAGTCGTGTTTGGTGATGTGCGAGTTCAGTCATATTAAGCTAAAATCATATACCGTAGGTGTTTCTGGTATTACTGCCTTTTCATTTTTGTTTTCCTGAATCAGTTTCATGTTTTTCCTACTATATTCCTGTACAGGTTCAGTCTCCCTTATCCAAAATGCTTCGGCCAAAAAGTATTTTGGATATTGGATTTTTCCATATTTTGGAATATTTGCATACCATAATAAGATAACTTGGGGAAGGGACCCAGGTTGAAGGTAATTTTTCGACAATAGTTTTTATATTTTTGTGCAATAAAGGTTTTTTAACATACATAAAATACATTTTGGTTCAATATATATACATTATACACATAGCCTAAAGGTAATTTTATACAATATTTTTAAATTTTGTGCATCAAAGTGTGTGCACACTGAACCACCAGAAAACAAAAGTGGTCCTATCTCAGTCTCACTAAAAAAAAATCTTTATTTTGGAATATCCTGTATTTCAGAATTTGGGATATGGAAGACTCAACCTATACGATTCTTTTATGAACTGTTGTGATCCTGCAGTTTACATTCAGACCAGGCTTTTATCATGTTTACTAAACCAGACATCCTTGAAAAAGCTATCCTCACAACTGGTGTCCTGGATTGCCGTACCTAAACTAGCATCCCACGAAGTTCACCATTCAAAGTGCAGACTTTCTTGTGCCCCAGTCTCTGGCCTTTAGAAATCCACCCTTAGTTTACAGGTTACAATGAGTCATTATTTATCTCTTACGCAATGCCATCATGGGGTCTATAATTATTCCGACAAGTTGGAAAAACTGCATTTTCTGACTTTTTTAGTTTGAATCTGGATTCGACCTATTCAAGTCCAGTGCCGTTTTGCCGACTTGCCAAAAAACACGTGGATCGGCGAAGTAGCCGCGGACCCGTGTTCTTTGTTGAATTTGCAGGTGTTTTCAACAGATTTTTGGCCCATTTTCGACAATGCCGATTCCACTTTTAAAAAAAGTTGGATCAGCATTGTCAAAAACAGGCAAAACCTGTCGAATATGCCCGCAAATTGAACACTGAAGTGTCAGATCCTCTCCGTCGGAGAGGATCCGACACTAATTGAATACAGCCCTAACTGGTATACCAGATATTAAGTTAATGTTGCTTGGTACTCGTGACAATGAAAGCTTGTTATTATTTCTTTCTTTATTTTTTTATAAAAAGAATATGTGTATGCTGTGATTTCTGTGCTAATATACACCCATCCACGTTTGTTCTTGGACTTTTCTGATGCATATACTGTAAACTGTAATGGATAATGACACTGAAAATTTTTTTTTTCATACTGTACTTTTATCACAATCTATTGGATTAATACATATCCAAAATATGGCACTGAATCAGGATATGGTAAACTGAATATGACACTGAATCGGGATATTGGCAATCTATTGGACTAAAGGTGTGTACACACGGTGAGATAAATCTGTAAGATTTTGACTATATAGTCAAAATCTTATGAAAAGTTAGTGCATATGTCATGGTGTTAGGCAGCTTGCTATACAGATTCGATCCCGATGCTCGCTCCCGTGGGGTCGGTATCGCAAGGCTAGATAGACTGTGCAGGCAAGTCAATCTTGACTATCTAGTGTACTATCTAGTACAAAGTATAGTCAGAATTGGCACTTAGTCAAAATCGTACATAGACAAAATCTCAAGCACAGATAGTCAAAATCTGTACTATCTGTGCTATCTGGGCTCTGGGGGAGTTCAAGGGAAATCTCATAGTCAAAATCGAACATAGCAGGGATCTCACCGTGTGTACACACCTTAAGACATGCCAAATATGCCACTGAATTAGAATACTGGCAATCTATTGGATTAATACATATTCCAAATACGCCACTGAATCGGGATATTGGTAAACTATTTTAGAATATAAAGACAAGATTTTACCTTTTTTTTTTAGTAATCAAGTCCAAATACCTATTCCAAATAATGAAAATATCATCAGTGTACCACTGACACATACTGTAATTACATGGCCAAAGGACATTACCTATTGATTGAAAAATTTCTTTCCAAAATGTAGGGACATTTGTCTAAAACAGCATACAGCGTGTGTATTCATTTTAGCAACATTAGTTTTATACCCATTTTCTGCTTACATTTGAAAAGACATCAGATACAGTATGTGTCTCTATGTTGAACAGTCCCATTCGATCCAACTAGAGCATGTATTGTATGTAGGTAAAGCATGTATGTGTTGAAAACATTTACATTCTGTTTTTTAGTCACTATAAGATTTATTAAGCGTCTAGTTGTATTTCTGCAATTGTATTACCTGAAACTTATTGATTTAGATGTGTAAGGTTTATGGGACTAACTTTATTATGAACTAATTTTTTAGAGGCAACCCATCATAAGTGGTTTCAGCTGCTCCATTTAAAGGGGCAGTTATATTCAATGCAAAACATGGCTGTTTTCTTAATTGATTATAATAAGTCCAGTGCTGAAGTCACTGAAGATTATTCGGCTTTGAAAAGCACTGCATAGTAAATTTAGTGCATCTTACAATCAATTTGATATAAGAAGGTTTAGTAAGTTTTCTCATTGAGGGACAGAACATCATTTAAATGTAAACCAAGTTATGTTCTTTTGTTCATACAAAATAGGATTTTGGTTACCTACCAGTAAATCCTTTTCTCGTTGTCCGTAGAGGATGCTGGGGTCCATATTAGTACCATGGGGTATAGACGGGTCCACCAGGAGCCATTGGCACTTTAAGAGTTTAATAGTGTGGGCTGGCTCCTCCCTCTATGCCCCTCCTACCAGACTCAGTCTAGCAACTGTGCCCGAGGAGACGACAAGCTTCGAGAGAAGGAATTACACAGATAGTGGCGAGATTCATACCAGCTCACACAACATGCAAATCCGGTCAACATGCCGGAAAAACTCAGCAACAGCTGAAAACCGTAAATAACGCAGAACTTACCTAGGAACCAGGTAGAACTGAACTATAAAACCAAAGCAGGAAAACACAGCGCTGGGCGGGCGCCCAGCATCCTCTACGGACTACGAGAAAAGGATTTACCGGTAGGTAACCAAAATCCTATTTTCTCTTACGTCCTAGAGGATGCTGGGGTCCATATTAGTACCATGGGGATGTACCAAAGCTCCCAGAATGAGAAGGAGAGCACGGAGGCTCCTGTAACACTGCTTGACCAAACTTGAGGTCATCAGAGGCCAGAGTATCGAACTTGTGTTCGACCCAGACCAAGTAGCTGCTCGGCAGAGTTGTACCGCCGAGACACCCCGGGCAGCCGCCCAGGAAAAGCCCACTTTATGAGTAGAGTGGGCCTTTACAGATTTTGGAGGCATGCTGGATAGTGAACCTGATCCAGCGCGAAATCGACTGCTTAGAAGCAGGACATCCCATTTTCCTGGGATCATAGAGGACAAACAGAGTCACTTTTCCTATGACGAGCCGTCCTCTTCACGTAGATCTTCAAAGTCCTCACCACATCCAAGGCCTTTGAAGTAATTGAGGAGTCAGTAGCCACTGGCACCACAATAGGTTGGTTGATATGGAAAGCAGACACAACCTTAGGTAGGAACTGTGGACGAGTCCTAAGTTCCGCCTCGTCCTCATGGAAGATCAAATAGGGGCTTTTACAAGATAAAGCCCCCAATTCCGACACGCAGAAGCCAAGGCCAACAAGGTGACTGCCTTCCACGTGAGAAACTTGAGATCGGCCTCCTGTAGAGGCTCAAACCAAGCAGATTGCAGGAACTGCAACACCACATCAAGATCCCATGTTGCCGTAGGTGCCACAAAGGGAGGCTGGATGTGCAGAACCCCTTTCAAAAAGGTCTGATCCTCAGGAAGAACAGCCAATTGTTTTTGGAAGAAGATGGACAAAGCAGAGATCTGGACCTTGATAGAGACCAATCTCAGTGCCATATCCACCCCTGCTTGCAGGAAAAGGAGAAAACGTTCAAGTTGAAACTCCGCCGCCGAAAACTTCTTGGCCTCACACCAAGAAACATATTTCTTCCAAATGCGATGGTAATGTTTAGACGTTAACCCCTTCCTGGCCTGTATCAGGGTAGGAATTACCTCACTCGGGATACCTTTCCGAGCTAAGATCTGGCATTCAACCGCCATGCCGCCAAACGTAGCCGCGGTAAGTCTTGATAAGCGAACGGCCCCTGAAGGAGCAGATCCTCCTGAAGAGGTAAAGGCCGTGGATCTTCCAGCAGATCCGCGTACCAAGCCCTCCTTGGACAGTCCGGAGCGATGAAGATTGCCAGAACCTTTGTTCTTCTCACGTGCTGAAGAACCTTTGGTATCAGAGGAAGTGGAGGGAACACATACACTGACTTGAACACCCACAGTGTTACCAGTGCGTCCACCGCCACTGCCTGTGGGTCTCCTGACCTGGAACAGTACCTCCGTAGCTTCTTGTTGAGGCGGGAGGCCATCATGCCTATGTGAGGAACCCCCCACCAACCGGTTACCTCCTCAAACACCTCCGGATGGAGGCCCCACTCCCCTGGATGGAGAACGTGTCTGCTGAGGAAGTCTGCTTCCCAGTTGTCTACGGCCGGAATGAAGATTGCCGACATCGCCACCGCATGCCTTTCTGCCCAGATGAGGATTTTTGACACCTCTGACATGGCAGCCCTGCTCTTCATCCCGCCTTGTCTGTTTATGTAGGCCACTGTGGTCACGTTGTCCGACCCGACTGCACCTGAACCGCCCGATCCTGTAGAAGGTGTGCTGCTTGCAGAAGGGCGTTGTACACGGCCCTGAGTTCCAGGATGTTTATTGGGAGGAGTGATTCTTGATCCGACCATCATCCCTTAAAAGTTTCCCCCAGAACGACTGCTCCCCAACCTCTTAGACTTGCATCTGTGGTTAAAAGGATCCAGTCTTGAATTCCGGACCTTCGTCCTTCCAGAAGGTGCGGAAGTTGCAGCCACCAGAGGAGTGAAATCCTGGCTTTCGGAGACAGGCGTATCCTCTTGTGCATGTGTAGGTGAGAGCCCGACCACTGGTCCAAGAGGTCCAGCTGAATGAAAAGGTCGAGCATGAAACCTGCCGTACTGCAGAGCCTCGTAGGCGGCAACCATCTTCCCCAGAAGGCGTATGCATTGATGAACCGATACCCGGGTAGGCTTTAGGACATCCCGGACCATTGTTTGAATCACCAACGCTTTCTCCACCGGGAGAAATACCCTCTGCACTTCCGTGTCGAGGATCATTCCCAGGAAAGACAGCCGCCTTGTCGGCTCCAGATGAGACTTTGGAAGGTTCAGGATCCAACCGTGCTTCCTGAGCAGCTGTGTCGTGAGCGCGATGGACCACAACAACCTCTCCCTGGATGACGCCTTGATCAGGAGATTGTCCAGATATGGGATTATGTTCATCCCGTTTGCGGAGGAGAACCATCATCTCCGCCATCACCTTGGTGAAGATCATCGGTGCTGTGGAGAGGCCAAACGGCAGCACCTGGAACTCATAGTGATCGTCCATCAGCGCAAACCTGAGATATGCGTGATGCGGCGCCCAAATGGGAATGTGGAGGTAAGTATCCTTGATGTCCAGAGACACCAGGAACTCCTCCTCCGTCAGTCCTGAGATGACAACTCTCAGAGATCCCATCTTGAATTTGAACTCCCTGAGATAAGGGTTCAAAGACTTTAAGTTTAGAATAGGCCGTACCGAACCATCCGGTTTTGGTACCACAAAAAGGTTTGAATAATAACCCTTGTTCCACTGCTGAAGTGGGACTGGAACAATGACCTCTGACACCACCAATTTTCTCATGGCCTCCAGAAGCATTGTCCTGTCTGCCAGCAGGGCTGGCAAGCCTGACTTGAAGAAACGGTGAGGCAGGGGATCTTGAATCTCCAGTCTGTACCCTCTGGACACTATATCCAGGACCCAGGGGTCCAGACCCAATGACACCCAGACATGGCTGAACTGCCGGAGTCTTGCCTCCACCTGATCCTCCTCCAGGCCTAGCTGTCCACGTCATACGGAGGACCTTGGCAAGTGATGCTGTTCCCATCAACACATCCCCGTCACCGTCTGCAGCGTCAGAGTCGGTGTCCGTGTCATCCTGCATAATTGCAAGTGCACGTTTGTGAGAATGTACCGCAGGGGACCCCGAGGAGGCAGTATCAGACCATACAACCATAGAGGACTGGAGGACCTGAGTGGCATGCTCAGTCCTAGCAACCCTATCGGAAATCTGAGAAATAGTCCCCCTCAGAGAGACTAACCATTCTGGCTCTCTAGCTGGGATCTGTGCTAAAACAGTGCAATCCTGATTACATGGAATGGAGTCTTCCTGGGAAGACAAATCCTCTGCAGCATATGAAACAGTGTCCCTAGACATGTTGTCACACACCCTCAAACACCCCACAAATACACAGGGTATTATGTAGACAGAGTTTCCCCCCAAGAATGGCAGAGAGACACAGAGATTGGAGCCAACTCACACACAGCGCTATTAGAGGTATAGGGAGTCCCTAACCAGCGCTCTGTCCCTTAATAGGTGACACAGCCTTTATACAGCCTCCCCCCCTTCTACAACCCCCTGGCACCATACAGATAGCTCTGGAGGGACCTGGATCCACTTGGTAGTGAGTGCAGGCAGGAAAAATGGCGCTGAACGCTGCTGGGTCCAATCTGAGGAGAAGCTCCGCCCCATCAATGGCGCTGTCTTCCCGCTCTTTGAAAGATTATACTGGCCGGAGGATTTGTGCTGGCCTGAATCCGCAGACCCAGACAGGCTTGTAGTGGACAGTGTAGGGGAAAAGAAAGAAAAAACTTTTTTCTAAGAGAACTCTGTAGAGCTCCCCTGGCTGTGACCGGCTCCTCCGGGCACATTTTCTAAACTTAGTCTGGTAGGAGGGGCATAGAGGGAGGAGCCAGCCCACACTCTTAAACTCTTAAAGTGCTCCTGGTGGACCCGTCTATACCCCACGGTACGAATATGGACCCCAGCATCCTCTAGGACGTAAGAGAAATTCTGTTTAGAACGTTGTTTATAAGATTGTATTAAATTTTTAATTCTCAGTTATTAAGACTTAACTTTTCTGTTACATCCTAGAGGATACTGGGGTTCCATTTAGTACCATGGGGTATAGCCAGGTCCACTAGGAGCCATAGGCACTTTAAGAATTTGATAGTGTGGGCTGACTCCTCCCTCTATGCCCCTCCTACCAGACTCCGTTTTAAAAATGTGCCCGGAGGAGCCAGTCACACTTATGTTTGTCATTTTCAAGCAGGTCTGGATGGCACCAGCCTGCCTGCTTCGTGGGACTTAGGGGGGGCAACCTCTTGAAGGGTTAATGGTCCCGTTCCTCGCTGACAGGACACTAGCTCCTGAGGGAACTATTCACAAGCCCCACCACGGCGAGCGTACATACCCGCAGCACACCGCCACCCCTAACAGAGCCAGAAGAATGAAGAGTGGTGAGTACTAAGCCGGTGTCTCGGTTAGCGGGTCGCCTGCTATTATGGCGGCATGAGGGTACGGAGATGCACAGCTTCTCACCAGGGCGGATTGCGTCTCCAGACTCAGTACATAACTGCGTCTCAGTACACTGTACACAGTACCCACACTGGCATACAAAGCCTTAAAACGGTTCTGTCTCCATTTTAAGCACAAATTACCTCACCCAGTATAAAAAAAGTGGGAAGACTGCGCGCCATTGAAGGGGCAGGGCTTCACTATTAAAGGATCCAGCAGCTCACCAGCGCCATTTTCCTTCTGCAGTGGACATAGACACTGACTGACAGGTACGCGCAGCTCCTCCGATGTGGCTCCAGATTACCTCAGCAGTACCAGGGGGTCATAGCAGGGGGGGAGCGATTATTAGTGTACCAAGTTCCCAGTCTGGATACTTAGTCTGAGACCCGGCTAAGCTTGGCATTAGCAGTAAGGGCATGGTGTGCTGGCTCCAAATACCTCTTTTGTCTCCCAGGAAGGGCTCTTTGTGGGTTAATTGTGCTTTTAACCTTTCCTGCGTGTGTGTGTGTGTGTGCTGTCACATTTACAATATGTTAGGCAAAGAGTGTGATTCATGTACGGCAGTTTTCCTCTTCCCCAGGGAGCTCACTACTATGTACTCAGTGTAGTGCACCTTCTCAGGCTAGCGGGGCTGACTCAGCGTGGCTGGATTCCCTCAAAGGAATGATTTCTAATATCTCTAATACATTGTCCCGCAATGAGAAAGAGACGCAATACTTAGTCTGTGGATGAGATTATGAACAGAGACTCAGTCCCCAAACAAGCGTCTCAGTCCCTTTCTATTTGTCCACAAAAGCAAACTCTGGCCCATTTCCTGCAGTCTGACTTTGACGCTGAGGGGGTCAGACATGGAGGAGGGGGAGGTGGATTCAGAAGGGGGGGGGGGGGGGCGCTGCTCTGTCACAGGGAATAGAGGCTCTAATGCAAGCTATCAGAGACATTATGCAAATGCCTGATAAAGTGGCATAGGAGTGTGAGGAATCTTATTTTAATGTAAAAAAGAAATCTTCAGTCACTTTACCTGTGTTAAAGGAATTGAATACCCTGTTTGAAGAACCGTGGGTTAATCCTGATAAGAAATTTCAGATCCCTAAAAGGTTAATCTCATCTTTTCCTTTTCCTCCTGAGGATAGGAAAAAATGGGAAAGTCCACGATAGTAGATGCATCAGTATTCAGGCTGTCCTGGAAAATAGTGTTGCCTGTCCCTAGTGCAGCCTCCCTGAAAGACACAGCTGATCGCAAGATTGAGACTACACTCAAATCCTTCTACATGTCTGCTGGGGTGGCCCAGAGACCAAGTATAGCATGTGCGTGTATTACTAAAGCCATTGCTAAATGGTCAGGTAACTTAATTGAGGGGTTGGATTACTTATCTAGGGGGGAGATTGTTTTACTCCTGCAACATATACAGGACTCTGCAAACTTTATGGTGGAAGCCATAAAAGAAGTAGGTTTGCTTAATGCATGCACCACGGCTATAGCAGTGTCAGCACGCAGGGGGTTATGGTTACGCCAGTGGACTGCGGACGCGGACTCCAGGAAAGGCGTGGAAGGCCTACCCTTCACAGGAGAGGCCTTATTTGGAGACGAACTTGACAAATGGATCTCCAAAGCTACTGCGGGTAAGTCCTACATATCTTCCTTCTGCAGCTCCCCCAACTAGGAAGACCTACTCGGGACCTACTCTACAGTTCTTTCGGACTGCAAAGTTTAAGGGCAAAGCCAGAGGATCCTCTACAGCCACCAGAGGCGCTAGAGGTAAACCACGCAAACCAGCAACTGCCGGCTCTCAGGAACAGAGCTCCATCTCTGCTTCCGCAAAGCCTTCAGCATGACTGCAGACCGCGATGCCTAGAAGACTGGCAGGTGGGAGCCCGACTAAAAAATTTCAGTCACATCTGGACAACATCATGCCAGGATCCCTGGGTCATAGATCTTATTTCCCAGGGGTACAGACTGGAGTTTCAGGAACTCCCACCTCACAGATTCTTCAAATCAGGCTTGCCATTTCCACAGGAGGCAAGTATAACCATACAGGATGCCATTCAAAAACTGGTACAAACGCAGGTCATTGTTCCAGTTCTACCTCATTGTCACGAAGCGGTTGCTTACCGCTAAGGGTCCCCGGGTCCGTCCGCTCCTGGGGCGGCTGCTGGGGATCCTGTGCGCCCGCAGCGGGAAGTGGCGCAATCGTCAGCTGTGATGACGCGGCTGCAGGCAGCCGGGAGTGCGGGGATCTAGTGGCCTGCAGCGCTCCTGTGTGTCTGTGGCATAGGGATGGCCATGTTGGAGACCAAGTATGCACCAATGAGCGTCTATGGGTGAGTGTCAGCCAATCCTGTGTTCTTGTAGCCTATAAATAGGCTGGGAATTCTGCATTCTGTGCCAGTGCTTTGTTGTAGATACTCTGTACCCTAGCTCTGTGCTTCTACAGATTATATCTGTGCTTCTCCAGTGTTTGGTCCTGTTTTCCGCTCTCAATGATTGCCCGCTGTCTCCCGCTGCAAAGATCTCGCCGGGTCTCCAGAGCGTGGCGTGGTTACCCGCTCTCCCACCGGGTGTCTTCGGATACCGTAGGATTCCAGCAGTGGTTCTCACGCTTCAGCCTGTGCTCTTCATCTATGTCTACGTAGCATCCAGCGTTCACAGTACTTCATCCTCGTCTTCATATCATCCAGCAGCCAGCATTCACAGTTCTTCATCCACATCTTCATATCATCCAGCATTCACAGTCCTTCATCCACTTCTTCATATCATCCAGCACCCAGCGTTCACAGTCCTTCATCCACGTCTTCGTATCATCCAGCTTCCACAGTCCTTCATCCACGTCTTCGTATCATCTAGCTTCCACAGTCCTTCATCCACGTCTTCATATCATCCAGCATCCAATTTCCACAGTTCTTCATCCACGTCTTCACATCTCCCCAGGATCCGGTTGTTACAGTTTTTCGTTCACGCCTTGTGTCATTCAGTGACTTCCTTCCCTGCAGTTCCCTGATCCCGAACTTTTGCCTCAGTTTCTCAGTTCAGTTGAGAAGGAATTATCTTCGTCATCCTTGTTTCCAGCACACAGGGGCATCCGCTCCTTCGGGTGGACTGAGTCCAACAGATTCACAAACACAGCCTGCTCTGACACTCCTCTCCAAAACAAGGGGTATTATTCCAACCGGACGGTTCGGTAAGGCCGATTCTGAATCTAAAATCATTGAACCCGTACTTACGAGTGTTCAGGTTCAAGATGGAGTCTCTGAGACTGGTGATCTCAGGTCTGGAGGAGGGGGAATTCCTAGTGTCTCTGGATATCAAGGATGCGTACCTTCACATTCCAATCTGGCCGCCTCACCAGGCTTATCTATGGTTTGCACTGCAGGACTGTCACTACCAGTTCCAGGCCCTACCTTTTGGTCTCTCCACGGCACCGAGGGTGTTCACCAAGGTGATGGCAGAGATGATGTTTCTCCTTCGCAAGCAGGGAGTGAACATAATTCCGTACCTGGACGATCTTCTCATAACGGCTCCGTCCAGGGAGAGGTTGTTGAACAGCATTGGCCTCACAACCCAACTACTCCTGGATCACGGCTGGATTCTGAATCTTCCGAAATCTCACTTACAGCCAACTCGGAGGCTCCCAGTTCTGGTAATGATTCTGGACATACAGTTGCAGAAAGTTTTACTTCCGTTGGAAAAGGCATTGGTAATCCAGTCGATGGTTCGGGATGTCCTGAAACCAACCCGGGTATCAGTGCACCTATGCATTTGCCTTCTGGGGAAAATGGTGGCCTCTTACGAGGCTCTTCAGTACGGGAGGTTTCATGCATGACCCTTACAGCTCGATCTGTTGGACTAATGGTCCAGATCACATCTTCACATGCACCAGAGGATCAATCTGTCGCTAAAGGCCAGGATCTCCCTTTTGTGGTGGCTACAGATTTCTCACCTGATCGAGGGCCGACTGTTTGGGATTCAAAATTGAATTCTGCTAACCACGGACGCAAGCCTCAGAGGTTGGGGAGCAATCACCCAGGGGGTGCAGTTCCTTTGTCAAGTCAGGAAGTCGTCCTTCCAATCAACATTCTGTAACTCAGGGCTATATACAACGCCCTTCTGCAGGTCTCATATCTTCTTCAAGATCGGGCCATTCAGGTCCAGTTGGACAATGTGATGGCAGTAACGTACATAAACTGACAGGACAGAAGGAAAAGCAGAGCAGCAATGTCAGAGGTGTCAAGAATTCTCCTCTGGGCAGAAAAACACGCTGCGGTGTAGTCGGCGGGCTTAGTAGACAACTGGGAAGCAGACTTCCTCAGCAGAGATGACCTGCACCCGGGGTAGTGGGGACTTCACCTGGAGGTGTTCAGGTGCTTGACAAGTCGATGGAGATATCCACAGATCGACATGATGGCCTCTCGTCTCAACAAGAATCTCAAGAGGTATTGTTCCAGGTCCAGACAGTGGACGCTCTGACGACTCCATGGGTATATCAGATGGTGTACGTGTTTACTCCACTTCCTCTGATTCCAAGAATTCTTAAAAGAATGAAAAGGAAAAAGGGTCAGGCAATTCTCATTGCTCTGGACTGGCCAAGAAGGGCCTGGTACTCGGACCTCCTGGAGATGCTCCTCGAAGATCCGTGGCCTCTTCCTCTTCACGAGGATCTTCTGCAACAGGGTTCGTTCGTCTATCTAGACTTACCACAGCTACGTTTGACGGCATGGAAGTTGAATGGCTGATTCTTGCTGGGAGAGGCATCCCTGACAAAGTCATCCCAACTTTGATTCAAGCCAGGAAGGGAGTAATGTCTAAACATTACCACCGTATTTGGAAGAAATATGTCTCTTTGTGTTAGAGCAGAAAATATTCTGCTGTAAAATTTCATCTGGGATGTTTCCTGCTTTTTCTGCAGTTGGGTGCGGATGTGGGTCTACGTCTGGGCTCAAAAGTCCAGATTTCAGCCTTGTCAAATTTTCTTTCAGAAACAATTGGCTTCTCTTCCTGAGGTCCAGACGTTCTTGAAAGGAGTTCTGCACATCCAACCTCCCTTTGTGCCTCCTACGGCACCTTAGGATCTCAATTTGGTGCTGCAGTTCCTCCAATCTGACTGGTTTGAACCGTTACAGGAGGTAGAGGTTAAGTATCTTTTGTGGAAGACCGTCACACTGTTGGCCTTGGCTTCAGCGAGACGTGTGTTGGAGCTAGGGGCATTGTCTGTCTCACAAGAGCCCCTACTTCATTTTCCATGAGGACAGAGCTGAACTCAGAACTCGTGTTCTTGGCTTTACAGCTACTTGGTCAGGTACAAGCACGTTTGCAAAGTTTTACAAGTTCGATACTTTGGCCTCTGAAGACCGTCAGTTTGGTCAATCAGTTCTGCAGGAACCTCAGCACTCTCCCACCCAGTCTGGGAACTTTGGTACTTCCGCATGGTACTAAATGAAACCCCGGTATCCTCTAGGACGTAAGAGAAAATAGGATTTTAATTACCTACCGGTAATTCCTTTTCTCGTAGTCCGTAGAGGATACTGGGCGCCCGCCCCCTGTGCTTCGTTCTTCCTGCAATGTTACTTGGTTAAGTATTGTTGTTTGGTTCAGCTGTTGCTGTTTCAAGTTTGGTTAGCATTGCTTTCCTCGTTTGTGTGTGCTGGTTTGGAATCTCACCACTATCCTTCTCTCAAAGTATGTCCGTCTCCTCGGGCACAGTGTCCTAGACTGAGTCTCGTAGGAGGGGCATAGAGGGAGGAGCCAGCCCACACTATCAAATTCTTAAAGTGCCCATGGCTCCTAGTGTACCCATCTATACCCCATGGTACTCTATGGACTACGAGAAAAGGATTTACAGGTAGGTAATTAAAATACTATTATTTCAAACACAAATTAGCTGATGAAACAGCAATTACAGTAGTGTAAAAGATGGCTACCAAAAGTCCAAAATATATGGTTGTAAATTATTTCAGAATTGTTCCCATGTAATAGACTTGATGCTTGTTTCGCTGGCATACCTGTTTGCATCATCAATTGTTGAATATTCAGAATGGTGTAATCCCTTGATTCAGCTCTGACATAAGTGCACAAGGCAAACTATCAGGTAAAAGAGTGGAAAATATATGTTGAGCTTGACCTTGGTCATTTATGGCAATTGCAAAAGAAAAATGTATAGGAAAGAGTTTTCATCATGTTAAGAGTTTTTTCTTTGTATTTCCTTTAGGGGTAGCTGTATCAACAGCTTCTAGATAGAATTTTATAGAATGTACTTGATAGATGATGGCTGTAAGGTGATTTGTTGTTATAAGTTCCTTTTCCCCTTGTCCTCTTTTTAGAATGTTTGGGTCTTTTTAATGATTGAATTAGGTTAAGAACATTTATTTAAAGTATATCCTATCCAATTTATTAAGAAAAAATAAATACAAATTATATATATATATATATATATATATATACATACATACATACATACACAAAAATGGCTGATGGCTATAAGCTGATTTGTTGTTATACGTTCCTTTTCCCCGTCCTCTTTTTAGAATGTTTGGGGGTTTTTTTATGATTGAATTAGGTTAAGAACATTTATTTAAAGTATATCCAATCCAATTTATTAAGAAAAAATAATAATTATATATATCAGTGCCGTAACTTTAGCAGTGTGTGCAAGAAGCGACATTGGCGCCCCCCCCCCCCCCCATGCAAGACAGGGGCAAAAAACATATTGGGGTGTGGCTTCATGGGGTAGGGGCGTGGCCACAAAATAATACCAATTCATACTACAGTGCACAGTAGTCTCCAATATTCAAATTACGCTGCACAGTAGCGCCACTACACCAGGAACAGCCCCTTTTTACACATTACGGCAGACAGCGTCCCCCTTTTTACACATTACGGCAGCCAGCGTCCCCCTACTAATGCAGTTTTACATATGTTTTACTTTCTGTTTGCTGTAAATTACCTGTATTTTATACCCTCAGAGGCTGTCCAGTTGCCAGCATAAGGCATTAATATTAGCTATACTAAACCCAAAGCATGGTCCCCAAGCCCAGGTTTCTACGGACATCCATGTTTAAGCTTGAGCAGAAGGGGAGATGTAGCAAACATTCTAAATAGGACAACTGTTTTGGCCATAGCAACCCATCAGCTTCTACCTATATTTGTACATTATAGAATGTACAAGCTGATTGGCTGCTATGAACAACTTCTCCATCTAACATTTAGAAAATTTGATACAGCTCACCCTTAATTAGAGACTGATGCGGCTCTCTGTACTCAGGCAGGGATATTCGAGAAACCTGGCGTGTTATAGTGGTTTGATGACCAAGTTGGATGCGTTTGCCTGTAGCGGACACAACGCACTCATATTCCTGAAGGTGGGCAGCCAGCTGGGGAATGCCAGCTGCTGAGGAACTTCAAAGCTCAGCACATTCTCAATGTCATTCCACAACAATAACAGAACCACCCTGCATTCAGCCATTTGCCTATCACACTGCGTGAGGGAGCTGCACCTGTACTCCGTGCAGGACCTACACCTTCTCCGCCTCGCTCAGTACCACAGACGCCATGCCGCCACCGAGACTCCTGCTGCCGCTTCCGCCTATACACGTGTGCCACGGCATCAGAATACGACCACGTGTGACAAGGGTGCTGCCCACACAGCATCTAGCCAGGAGCCTGACGTCATCAGTGTGCTACCAGTCCTCCCTCCCCTGGTGCTGTGTGCGGTGTGGGTGCTGCGGCGGTGTTGCCCTCTGCTCCATACCCAACCTCCACCTCCTCCTCACTGTGGGCGGGGAGCCCTGGGCCTGTCACCGGCCTGCTGCTCATGGGAGGAAGACAGCGGCTGCCCGCTGCTGTGAATGCTGGGATGAAGGAAGCACATCCCAGCATTCACAGCAGCGCCAGGCAGGCAATGCGGAAGGAGAGGGGACTGCAGCAGCGGCGCTACTACCAATGACATAGCGCTGCTGCGGCTCCAGTCCCCCTCCCTCCTCCTTCCCTGCCTCCGGCGCTGCTACTTCTCCTCCAGCGTGGCGCACGGCACAGAACAGGCGGCTTGTAATGAGTCAATTTGACTCATTACAAGCCGCTGGCCGTGCGCCCTCAGGGCAACTGCGCTGTGTGGCAGGCACACAGGTAGTTACCGCGCTGATGTGTATGTATGTGTATATATATATATATATATACACACACACACACACACACAAAAGAGTACAGGCACTCACCACCTTCCAAATATATGCAAATTTATTGTACCTCACAGGTGCATCTGTAACTGAGATTCAACAGCAATAACTGACAGCATGTCAGCAGTATGTCAACGTTTTGGCTCCATATGAGCTTTTGTCAAGACAGACAACACAGCAACATGTCTTATCCCAGCAGCCTATAATGCATACTGACCCATGGACCATATTTATAGCAGAGACCAGCCACTAGCCACTCCTCCTAATCAGCAAGAGGAAATGTAGCCAAAACCATAAAGCTCACAATTGTACCGGCATAATATATCCATTATACATGTGTACATGCTTAGAAACACTTGTGCTAAAACTCTTAATGCAGGCAGGCACTTAGAAACGTCTTTTCCTGCAGCCGCACTGTGGGCTTTCTGACAAATTGCATCAAACGGGTCCATTTCAAGGAACGTTCAGGCTGGTGTGGTTGCATCTGATGCAACTACAGTATGCCAGACAAGTGGTTAATGTTTGACTTTCTAATAGTGACAGGGCTTTCTCCGTTAGTATCTGTCTCTCTTTTTCTTAACTGTATGTTACTTTATATCTGCATTTCATTACATTTTCTTAGTTATGCTGAAACTGTAGAATTTTCTCTATTATTTGAATGTATGTCCAACTGACTGTGACCATGCACAGTGCACGTCCAGGGAAGTGACTGACTGGTAATAAAGTGTACAAATAGTGGATTGCAGGCAAATGATAGGGTAAGTTAGTGGAAAGGTGGATGAGTGGTCTGTGCAAGCTTTCCTAGGGTGATGGTTTATAGGACATCTGGTTTCCATTGGGTTTTATAAAGCTTTCTGAGAAATTCCTGTTGGATATTTCTAATTTTACCACTGTCTCTGTGATTGATAATGAAAGGTATGAGACAAATTTGAAGGAGATACCATAAAACACATTTAGAAAGTAATGGCTACATTCAGTGTCAGACTGGGGCATGTAGGGCCCACCGGTGAAATGCAGCGGTAGGGGCCCTTGTTAGGTGTGTGGCCAGTCTGCAGAGGGGGTGTGGCCTGCCACCTCATTAGTTTGACTAACCATTACAGAGTGCAACATCTGGGCCCTTCATAAATATATACAGTAAATTCAGCTGCTGCATGCATGATAATGTGCCAGATTAATAACAGCAATGCACTGTAGAAAATACACCATAGTCAGTGGCAAACACAGGATTTGCATGGGGAGGTTTCCAGAACTGGGTGGAGCCAAGCACGGGGTGGCACGGGGGTGGGTACTGAGGTGACCCAGTATATGCTGGGTCCGTAAAACTAGTGTCTGTGTATATGTATATAATATATATATATATATATATATATATATATATATATATATATATTTCTCCTTCATCCACTAGGGGCCACTGGAGCGTAGTTACAATGGGGAATAGTAGGCAGTAATTGGGAGCTGGCACTTTAAAAAAACTCTAACCCTGTGGCTAGCTCCTCCCCTACTATCTCCCCTCCAAGCCAGTCTTAGTTTAGTGCCCAAGGGAGCTGGTTCACTTGGGTTTAGCTGAAGAATTTTTTCTTTTTTCTTTATTATTTAATTTTTTCTTTCACACACGCACAGACTGGCAGCTCTGCCACTGCCAGTCTGCACCGTGGGAGCTGCCGGCGGGGTCCCATCGCAGCTGCGTGCGGCTCGGGATGGGCCCCGGCTGAGGGAGACACTGAGCTCTCCTGAGCTGGCGGACACCGCTGCGTGCGGCGCGTGTCGGGGCCACTCCATCCAGCAGAAGATTCCGGCAGCACGGCAGCGGTGAGTATCTGCGGCCAGACACCGCTGCGTGCGGCGTGTGTCGGGGCCACCCTCCACCACTGAAAGGTGAGTGTGTGTATTTCCCCCTCTTCCCCCCAGAGTGTTGGGATGAAGGGGTGACAGGGAGGTTTTGAATAGAATTAATTTTATTAATGGTGACTGTCTGACAGGGGGACAGTGACAGAACACCCCTCCAGCACCCAAACCCCCCCCCCCTCGGATTATTATTTATTATTTATTTATTTAAAAAAAAAAGAGAAAGAAACAGCAGCGCAGTGCAGCACTCCCGCCCGCCCGCCTGCCCTCCTCCCTGCTCGGATCCCTGCCAGCGCGGCTCACAGAGCCGCTACGGGGATCCGGCATAAGGACACAGCAGCTTTGAATTTGGCGCCATCGAGGAGGGGGGCGGGGCTTAGTCCCGCTCTGCGCGCCCAGAAGTAGCACGCGCTGGGGACCCGATCATTTCCGATCTGCAGCAGCGCGGGACGGAGGCCACGCCGAGCAAGGGAGGCACAGTGAGCGGTTACAGTGGGGAAGGGGGGCACTCGGGGGCACTGCAGGCACACTATTTGATTTGCTTCAGCCTGTCACTGCACACAGTATCGTGCAGGACAGATCGGGCTGCTGTGGCTGCATTCTTTTCCCTGCTTCCCTCCCCTCCCTCCCATTCTGCCTATTGCTGTTTTCCTGTGGGGGAAGGGTATCAAGTTTAGGTACTGCCATGGCCAGCAAAGGCTCCAAGGCAACACAAAAGCAGGGGCAGGTTTTAGGTGAGGAGTCACAGCCATCGGCTCAGCCCTCCTCAGAACCCCAGAGCGCCCCGACATGGACGACACAACTCACAGAGGTGATGTCCCTGCTGACTGGGGAACTTAAAGCCTCTCGGGAAGATAGGGAGGCGGCCCGGTTCCGACAGCTTGTCCCGGTACCGGCGCCAGAACCTGCATGGGCAGTCTCATTGGCAAAGTCAGTGGAAGGGCTTTCCAGGGCTGTAATCCCTTCCCAATCCCCGTGCTTTAGCCCCCCTTAACAGGCTGCAAAAAAGAGATTGCTAGCCTCTGTGTTGCAGGACTTTGACGATGATATGCCTCAATTAGATGAGGCGGGGTTAGATGTACAGGATATACAGGATGTGGATATCCAGGATACTGAGGACGATGAGGTATATGGGGACTCTGAACCAGTAGCTCAGGGTATAGAGGCTATTATTACTGCTATTCGCTCAGTGTTACAGGTGGAGGAGACGGAGGACACCTTACGCCCTTCAAGGTTTGGCACCGACCAATACCTGCCGGTGACTTTTCCAGTTTCGGAGGAGCTGGATGCGCTTATAACGACATGGAAGCATCCAGACGCAAAATTTCAGGTATCAAGAAAACTGTTGTCTTCCTATCCTTTTCCCGCAGATAGCAGAACGCGCTATGAGACCTCTCCGATTGTGGATCCTTCGGTGTCTCATCTGTCCAAAAAGACGGTCCTGCCTGTGACGGGGGCAACTTCACTTAAGGAGGCGTCAGATAGGAAGTTGGAATCTACCTTAAAGAATATTTACTCTGCGGCAGGGGTTTTACATCGCCCGGCGCAGGTAGGTTGTTGGGTCAACAAGGCGATCGAAGCTTGGGCGGAACAATTGTCCTCTGGAATTCGTGACGAATTACCGGCGGATCAATTGATAGAGTTGGCAGAACACATCCGTGAATCAGCCCTTTATCTTTGCGAAGCGTCCAAGGACATAGGTGTTCTCGGAGCTAGAATTTCCGCTTTAGCAATTGCGGCCCGCAGAGCTCTATGGCTGCAGCATTGGCATGCGGATACGGAATCCAAAAGGACGGCAGAGGCGTTGCCCTTTACGGGTGAGTTTCTGTTTGGTAAGGATCTGGATGCCTGGATCTCTACGGCCACCGGGGGTAGGTCGGCTTATCTTCCTTCTGCTGCTCCAGCCGGTCGCAGACCATATAGGGGTCCTTCTTTTCGATCCTTTCGTGCCCCTTCCAGGTTTCGAGGACAGGCCAGGGGTGGAGCTTCTACCTTCCGTGGCCATAGAGGTAGAGGCGGCGGCAGGGGTAGAGGTTCCGCAGCCTCAGCCCAGTCAGACGTTAAGTCTTCTACCACTGCCACCGCATGACGGGCCTCCCTCCCACCTGGGAGATCACAGGGTGGGAGCTCGTTTGTGGGATTTCAAGGAGGTCTGGATACAGTCCTGCCCAGATGCTTGGGTCCGGGATCTCATCACTTGCGGTTACAAGCTCGTTTTTCAGGAACAACCGCCCCAGCGGTTCTTAACCACGGGTTTGCCAGTTTCCGACAACCGGGGAGTTGCCTTACAAGCCGCGGTCCAGAAGCTTCTATCTGCAAGGGTTGTGATCCCTGTTCCCTCGCATCATCGGAAACAGGGCTATTACTCAAGCCTGTTTCTAGTACCGAAGCCGGACGGCTCAGTCAGACCAATCCTGAACTTGAAAGATCTCAATCCGTATTTGAAGGTATTCAAGTTCAAGATGGAGTCCCTCCAGTCTGTTATTGCGGGGTTGGAAAAAGACGAGTTTCTGGCATCCTTAGACATCAAGGACGCATACTTACATGTTCCCATTTGGCCTCCTCATCAGGCTTTTCTCCGGTTCGCAATACAGGACGCTCATTTACAGTTCCAGGCCCTTCCTTTCGGTCTCTCTTCTGCTCCCAGAGTGTTCGCAAAGGTCATGGCGGTCATGATGGCCCTACTTCGGAAGCAGGGTGTGACAATTGTTCCCTATCTGGACGATCTGCTAATAAAAGCAAGCTCAGCAGAACGGTTACTTCAGAATATCCGGATGACACAGGATCTTCTGATTCGACACGGGTGGATCCTGAATTTCCCGAAGTCTCACTTATGCCCCTCACAACGGCTGTTGTTTCTGGGAATGATTCTCGACACAGTCCATCAGAGGGTTTTCCTTCCGCAGGACAAGATACTGTCTCTGCAGACACTGGTAAGATTGGTCCTTCAACACCGTCGGGTGTCAGTGTATCTGTGCATTCGCCTGCTGGGAAAGATGGTAGCAGCGTTCGAAGCTCTTCCGTACGGTCGCTTCCACTCTCGACCGTTTCAGCTGTGTCTTCTAAATCAGTGGTCAGGATCTCACCTGTTCCTTCATCAGCGGGTGACGCTATCTCCAAAGGCACGGTCGTCGCTGCTCTGGTGGCTCCAGTCGACCCATCTGTTGGAAGGAAGACGGTTCGGCACATGGGATTGGACTCTCCTCACCACGGACGCCAGTCTGCGAGGCTGGGGGGCAGTGACCCTGGGACATTGGTTTCAGGGGCGCTGGTCAATCCACGAATCCGCTCTCCCCATAAACATTCTCGAACTAAGGGCGGTGTACAACGCCCTGCTTCAGGCACATCACCTCCTGCGCGGTCGAGCGGTCAGAGATCAGTCCGACAACGCCACGACGGTAGCGTACATCAACCGTCAGGGCGGCACTCGCAGCCGCACGGCGATGAGGGAGGTCACCAACATCCTTCTCTGGGCGGAGAAGTATGCTCTGTCCTTCTCGGCAATATTCATTCCGGGAGTGGACAATTGGGAAGCCGACTATCTAAGCCGACAGGACATGCACCCGGGAGAGTGGTCGCTACATCCCCAGGTGTTTTGGCAACTGGTACGTCGGTGGGGAAAACCACAGATCGACCTCATGGCATCCCGCCTGAACCATCAGTTGCCTCTTTATTACTCTCGGACAAGGGACCCGGCGGCGGCGGCCGTGGATGCCCTCACGGCTCCTTGGATTTTCCGGTTCGTTTACCTCTTTCCTCCTTTCCCGCTGTTGCCGAAGGTTCTGCAACGCATCAAGAGGGAAGACGCTCTGGTTCTCCTAGTGGCTCCGGATTGGCCACGCAGGGTTTGGTACTCCACTCTGCATCTGTTGTCGGTGGCCGAGCCTTGGACCCTGCCACTACGAGACGACCTTCTACAACAGGGTCCTTTTCTTTATCCAGACTTACGCAGGCTACGTTTGACGGCGTGACTGTTGAAAAAGCCATCTTGACAAGGAAGGGGATTCCTCGTACAGTTATACCTACTATGCTTCGGGCTAGAAAGTCAGTTACATCTTCTCACTACTACCGCATTTGGAAGGCTTATGTAGCATGGTGTGAACGTCGAGAATTTTCTCCTTCCGTGTATAGCTTAGCCCGTCTTCTCCGTTTTTTGCAGGCGGGTTTTTCAGCAGGCCTAAGACTGGGTTCGCTAAAAGTGCAGGTCTCTGCTCTTTCGGTTTTCTTCCAGAAAAGGTTAGCCTTGCTGCCTGAGGTTCAGACCTTCTTTCAAGGGGTTCTTCGAATACAGCCTCCCTTCCGTCCTCCGACAGCGCCATGGGACCTCAGTCTGGTCCTGTCTTTTCTGCAGTCTTCATTGTTTGAGCCCCTGGAATCAGTAGAGATAAAATATCTCCCCTGGAAGGTGGTTCTTCTCCTGGCGCTGGCTTCAGCTAGACGGGTGTCGGAACTGGGGGCTCTCTCTTGCAGGTCTCCTTACCTGGTGTTTCATGCGGATAGGGCCGAGCTTCGTACTGGTATGTCCTTTCTACCTAAGGTGGTGTCTGATTTTCACATCAATCAGCAGCTTGTCGTCCCGGCCCTCTCGGGGGACTCTCCGGATGCGAGATCATTGGACGTTGTAAGAGCGCTCAAGATCTATGTGGATAGGACTTCAGCTATTCGGAAGTCAGATTCCTTATTTGTTCTGTACGATGCTGCCCGCCGTGGTTGGCCGGCCTCTAAGCAAACCTTGTCTCGATGGATTCGACTGACCATCAGACAAGCTTATTTGGCAGCTTCTCGGGAACCTCCATCTTCCATTTCAGCACACTCCACGCGCTCTGTGGGACCTTCGTGGGCGGCTGCCCGGGGGGTCTCTATGACTACTTTATGTCGGGTGGCTACTTGGTCCGGCCGTCATACGTTTGTCAAATTCTACAAGTTTGACACTTTTGCGGCCTCTGCATCTCAGTTTGGCCGAGTGGTTTTACAGGACTCTCAGCGCTCTCCCACCCGTTCTGGGAGCTCTGGGACGTCCCCATTGTAACTACGCTCCAGTGGCCCCTAGTGGATGAAGGAGAAATCAGGATTTTGGTACTTACCGATAAATCCCTTTCTCCGATTCCACAGGGGCCACTGGACGCCCGCCCAGCGCTGTTCCTCCTTGTTTTTTGCTTAACGGTTTGCGGTTCAATAAATGACCGCTTGTTGAGTTCAGGTTAGCCTGTTTGTTGTTAGGTTCTATTCCAGGTTTAGTTTGGGTTATCCTGGTTGACTGGACGTCATTAACCTCCTCTACCTTAAGGTTTTCTTTATTACAGCTCTCCTTGGGCACAGTTTTACGTAGACTGGCTTGGAGGGGAGATAGTAGGGGAGGAGCTAGCCACAGGGTTAGTTTTTTTTAAAGTGCCAGCTCCCAATTACTGCCTACCATTCCCCATTGTAACTACGCTCCAGTGGCCCCTGTGGAATCGGAGAAAGGGATTTATCGGTAAGTACCAAAATCCTGATATATATATATATATACACATAGCATATTAAACGTGTGTATATATATATATATATATATATATATGCACATAGCATATTAAACATGTGTGTGTGTGTGTGTGTATATATATATATATATATATATATATATACAGTACACATTTATATATACGCATGCAAATATATCATGTGTGTGTGTTTATATGTATGTATATACATGTATGCACATGGATATACTGTATATGTACTATAATTAAAATAAAGTAAACTTTTATTAAGCACTTACAAATGCCACCAGGAAGACAGCAGGCTGCAGAGGACGCTGGACAGTCATTAATAATAATCATGCAGCAAAAAAAAATAAAAAAATTTGGGGTGGAGGGGGGTTTCTGGGTGCTTGTAAACCCCCCCTGGGTGCGCCACTGATAGTCCAGTATAAGTTAACATATATATGATGTATAATTCAAGTGCACAGTCTGGAACCTGATCCTTAGAGCAGGAGGTGGGCCCCCAGGCAGAGGGGCACACCTTTGGTTTCCCCTGTACCTCTGTGGGCCAGTCCAAGCCTGGTTACATTAAAATTTCTGACAATTGGTCTGGACTCTGACCCCTGACACCAGTGTCAGTGATGTTGTTACTTGAGAGTTCCAACATCTGCTTAGCATGTTAGAGATGGACATTTTACAGATTTATATATAATATATAATACTCTGTCCTGCCCCCTGGTCTATGTTCCATCCTGACCCTCTCTTAAATATTACTGAATATAGTTTTGCACTTTAAACACTGCTTCTGCAAGGTCTTCAGATAAGAGACATATTATTTTTCACCACATATTTGAAAATAACCAGGAAAAAAAAAGAAATGTTACATACTGTGTGGTGGTAATAAATGTAATAATATGATGTACAGTATGTACTCACCAATAATAGGTGTGGTAAAACTTCTACAAACAATGATTGGTTTCTCAATGTGACATTCTAACGGGCATATTTATTAACATTTTATTACTAAAATATAGTGAGAAAGGATGTTTTCACACCCTTTTCAGATTATTTAGTATCACCTGAATGTATTAAAGGGCTTTTGGAGAGGTTTTTGTGAAAGACTGCTTCAGATCCTTTTTTTTTTTTTTTTAGTAACCAGATCTAATTTCCCATACTTATAATGGAAAATACAATCTGGCAGAATTTAGTTAAAACAAAACAAAACAATTTTTTTTTAACAAATACAGCAGTGAGCCCTGCGGGGACTCATTGCGAGGGCTATTCCTGAAAAATATACCGATTTGGCTGCGGAGTGGCAACGCAGGGACAGAGCTTTCTTGCAAGCTCTATCCCTGCATGCGATTATTAATACATCCCTGCAATGTAATCAATTATCGCATTGCTGGTTGGGTCGATTTTATCACAGCACATCTGCATCCTCAGATGTGGATGGTGATAAATCGGCCCCTAAGTTACAAAAAGAGAAGATAAAACATGGTTTTCACTGTGAGAATAAAATGAATTGTGAGAATACAATGAACTAAATTGTGGATACAATTACCTTATTTATTTCATTTAATTCATTTCTTGTAGCTTAAGGTACTGTACTTACCATCTGTCATGATAGGATTGCCAATTGATAAGTTTAGGGTATTATTAATATTACTTTGTTGTATACGTCTGACGTTTTAGAATGTTATCATTTAAATCACAGAAAAATAATGCAATGATTATAAAAAATCTTAAAGTAAAAAGATTAAAGTTCTTGTCTGTAAATATGAATTATTGTAAACATTTGTGCAAATATATCGCTTCATTAAATTTTTTACCGTACATCGCAACTTCCGTGGGCTATTGAATTTATTAAGGTTTAAATATTAAATTGGAGATTTTTTTTTTGTGCATAAAGGCATACAATCAGGTAAGTTAGTATTTTTCTTTTTCTTTTGCTCATTTTTTAAAATAAGCATGTTTTTCCTGTTAACTGCTTCCTGTGTGTTACCAAACAGAATCCTAATCAGTAGAGATTTGGGTACCTTTGGATTCGGATAGGAAAAACACCCTTTGATACTTTCCTAATTTTTTTATATTGCTAGTTTCAGTAACTCAAGCAAAATGACCAGTGCAGTGTTTAACCTGTCTGCTATTTGTTCCTGTGTGCTGTTTCCGTAGTGAACTCGGGCCTCCACAAAGCAGTGCTAGATATACAGGGTAGACTATGATTGACTGCTGTATCAACCTTCCTATATTTTGCACAGTGGAAGCCTATTTTCAACCTAGATCACTACACTGCAGAGAAAAGGTCCCACATTTTTAAAATTCAGGTAAGGGACTAGGCTAGGGGATTATGGGGTTGATATACATTGTCAAGCAGTGAACCAGTGGAGAAGTTTCCCATAGCAACCAATTACCTTTGAGGAAGTATTTATCAAGTATATTCTATAAACTGATCGGTAGATGCTGATTGGTTGCTATGGGCAACTTCTCCACTGGTCTAGTACACCACTCTTTTCTCTGCTTGATACATCACCCCTAAGTTCCACAAGTATTTTAGGTAGGTGAAAAGGTAAAATGGCCCAGTGTTATGTTTCAGTTTATTGTGTACTGTACAGGTAAGCTACTTGTTATGTCCCTTCCCATATATATTTTGCATTACTATTATTTATTCTCCATTTTTAATAAGTGAAATAAATCTATAAAAAAAATGAATTCAGTGTGCACGGTTAAAGAAAATAGATAATACATTTCTGCTTTTCACAATCTCTGCTTTCTCTTGGTTACTGTCTTCATAGATAACAGAATGCTTCTTCTTTTTTATGTCCCCTGTATTTGTGTGTATTTTTCCTGCCTAGACCTGGTTAACCATTTTTGTGAACAGATCCTCAGTTTTTTACTTTGTCCCTACTTTCCTGTCGTAGCCCCATCTTCCCCTGGTGTCGACTCCGTACCTTTACAGCGTACAGGCAGCCAACATGGCGCTCCGAACACAACAGGAACCTTCCAGAGGGCCAGCTATGCTGCAGGCCCTGGCTCCAATTACGCAGATCCATACCGACAGCTGCAGTATTGTCCATCGGTTGACTCACCCTACAGTAAATCTGGCCCAGCAATACCACCAGAAGGAACATTAGCCAGGTCACCATCTATTGATAGCATTCAGAAAGATCCAAGGTAAGCAGGACTTCTCTTTGACATCATTTACTTGTGTTTATGGTTTCCATACTGGAAATTACTTTGTACAATGTACTTTTTATGTCAGTTATTTTAGTTTTGTGAAAACATTATACTATAATTTTACTTTAACAAATCACTTTCATGTTAGCTTTCATGAGAGCGTAGAAAATTTGGATAAATTCTTTCTATAGTTGACTGGTAGCTGAAAACAAAGGCAAACGTAATATAACAATTATAACAATCTCATGCTTTAAAGCAAATTTAACATTTCCTATTTATATTCCATGCAGATTTCTTATAGTCATAAACCCTAAAAGTTACCATTTCTATTAGCAATCCAATTTTGTGTGTGTATGTGTATGTATATATATATATATATATATATATAATGTGTGTATATGTATATATATGTGTGTGTATGTGTGTGTGTGTATGTGTGTGTGTGTGTGTGTGTGTGTGTGTGTGTGTGTGTGTGTGTGTGTGTGTGTGTATATATATATATATATATATATATATATTTATTATTGTTCTAGTGGTAAATCAGTTGCGCCTTCAGTGTTTGTGAATAATTCATAACAATTCCTTAGATGACAATCTAAAATATGCGTACCAGACACACGCAGAACAGTTGCCTTAAGTGGGATGTCTTTGCATCGGGGTGTCCCTTACTCGTACCGATTCTCCATTTCAATCCGTCCCGGTGTTGGTGTGGAGTTTGTACGTATATGCAAAACAATGTATCAGTAAGCTGCTCTTAAAAGTGACAAAGTGCTGCTTTGTGCAAAAGCTTACAAAAATGAATATGTGCAAAAAAGTGCTTACGTGCTTGTTGAATAAATATGATAAATTCATATGCAAGTATATTGCTGAAAGTGTGCTGATTCCCTTTTTTCTTAGATAGTGTGCTTAAGTACCATTTATTAAGGGTGCAACACCGTATATCCAGGTGATTCTGAAGAGATCAAATAAGAAATGTATATATGTTCATATAAAGCACTTACATATAAAATTTCACTGTAAGAGCAGCTTACTGATACATTGTTTTGCAAACACTGAAGGCGCAACTGATTTACCACTAGAACAATTTTTTGAAATCAAGTTCCTTTGGGAATCGGACTTTTCAGAAATCTGGTTGCAACACCATTCTAATTGGGAGTGTTCACTAATACATTTATCACTAATATATGTATTGTGTTGTTCAATTATAATTTGTTTAAAAAAAAAAAAAGAAAATCTCCCATTTGGGGATATCTGGTTACATAATATTGGGTTGTAGCGCTATTTGCACTCCTTTGCACACTAAATATATATATATATATATATATATATATACATATACACATATACACACACAGGTTGGGTATCCCATATTTAAATATTCCGAAATACGGAGTATTCTGAAATACGGATTTTTTTTTTAGTGAGACTGAGATAGTAAAACCTTTGTTTTCTGATGGCTCAATGTACACAAACTTTGTTTTATACAGAAAGTTATTCAAAGTATTGTATTAAATGACCTTCAGGCTGTGTGTAAAAGGTGTATAATGTGTATATGGAACATAATTGAATCGTGTGTATGTACACAAACTTTGTTTAATGCACAAAGTTATTAAAAATATTGGCTAAAATTACCTACAGGCTGTGTGTAAAAGGTGTATATGAAACATAAATGCATTCTGTGCTTAGACTTGGGTCCCATCACCATGATATCTCATCATGTTATGCAGTTATTCCAAAATACGGAAAAATCCAATATCCAAAATACTTCTGGTCCCAAGCATTATGGGTATGGGATACTCAACCAGTGTATGTATTGTATGTATGTATATATACATATATACATACATACATACATACATACATACACACACACACACACACACACACACACACACACACACACGAACAACATAACCCACCCAAATCTAACTCTCTGCCCCACCTGCAGTGCACATGTTTTTGCCCATTAGCTAACAAATCTGCTGCTGCAATCAGGTCTGAATTAGGCCCTATGTTCATACAGAAAATTATAATAATCCGATAAAGTCCGGGATCCAGATTCTCCGTTCTCAATGCAAGTCACAGTCTCACATCACACTAAGGGCATACCCTCCAACAATTTACACATAAAAATCGGTACAAATTCAAAAGGGGGCGTGGTCACGGGTAAAGAGGTGTGGCCACACCCTTTTCCTATACTTTCAATGGAAGTTTGGAGAGCCAAAAATTGGTACAGACCATAAAAAAAGGTACAGTTAGAGGGTATGTAAGGGGTCTATTGATGAAGCAGTGAAAAGTGTGGAGAAGTTGCCCATGGCAACCAATCAGCTGCTCTGTATAATTTTATAGTATGCAAATTACAAATGTTACTTCAGTGCTAATCGGTTGCCATGGGCAACTTCTCCACTGGCTCACTTCTCTACACTTTTCACTGCTTCATGAATAGACCTATATGTTCCCAATGTATAGTCTCGTTATTGTTTGTTGGATGGCTTAAATGTTCTCTAAATAGCTCATTTGAAATATTTCTGTTGTGTAGTGAATGTGATGATGTTTAGATTCCCAACTCACCAGATTCCTTTCTGCTGTCTGGTATATTTTTCACCAAAACTCTTTATCTGCTACCTTGTGCCATCTACCTCAATAATACATGGATGGGGATCAGTATGTGATCCTGGAGACCGGGATTCCGGCTGTCATTTTAGCGATGTCGAGATTCCGGTCATTAGAATGCCGACAGGGGGGGGCGGGCTCGTTGGTGAGCTTAGCTCGCCACAGGTTCTATTCTCTCTCTGTGGGTGTCGTGGACACCCACAGAGAGGGAATCGTCGACCTCACTGGTATTCTGGCGTTGATATGGTGCTCCTGGTTGGATCCAGGCATCTGTATTGTGACAGCCGGGATCCCATTCATTGGTATGTTGACCGCATACCCATGGATGGCACAGCATCAATTTCTACCAACAGGGTCTATTTCTTCAAACTTTGGGTGTAATAATGTTACTCACCGATTATTGTGCAAACACATTTGCTGGTCTCCTGTAGGTTCTTCCCCTGGTTCATGCAATGTGAATGTGGATATAGTGTTAGGTACTGCAGCAGAGTGGAATCCCTTGCCGTGGGGCTGCAGCTACATGCATTGATCAATACATAACCAAACTCCACTATTTATTATATGCTAAGCTGCATGATATCCGTAATGCTGGAGACAGTGCACCTACAACACCCCCCCCTCCCTTTTTCTCTGTAAAACTACAAGTCTCAGTAGGTAGCACCTCACATTACTGGCAGCCAGTGCCGTAACTAGACATTTCAGCGCTGTGTGCAAGAAACAGCATCGGCACCCCCCCTATACAAAACAGGGTCATTGCACGTGCCAAAAATATAGGGGCGTGACTTCATGGGAAAGAGGCGTGACCACAGAGCTCCCCTTTACACATTACGTTAGGCAGAGCTCCCTTTTACACAGTACGGCAGGTATAGTACCCTTTTACACATTACAGCAGCAGTGTCCCCCTATTTTACACATTTCGGCAACAGTGTCCCCCTTTTTTACACATTAAGCAGGCACAGTCCCCCTCTTTTACACATTAGGCAGGCAGAGTCCCCCTTTTTTTTACGAATTACAGTAGCAGAGTCCCCCTTTTTATACATTAGGCAGCAGAGTCTACCTTTTTTTACACAATACATCAGCAGAGTCCCCCTTTTTTACACATTAGACAGGCAGAGTCCCCCTTTTTATACACCGGTCTAGCTGGCGCACAGCCGGAGACACCAGACCAAGTCACCAGACGTCCACCGCCAGCAGTCAAGGCCAACTTTGTCAATCAGGGAAGGGATCCCAGGGGCACAGATCCGGCAGCAGAGCGCAGGGTTGACGCGGATGTCCTTTGATTTAAGATCAGGAAGGCTGGGGTGTTCTTTCACTAGATGCAGGCATCCCAGACAAGAAGGCTTCCGCTCCGCAGGCACCACACCATCCAACGGTAAGCCCGCGGAGTTATCGGTCCGCACACTCCGTTAAACAACCTGGCGGGTACTACGCGGGAGCGAGCTGGCAAGCTCACTCATCAAAAAGGGGAAGATATTGCAGGCAGTGTTGTCGGATGACGGGGCAAAGGGGTCTATTTACTAAGCCTTGGATGGAGATAAAGTGGACGGAGATAAAGTACCAGCCAATCAGCTCCTAACTGCCATGTCACAGGCTGGGTTTGAAAAATTACAGTTAGGAGCCGATTGGCTGGTACTTTATCTCCGTCCACTTTATCTCCATCCAGGGCTTAGTAAATAGACCCCAAAGTCTCCAACCCGGGGGTTGGCTGGAAACTGACAGTTATTAGCAGCCACTCACTAAGCAGTTTTTTTTTTTCAAATTTGACTACTAAAGGGGGAAAAAAGGGGTTAAATGTTCCACCCAGCAAATCTTTGCCCGGGTGAAACCGAGCACATCAGCTAGTGTATGTATGTATGTATGGATGTACAGTATGTATATGTATGTATGTACAATATAAATATATATATATATATATATATATATATATAATTAATATTTATATTATGCCACTATGTGTATGTATTCACACACATAGCGGCGTAACTAGAACTTTGTGGGCCCTTCAATGACATTAATAGAGCTCCACACTGCCATGTTAATATTGAAATATTCACACCACCAATCACATTGACACTCATATGTTCACCCACCGCATTAAACTGACATTAAACAGATCTTCCCACTGTCAAATAATTGGAATACATTTATTCACCCCCCTCCCAGTTACACTGACATTAATAGATCTGCCCCCAATCCCCTCTCTCCCATTACACTGGAGTTCACAATGAGCTGGAGTTCCAAAGCTCAAAAATACTCAGTTGTCAGCTCCAGGCTCTCTTTATCATATATGGGTCCGGTCCATTTGTGCTGTGAAGTAGCAGAGCCGAGGAAGAAGACTGAGAGTCCCTGTTTGCGGTGCGCTGTGCAGGGAGCCGGCATTCACGACTGGGACAATTAGCAGAGCCAGAGGCAGACACTAATCTCAGCGCTGCCGCCAGCTCCCAGGTCTTTTAAAGCAGCAGCAGCAGGTGATGGGACACAGGCGGCGCCGTCAGCTTGACGCAGGCGGCGGCGTCAGCTTGACGCAGGCGGCGCCGTTAGCTTGACGCAGGCGGCGCCACCGCTGGCAGTGTGCACTACGGAGTCTGGAGATAGTGGCCATGCAGGTGTGCTGCCAGATTGTGCACCCCCAGTGCATTTGCGCTGTGGGCAAGGCACCATCGGCACACACCTAGTTACGGCCCGGCTGGCAGCTATAGGTGTACAGTCTTAAGGCCCCTCCCTAGCAAACTAAAAGGATATGTGGGTCAGTAAGCGTTCAGACTCTTCATACAGTATATTGACTAAACTATTATTTTGCTCAAATAATAAGTGACTGACCTGGATGCACAATTGAATTGCTGTATACGGGTAGTATACAGTAGCTAACATTGTTCATTGTTAGCAAGCTACAAAAGGGTACCATCGGGTCAACAACCACGCTGCCTTACGCCATGGACTGTGATACTGGTCTCACACTCTCATCATGGCCATGTACTGTACTATATATATATATATATATATATATATATATATATATATTTAGCATTTTTTATTTTTTCAAGTCTTCTATAATAACTGACACTTTATTAGCTACCTTGGACTACATTTTGGCAAGCTTTCAATATTGTAATTATCGACATTTGTGTCTCATATGCAGTTGCATGTTGGTATGTGTGATTTTAACAATGGCTGTATAGACAACAAGTACCAATGCAGTGTTAACCAGCAGTGCAAGGCTACACATGTAAAGAGAGATAAAATAGGGGGGATATATGATATACCTAGTATCACAGAGGTTTAAATTAAGATGGATTACAATGATTTGCCTCCTGGGAACATGGACTATAGCCAGCCGCTTGTGGTGACCTGGCAACCAGGGCTGCCATCAGAAATTGTGGGGCCTGGGACTGACAAAATAGACAGGGCCCCTCCCTCCCCTCCAAAAAAAAAAGATTCTGCTGCACCACTCCACCCCTATGTGATGTCACACATCATGACGTTACATATGGGTGGAGCGTTACGGACCTGCAGGAATGATTCACAGAGATCTGATGCGGAGGGAAGGCTAGCCTGCTGTTGATTCACAGACTGGTGCAGCTCTCCAGTTATCGGTGGTAGGAGCCAGGGGTGGGCCCCCCTCTCTGTAAGGGCCTGGGACACCAGTCCCCACAGTCCCCTCCCTGATGGCTGCCCTGCTGGCAACTAAAATATAAAAAACTATTTTGGCTGGTACTGAAACATTTACAGAAACCAGCTGTCACTACATTATTTTCTGTGTTTAGGAAACCTAGCTAATTGCCTGTTTCCTGAATCTGAGTTTGTGGGCTCTCTCATGCAGTAGTGGAACTTTCTTTAGGTTTGAGTACCTCCATTTAGTTTGTATTCCCTGTAAGTTTGGATCCACAAAATAAAAATAAGTGCCAATTATTAAATTGATTTCCTTTTATGGGAGATGCAAAGGAATTATTTTTAATGGCCTTCCTGCACTCTGTAGTAAACACGTACACGTAGTAGTGTCTGGCTACCTTTACCAGCCTTACCTACATAAGCAGGGTCGGGCTGGCACACATTGGTACAGGGACTACCCCCTGTGGACTGCATTGCATGTGAACCCACCTCCTCCTCCAGAGATTAGGTTCCAGACTGTGCACTTCAGTTATACATTGTATGGGCAGGACTAAGGGGTAATTCAGACTGGATCGCTGCAGAGGCAGCAATCGCAGTTTAAAGCCCTTTGTGGAGTGCGCACCCCAGGAGGCCCAGTGAGATGTTAACAGCATCTCAGGGTTAGGATCGCCTGATTGACAGGCAGAGGCGGTCACGGGGCGGGAGGGGGTGTGCCAATGGTGTTAGAATGCCATTAGTAGGGTGCGGTCCGGACAACGCAGGCGTGTCCGGACCGTTGCAGGGTGGGTCACGGCTGCGACCCGGGACGTTGCGGGTAGCCGCCTGCCAGCGCAGGTCCAAAAGAGCGCGTGTGGGGGGGGGGGTTGGGCCTGACATGCGGAGCGGACTAGCCCTGGGCTGGGCTAGGCGTCCCCCCGCATGTCAGAGAAACTAAATTGAGCACGTGAATTGATCAGCTGTGAATTACCCCCTATGTTGTATTTTCTACAGTTGCCAATCTGGTACTATCATAAAAATGAGGTTATCTGCTCTCCCCAGCTGTGCTTTATCTTACTTCTGCCGCCAGCCTGGGCGCGACCTTTCATCCATGCGCTCCCATGATGCGTCCCGCCGCTCACCACGCCACCTGTGACTCTGTACCAGTGTCCAGCGGCCATAGCGGTCAGTCCCGGCCGCAGCATGCCAAGGTTCCCGCCGCTCACCTCCATGGACAGCGCCATGACAGTCTCCAGCCAGCTGATCTTCCGGGAACCATTCCCGAGTCACTTCCGCATCATGTGAGCCGCTCCTCCACTCAGCTGTAAGTGCTGGGTATTAGTTCCAGGTCTCGGCACTAGCAAGCTGTCAGTGCTTTGGTGTCTCTCGGCCTGGAGTGAGCTCCAGAATTTCCTGCTGGTAATAGACTCAGCGCAGTTGTCATCTCATGCACTCCCTCACTCCACTACATCCTGGCATTTCCAGATTCACTGGAGGTCCTCCAGTGATCCAGAGGGACTGTCCTATATCCCTAGCGGCATTAGAGACTGTGCTGGTTCCTATCAGCTTCCAGTTAAACTGCTGCGCAACGTAGCACCCCTCAGTATCAGGAAAACCTGCTACTGCTGTTACCTTCTTGCAGCCAGGGGTTAAAGTGAACCGGAACAGGGCGGAACTGTGTTCCGTCAGTTCCATTTGGAGATGGAACACAGTTCCGCCTCCTCTGGCTCACCTCACCCCATGTGTCCCCGGCGCCGCAGCAGCAGGGAGATGACGGATGCCCACTGAGCTTGCGTTACCAGCAGGCGCCCGTCTCCCTGCACAGCGACAGCTGGAGGCAGGAGCTCAGTACTGAGCTCCGGCTTCCGGCTCTGTCAGTGTGTGCTATGGGAGAGACGTCATGTTTGCTGGGGGCAAACAACTGGGGGTGGGCATTACTACTGGGGGGTGCAACAACTGAGGGCAAACTACTGGGGGGGCATTACTACTGGGGGGCAAACTACTGAGGGGCATTTACTGGGGGCAAACAACTGGGGGGGGCATTACTACTGGGGTCAAACTACTGGGGGCATTACTACTGGGAGGCAAACTACTGAGGGGCTTCTACTGGGGCAAACTACTGGGGGACATCTACGGGGGGCAAACTACTGGGGGACATTACTACTGGGGGCAAACTACTGGGGGAAAACTACAAGGGGGCAAACTACAGGATGGCATTACTACTGGGGGGCAAACTACTGAGGGGCATCTACTGGAGGCAAACTACTGGGGGACAAACTACAGAGGGGCAACTACTGGGGGCATTACTACTGGGGGCAAACTACTGGGGACATTACTACTGGGGGGCAACAACTGGGGGGGGCATTACTACTGGGGGGCAACAACTGAGGGCAAACTGCTGGGGGGCAAACTACTGAGGGGCATTACTACTGGGGGCAAACAACTGGGGGGGCATTACTACTGGGGGCAAACTACTGGGGGCAAACTACTTGGGGCATTACTACTGGGGGCAAACTACTGAGGGGCTTCTATTGGGGGCAAACTACTGGGGGGCAAACTACTGGGGGACATTACTACTTGGGGCATTACTACTGGGGGCAAACTACTGGGGACATTACTACTGGGGGGCATCTGCTGGGGGCAAACTACTGAGGGCAAGCTACTGGGGGCAAACTACAAGGGGGCCAACTACTGGGGGCAAACTACAGGGGGGCATAACTACAGGGGCATTACTACTGGGGGTGTAATTACAGGGGCTAAACTACTGGGGGCATTACTACTTGGAGGCGTTACTACTGGGGGCTAAACTACAAGGGGGCATAACTACAGGGGCTAAACGACTGGGGCATTACTACAGGCAACATTACTACTGGGGCATTACTACTAGGGGCACTACTAATGAGGGCATTGTAAAGGGGGCACTTTATAAGGGGCAGCATCACTCCTGGGGACATAAGGGGCACTGCTATTGCGGGCATTGCATAAGGGGCACCACTACTATAGGCTCTATATAAGGGGCACTACCACTGTGGGCATTGTATAAGAGGCGCTACTGCTGTGGGCATTACTGTGGGCATTATTACAATTGTGTAACACGCCCCTTTTTTGAGACAATGCCCCTTTTTGCGCGCGCGCAATACCTTTGTTGCATTGGCGCCGTGGGGAGGGGGGTGAGTTCCACCACCTCTCTAGGACCACTTTAAGCACTGCTTGCAGCAGTAACTTAGACACTGTGCAGAATCACTACATCATCGCACCTGGGAAACCAGCAGTGCTGACACTGCAATACACAGCATTTGGAATTCCACTGTGCTGCCACAGTTTGCCCAGCATCTGGAAACCTGCATTGTCCTCAGCTTCCTCTACATTTATTGCTGATGCACTCAGCTTCTTCTACGATTATTGCTGATGTCCTCAGCTTCTTCAACGATTATTGCTGATGTCCTCAGCTTCTTCTACAAATATTGCCGACATCCTCGGCTTCCTCTACAACTATTGTGCTGGTGCTGCCCAGCCTCCAGTGAACTGTCTGCATTGCTGATGTCCTCAGCTACTTCTACGATTATTGCTGATGCCCTCAGCTTCTTCTACGATTATTGCTGATGCCCTCAGCTTCTTATACAATTATTGCTGACGTCCTCGGCTTCTTCTACAACTATTGTTCTGGTGCTACCAAGCCTTCAGTGAACTGTCTGCATTGCTGATGCCCTCAGCTTCTTCTACAATCATTGCTGATGTCCTCAGCTTCTTCTACACGAAGGTGAACCCATAAAGTTTCTCATCACCACCCATAGTGGGAAAGAAACTGGATCTCCCAGCTATATCCATACCTTTAAGATTTATAGAGAACAAAAACTGAGACGCTATATATATATATATATATATATATATATATATATATATTTCTTGTTTTACATATTTCTCCTATACGGAGGTTCAAGAACCAGCAGCCCATTGGAGAAGAATAAGATCGGATACAAGAGACAGTTTTCTGATTTAATTCAGGCTTGTACTTTGCACTCATTGTCAAACACATGTGAAGTGCTACTGAGAGTGTGAGTACACAATTGTCTAGCTTGTATTTACATGTGGTTGGTAACACATTTTCACCCACACTCGCTATAGCCGCTTCTAGTGCGCAGAGGTCATCTCACCTTTTTAATATATAATTTACAAATATATTAAAGTTTCCCCAATAAAAAATGACTTTCAAACACCTCCGTTTAGATGGATCAGCAGCAAGGCACAAAGGGCCTTATTCAGCTTCAGTTGCAAATTGCAAATAGGTAAATCAGCCAATTATCGGACGATTGTGCATTCGCTGCGGCCGCATTGCGTTTGTGCAAAGGCCTAAATGCGTTTGCAATGTAATAGCAGGAACAGCAAAGTGTGATCGCATAGCGATTGCCAAGAAGTGGGCGTATGTGGGGAATGGTTGTGAAAACGCAGGCGTGTCATGGCCGTTTTCAAGGTGCACATCTGATAATAGCTGTGGTTGCTTCAATTAAAAACATGGCACCGCTGCCACGTATAGCCTACATATGCATGGGTCAACCATGGTACTCGATTTCTGCGTATGCATCGCAATTATGCATTGGTGGGCTCTTTTACCTTTCTGTGCGGCTCTTCACATACATTTTTTTAGCAAATGCAGTTCTGAGAAAATAGCAATTTCTGACTCAATAGAGATCCAAGCTGAATAAGGCCCAAAGTCCAATATGATGCTTTAGGAATGTGAAGTTTTAGTAAGAATAATAAAATCTTACCGTACCATTTTCTTCAAAATCCTGTTTGTGCCTCAGTGATGATGAATCCATATCTGTGGGACCTCCAAAATGTTGTATCAGTATTAAAATTTTTAAATCTAAGTCTGAAAGAAGGAAAAAATAAGATTTTACTCACCGGTAAATCTATTTCTCGTAGTCCGTAGTGGATGCTGGGAACTCCGTAAGGACCATGGGGAATAGCGGCTCCGCAGGAGACTGGGCACAACTAAAGAAAGCTTTAGGACTACCTGGTGTGCACTGGCTCCTCCCTCTATGACCCTCCTCCAGATCTCAGTTAGGATACTGTGCCCGGAAGAGCTGACACAATAAGGAAAGGATTTGGAATCCCGGGTAAGACTCATACCAGCCACACCAATCACACCGTATAACTCGTGATACTATACCCAGTTAACAGTATGAAATATAACTGAGCCTCTCAACAGATGGCTCAACAATAACCCTTTAGTTAACCAATAACTATATACAAGTATTGCAGACAATCCGCACTTGGGACGAGCGCCCAGCATCCACTACGGACTACGAGAAATAGATTTACCTGTGAATAAAATCTTATTTTCTCTAACGTCCTAAGTGGATGCTGGGAACTCCGTAAGGACCATGGGGATTATACCAAAGCTCCCAAACGGGCGGGAGAGTGCGGATGACTCTGCAGCACCGAATGAGCGAACTCTAGGTCCTCCTCAGCCAGGGTATCAAACTTGTAGAATTTAGCAAATGTGTTTGACCCCGACCAAGTAGCTGCTCGGCAAAGTTGTAAAGCCGAGACCCCTCGGGCAGCCGCCCAAGAAGAGCCCACCTTCCTCGTGGAATGGGCTTTTACAGATTTAGGATGCGGCAGTCCAGCCGCAGAATGTGCAAGTTGAATCGTGCTACAGATCCAGCGAGCAATAGTCTGCTTTGAAGCAGGCGCACCCAACTTGTTGGGTGCATGCAGGATAAATAGCGAGTCAGTCTTTCTGACTCCAGCTGTCCCGGAAACATAGCTTTTAGGGCCCGGACTACGTCCAGCAACTTGGAATCCTCCAAGTCACGAGTAGCCGCAGGCACCACAATAGGCTGGTTCAAATAAAAAGCTGAAACCACCTTTGGGAGAAATTGGGGATGAGTCCTCAATTCCGCCCTATCCATATGGAAAATCAGATAAGGGCTTTTACATGATAAAGCCGCCAATTCTGACACACGCCTGGCCGAAGCCAAGGCCAACAGCATGACCACTTTCCACGTGAGATATTTTAAATCCACGGTTTTAAGTGGTTCAAACCAATGTGACTTTAGGAAATGTAACACCACGATGAGATCCCAAGGTGCCACTGGGGGCACAAAAGGGGGCTGAATATGCAGCACTCCCTTAACAAATGTCTGAACTTCAGGTAGTGAAGCCAGTTCTTTCTGGAAGAAAATCGATAGAGCCGAAATCTGGACCTTAATGGAACCCAATTTTAGGCCCATAGTCACCCCTGACTGCAGGAAGTGCAGAAAACGGCCCAGCTGAAATTCTTCCGTTGGGGCCTTCCTGGCCTCACACCACGCAACATATTTTCGCCATATGCGGTGATAATGGTTTGCGGTCACTTCTTTCCTAGCTTTAATCAGCGTGGGGATGACTTCCTCCGGAATGCCCTTTTCCTTCAGGATCCGGCGTTCAACCGCCATGCCGTCACACGCAGCCGCGGTAAGTCTTGGAACAGACAGGGCCCCTGCTGCAGCAAGTCCTGTCTGAGCGGCAGAGGCCATGGGTCCTCTGAGATCATTTCTTGAAGTTCCGGGTACCAAGCTCTTCTTGGCCAATCCGGAACAATGAGTATAGTTCTTACTCCTCTTCGTCTTATTATCCTCAGTACCTTGGGTATGAGAGGAAGAGGAGGGAACACATAAACCGACTGGTACACCCACGGTGTCACTAGAGCGTCCACAGCTATTGCCTGAGGGTCTCTCGACCTGGCGCAATATCTTTCTAGCTTTTTGTTGAGGCGGGACGCCATCATGTCCACCTGTGGCCGTACCCAGCGATTTACAATCAGCTGAAAGACTTCTGGATGAAGTCCCCACTCTCCCGGGTGGAGGTCGTGCCTGCTGAGGAAGTCTGCTTCCCAGTTGTCCATTCCCGGAATGAACACTGCTGACAGTGCTAACACGTGATTTTCCACCCATCGGAGAATCCTTGTGGCTTCTGCCATCGCCGTCCTGCTTCTCGTGCCGCCCTGTCGGTTTACATGGGCGACCGCCGTGATGTTGTCTGACTGGATCAGCACCGGCTGGTTTTGAAGCAGGGGTCTTGCCTGACTTAGGGCATTGTAGATGGCCCTTAGTTCCAGAATATTTATGTGTAGGGAAATCTCCTGGCTTGACCATAGCCCTTGGAAGTTTCTTCCCTGTGTGACTGCCCCCCATCCTCGAAGGCTGGCATCCGTGGTCACCAGGACCCAGTCCTGTATGCCGAATCTGCGGCCCTCCAGAAGATGAGCACTCTGCAGCCACCACAGCAGAGACACCCGGGTCCTTGGAGACAGGGTTATCAGCCGATGCATCTGAAGATGGGATCCGGACCACTTGTCCAACAGATCCCACTGAAAGATTCTTGCATGGAACCTGCCGAATGGAATTGCTTCGTAGGAAGCTACCATTTTCCCCAGGACTCGCGTGTAGTGATGCACCGAGACCTGTTTTGGTTTCAGGAGATCTCGGACTAGAGACGACAACTCCTTGGCTTTCTCCTCTGGGAGAAACACCCTTTTCTGGTCTGTGTCCAGAACCATCCCCAGAAACAGTAAACGTATCGTAGGAACCAGCTGTGACTTTGGAATATTCAGAATCCAACCGTGCTGTTGTAGCACCTCCCGAGATAGTGCTACCCCGACCAACAACTGCTCCCTGGACCTCGCCTTTATAAGGAGATCGTCCAAGTATGGGATAATTAAAACTCCCTTTTTTCGAAGGAGTATCATTTCGGCCATTACCTTGGTAAATACCCTCGGTGCCGTGGACAGACCAAACGGCAACGTCTGGAATTGGTAATGACAGTCCTGTACCACAAATCTGAGGTACTCCTGGTGAGGATGGTAAATGGGGACATGTAGGTAAGCATCCTTGATGTCCAGTGATACCATGTAATCCCCTTCCTCCAGGCTTGAAATAACCGCCCTGAGCGATTCCATCTTGAACTTGAACCTTTTTATATAGGTGTTCAAGGATTTCAAATTTAAAATGGGTCTCACCGAACCGTCCGGTTTCGGTACCACAAACATTGTGGAATAGTAACCCCTTCCTTGTTGAAAGAGGGGTACCTTGACTATCACCTGCTGCGAATACAGCTTGTGAATTGCCTCCAGCCCTGCCTCCCTGTCCGGGGGAGCTGTTGGCAAGGCAGATTTGAGGAAACGGCGAGGGGGAGACGTCTCGAATTCCAGCTTGTACCCCTGAGATACTACTTGTAGAATCCAGGGATCCACCCATGAGCGAGCCCACTGGTCGCTGAAGTTCTTGAGACGGGCCCCCACCGTACCTGGCTCCGCCTGTGGAGCCCCAGCGTCATGCGGTGGACTTAGAGGAAGCGGGGGAGGGCTTTTGTTCCTGGGAACTGGCCGTATGCTGCAGCTTTTTTCCTCTACCTCTGCCTCTGGGCAGAAAGGACGCGCCTTTAACCCGCTTGCCTTTCTGGGGCCGAAAGGACTGTACCTGATAATACGGTGCTTTCTTTGGCTGTGAGGGAACATGGGGTAAAAATGATGACTTCCCAGCTGTCGCTGTGGAAACGAGGTCAGAGAGACCATCCCCAAACAACTCCTCACCCTTGTAAGGTAAAACTTCCATGTGCCTTTTAGAATCTGCATCCCCTGTCCACTGCCGAGTCCATAAACCCCTCCTGGCAGAAATGGACATTGCACCTATTTTAGATGCCAGCCGGCAAATATCCCTCTGTGCATCTCTCATGCTCTATGGTTAGCAATATAGTGTCCCTGTCTAAGGTATCAATATTTTCTGACAGGGAATCTGACCACGCAGCTGCAGCACTGCACATCCATGCTGAAGCAATAGCTGGTCTCAGTATAATACCTGAGTGTGTATAAACAGACTTCAGGATAGCCTCCTGCTTCCTATCAGCAGGCTCCTTTAGGGCGGCCGTGTCCGGAGACGGTAGTGCCACCTTCTTTGACAGGCGTGTGAGCGCTTTATCTACCCTAGGGGATGTCTCCCAACGTGACCTATCCTCTGGCGGGAAAGGGTACGCCATTAGTAACTTTTTAGAAATTACTAGTTTCTTATCGGGGGAAGCCCACGCTTCTTCACACACTTCATTTAATTCATCAGAAGGGGGAAAAACCACTGGTAGTTTTTTCTCCACAAACATAATACCCTTTTTTGTGGTACCTGGGGTAATATCAGAAATGTGCTACACATTTTTCATTGCCGTAATCATGTAACGTGTGGCTCTATTGGAATGTACACTAGTCTCATCATCGTCGACACTGGAGTCAGTATCTGTGTCGACATCTGTGTCTGCCATCTGAGGTAGCGGCCGTTTTAGAGCCCCTGATGGCCCTGATGGCTTTTGAGACGTCTGGGCAGGCACGGGATGAGAAGCCGGCTGTCCCACATCTGATATGTCGTCAAACCTTTTATGTAAGGAGTTGACACTGTCGCGTAATTCCTTCCACATATCCATCCACTCAGGTGTCGACCCCGCAGGGGGTGACATCACATTTATCTGCACCTGCTCCGCCTCCACATAAGCCTCCTCATCAAACATGTCGACACAGCCGTACCAACACACCGCACACACACAGGGAATGCTCTGACTGAGGACAGGACCCCACAAAGCCCTTTGGGGAGACAGAGAGTGAGTATGCCAGCACACACCAGAGCGCTATATAAAACAGGGATACACACTACACAGTGATTTTACCCCTTATAGCTGCTTATATATCACAGATTGCGCCTAAATTTAGTGCCCCCCCTCTCTTTTTTACCCTATGTAGTCTGGAACTGCAGGGGAGAGCCTGGGGAGCGATCCTTCCAGCGGAGCTGTGAGGGAAAATGGCGCCAGTGTGCTGAGGGAGATAGCCCCGCCCCTTTTCCGGCGGGCTTCTCTCGCTTTTTTTATACTGTTATGGCAGGGGATTTTACACATATATAGTCTTAAAGGCTATATTATGTGTTAATTTGCCAAGTAAGGTACTTATATTGCAGCCCAGGGCGCCCCCCCCCCCCAGCGCCCTGCACCCATCAGTGACCGGAGTATGTGGTGTGCCTGGGGAGCAATGGCGCACAGCTGCAGTGCTGTGCGCTACCTTAATGAAGACCGAAGTCTTCTGCCGCCGATTTCCAGGAACGTCTTCTTGCTTCTGGCTCTGCTAGGGGGACGGCGGCGTGGCTCCGGGAGCGGACGACCGAGGCTGGGCCTGTGTTCGATCCCTCTGGAGCTAATGGTGTCCAGTAGCCTAGAAGCCCAAGCTAGCTGCAAGCAGGTAGGTTCGCTTCTCTCCCTAGGTCCCTCGTAGCAGTGAGTATGTTGCCAGCAGATCTCACTGAAAATAAAAAACCTAAATATTACTTTCTTTCTAAGAGCTCAGGAGAGCCCCTAGTGTGCATCCAGCTCGGCCGGGCACAAAATTCTAACTGAGGTCTGGAGGAGGGTCATAGAGGGAGGAGCCAGTGCACACCAGGTAGTCCTAAAGCTTTCTTTAGTTGTGCCCAGTCTCCTGCGGAGCCGCTATTCCCCATGGTCCTTACGGAGTTCCCAGCATCCACTTAGGACGTTAGAGAAATATAATATGTGCATTATATTATATTCTGTGCAGCCATCAGCCTATTTACTTGCTTTCCCGTTCCTTGCTCAAGCTCACTGACAGATCTCCTGGGATTCTGTGCTACTTCCAACATACTTTCTGGATTCCACATGCAGCATTCCCTCCAGTACTGCTGAGTTTAGCCATGATAGTCTGAATCAGGTGACTGTTCAACAACCAACGGGAGACCAGCTTCCTGACCCCTGCAGTCAATCCCTGCTCTCCCAGGGTCATATAAGGAAGATCCCTGCACTTAGAATCTGCCAGTGCAATATTGTCCACAGCCTAACTATGTGATTCTGTGAGAGGTCCTGCGGATACTAATCCCATTCAGCGTCTCTAGTGCAGATTACTATCTTGCTACACTCCTGGATCCCTAATCGGTTCCAGTCTGAAATGCTGTATCATCGGTTCCAGTCCGAAACTCTGTATCATCAGTTCCAGTCTGATATCCTGTACCATCGGTTCCATCTGATATCCTGTACCATCGGTTCCAGTCCGATATCCTGTATCATCGGATTCAATCCGACATTCAGTACCACTCTGGTTCCTGCTATTCCATTCATCCGTGATATTTTGGCACGAGTGCTGGGAGTCTCAGTCAGAGGGTTGTGACCTGTACGTCAGGCGCAGCTAAGTCCCTGGTGAAAACCACTGGCTTGTTGGACTCCGCGCCTCTGCCCTGGGTTACCACCAACTCCCTGCTACTAGCCAGTATCCTTACTTTATTTTATATCCACAGTGATGCAGCCATGTTTAAGCAATCAATTCATAACATATCTCGTAATGCATCACACATCTGGAATTATCTAGAACCTTTACTTAATTCCTATTCAGCTGTCTGGAAGAAATTTTTTATGTTTGATAATCACAAGATATTTAGACACCTCAAGAATTAACACACATGGCTTTAGATAAATCCCAATTTAGACTCCACATGGTGCAGGACCTCACATGATGATGATGATGATGATAATAATAAACACTTCACATACAGAGAGGAATTTTTTTTCCATATCTATCTATCTATCTATCTATCTCGTATATGTACTAGCATTTGCATGCGGCTTCGATTGCTTGGATGTCTGTTATTGTTCAGCGGAACTAATTTTACAAAGACAGTAGTGCCATCTAATATTCTGATGCATATTTTATATTGTACACATTGATCACAAAATTTCTTTGTAAAACAATATTTGCAGTTTTTCCCTTCAGGGATTAACACAAAAAGATGCTGTGGGCTACTAACTTGTGAGCAATCCATGTAAATCTGACCATGGGAGAAGCAGCTGGTCCTGAGATCTAAGCCTGCCCTGAGTGTTTGCCTCTGGGACTTGTTGAGTGTCACAGCGTAGCAGACGCTCACAAGAAACTGCAGATGTTTGAATTGAAAAGGAAAATTGTTGAAGATAAAGGGTATACAGTACACAGTTTCACCTTTTCCATATCCCATTACAATCTCTGCCTCAATTAGGTTCCTCTGCAGAGCAATCACTTTAAGTCAGGTTCCGTTGCTTAAATTGGGAGCAGACCAGATTCTCTACAAGGTAGGTTAGTTCCACAAGGCACACCGGGTGAGGCGAATCACTCCTCAATAAACTATTGTTGACTTTTACCACACATGAATTATTTTTAAACATGTACCACAAAGTCTAGATGAAGCACAACGGAACGTGGCGTGAGAAAAAGCATGCGCTTGCTGCACTGTCGCACTTCGTATACACATTGAGACTCAGCCGCTCACAGATGTACAAATGGTGCACATAAAATTGATCAGTGTTTTGTACCTTCCAGTTTTATTTATGCGAACAAAATGCATATTTTGAGTGAGAAAGATGCGCGGCCGAGCCGTCCAGGTGCGACGAGAGAGACTATTTGCCACGACTTGAGCAATAGTGTATAATGACACAGTAGTAACAAGACTGATTATCTCAATTGGATTTGACTAGTGAAAGTATTTGAGGATAGATGGTTTAAATAGTTGGTGGTGTTGTTTGGTCCATCATCGTTGCAGTTTCTCCGCCTAAACCTAGGATTAGTTGCACTTAGGCAATAGCTTAGGTTTTTGAGTTAAACACGGACAGGCGAGTTGAGGCAGTACATAATATATATATATATATATATATACATATATATATATATATATATATATATACACACACACACACACACACACACACACACTCCATAGAACCTGCTTTCATCTGTGAAGAGCACAGGGCGCCAGTGGCGAATTTGGCAATCTTGGTGTTCTCTGGCAAATGCCAAACGTCCTGCAATTAGCAGGACCGCTACCTCCGCCTTTGTGCAAGGAGGAACAGGAGGAGCACTGCCAGAGCCCTGCAAAATGACCTCCAGCAAGCCACAAATGTGCATGTGTCTACTCAAACGATCAGAAACAGACTCCATGAGGGTGGTATGAGGGCCTGACGCCCACAGGTGGGGGTTGTGCTTACAGCCCAACACCGTGCAGGATGTTTGGCATTTGCCAGAGAACACCAAGATTGGCAAATTCGCCACTGGCACCCTGTGCTCTTCACAGATGAAAGCAGGTTCTCACTGAAAACATGTGACAGACGCCAAGGAGAACGTTCTGCTGCCTGCAACATCCTCCAGCATGACCGGCTTGGCAGTGGGTCAGTAATGGTGTGGGGTGGCATTTCTTTGGGGGGCCGCACAGCCCTCCATGTGCTCGCCAGAGGTAGCCTGACTGCCATTAGGTACTGAGATGAGATCCTCAGACCCCTTGTGAGATCATATGCTGGTGCGGTTGGCCCTGGGTTCCTCCTAATGCAAGACAATGCTAGACCTCATGTGGCTAGAGTGTGTCAGCAGTTCCTGCAAGATGAAGGCATTGATGCTATGGACTGGCCCGCCCGTTCCCCAGACCTGAATCCAATTGAGCACATCTGGGACATCATGTCTCGCTCCATCCACCAATGCCACATTGCACCACAGACTGTCCAAGAGTTGGCGGATGCTTTAGTCCAGGTCTGGGAGGAGATCCCTCAGGAGACCATCCGCCACCTCATCAGGAGCATTGTAGGGAGGTCATACAGGCACGAGGAGGCCACAGACACTACTGAGCCTCATTTTGACTTGTTTTAAGGACATTACATCAAAGTTGGATCAGCCTGTAGTGTGTTTTTCCACTTTAATTTTGAGTGTGACTCCAAATCCAGACCTCCATGGTTTAATAAATTTGATTTCCATTGATCATTTTTGTGTGATTTTGTTGTCAGCACATTCAACTATGTAAAGAACAAAGTATTTAATAAGAATATTTCATTCATTCAGATCTAGGATGTGTTATTTTAGTGTTCCCTTTATTTTTTTGAGCAGTGTGTGTGTGTGTGTGTGTGTGTGTGTGTGTGTGTATATGTGTATATATATATATATATATATATTATAGAGAGAGAGATAGTATATTCGGCACTCCCGAATAATGCAACAGTTTGCCTGGTGCCCTCTTGAACAGTTGTATATTGCAAAATAGATCCACAGATAAGCGGGGCTATTAAGGTCCATACACACGGTGAGATTCTGGCTATGCCCGATTCTCACTATGCGACATGAACTGTGGTCGGTATCTCAAGCAAAGATGACTGTGCTTGCGATACCGATTTTGGCTAAGTGACAATTTTGACTATCTTTGACACGAGATAGTCAAAATTGACTTGCCTGAACAGTCTATTTTTGCTTGCGATGCCGATCCCGCAGGACCGTGCATTGTCATCGCAAGCTGTGTACAGCAATATGCACTAACTTTCCTTACGATTTTGACTGTGGTGAGTGCGCCCACCACACTTGTAGAGTAAGAGGGCAGATGGGACAGTGGAATAGTGTGTAATATGCAGGGGAGAGGGTAGCTGAGTAGTATGTAATTTGCAGGGGTGGGGGCAGCTGAGTAGTGTGTAATAGGCAGGGGGGCAGCTGAGTAGTGTGTAATATGCAGAGGGGGTAGCTGAGTAGTATGTAAAATGCATGGGGGCAGCTGAGTAGTGTGTAATATGCAGGGGGGCAGCTGAGTAGTGTGTAATATGCAGGGGGGCAGCTGAGTAGTGTGTAATATGCAGGGGGGCAGCTGAGTAGTGTGTAATATGCAGGGGGAGGGGCAGATAAGTAGTGTGTAATATTCGGGTGGTGCCCCACTGATTTAAAAAAATAAATAAATATATATATATATATATATATATATATATACACACACACACACACACACACACGGTACAGTATATTCGGTACTCACAAATAATGCAACAGTTTGCCTTGTGCCCTCTTGAACAATTGTATATTGCAAAATAGATCCACAGATAAGCGGGACACTTAGGACTCCAAATGATTAACGGGTTTCGGTTTTTATTCAAACCTTTGTCAGGGATACACAAACAATTAAAAATATTTTACCTTTATAGCAAACAAACACCATGTGAGACAGTCCAAGGAAGCCCAGTTCACCGGACTTCCGCTGATATCATTCAGCATGGACATAGCTAGCGCCAGTGCAGCCGATGCAATGCACTGAGGCCCATCGCATTGAAAGGGCCCACAGCCAGAAGCATTAAAATGAGTCATCCTGACTAATTAAACATTGTCTGGCTCTGCGCTGTGGCCTGAAACAGATAGTTAACTTCAGCATCAGATCAATGAAGGTGATGAGCTCAATCATCACCCTTCAAGTCGGTGCCACTGCAGCTGGGGTCACTCTCGACTGCGGAGGGTATCATAGTCCGGAAGCAGATGGGAGGGGGGCCTGAGGTCTGGGAGGAGCATGCTGCGTCCAGTTACAGCACTCTGTGTTCATGCAACCACAGGCTCCTCACACCATACAGTCGTGTGGCCGCCTGCTGGGAGAGGTCCATCCAAGATCCATCCCTGACACACCACACCGAGGTCTTTGACGGAAGATTGCGCTGCAGCCCAGCGGGTGCTGATGTCCTTCCTCCACTACAGTGCTGGGAGATGGTCAGATACACCCAGGTCTTGGCTGTGGTGAGTGCGCCCACCGCACTTGTAAAGTAACGGTCCAATTCCTACAAGCCCACGGGTGGCTCATCAACTGGAAGAAGTCCTCGCTGGTCCCTGCTCGGAGCATGGTGCACCTGGGGGCACTGCTGGACATACACAGTCAGAGACTGTTTCTGTCTCCAGAGAAAGCCCTGAAACTTTAGGACAGGATCAGATACTTCATCGCCGAGTGTCAATACACTCGGCGATGCAGGTTCTAGGCCTCATGGTGTCGGCTTTCGACATGGTAGAGTACGCTCAATTTCATTCCCGCCCTCTACAGAGGTAATCCTCTCCAAGTGGGATGGCCTGCCTCATCGGATCAGGTCTCACATGATATCCTTGACTCCAGAGGTTCATCTGTCACTGTGCTAGTGGCTACAGGACCAACAGTTGAGCAGGGGCCGTCCCTTCTGGATCTCCAACTGGGTCCTACTGACAACGGACGCCATTCTCCGGGGTTGGGTCGCGGTGTTGGAGCAACACTCTCTCCAGGGTCGGTGGACCAAGGAGGACTCTCTCCTCCCGATAAACATTCTGGAATTGCGGGCAGTGTTCAATGCTTTGACTCTTGCCTTGCCTCTGATACAGAACAGGCCTGTTCAAGTACAATCAGACAACGCCACCACGGTGGCATACATAAATCATCAAGGCGGCACCCGAAGCCGCATGGCAATGATGGAAGTGTCAAAAATCCTACGTTGGGCAGAACGCCATCTGCCAGAAATATCTTGTTCATTCCGGGAGTCCTCAACTGGGAAGCGGAATTCCTCAGTCATCAGGACGTGCATGCCGCAGAGTGGAATCTTCATCAGGAAGTCTTTCAACTCCTAGTAGACAAGTGGGGTCTACCAGATGTAGACCTGATGGTGTCTGGACACAATGACAAAGTTCCAGTCTTCAGATCAAGAACAAGGGATCCTCAAGCAGCGTTTGTGGACGCACTTGCAATTCCATGGAACTTTCAGTTGCCATACGTGTTCCCTCCAGTGTCACTCCTGACCAGGGTGCTACGGAAGTTCAAGTAAGAAGGAGTAATACTACTTCTAGTCACTACAGCGTGGCCCAGACGGCATTGGTTCTCAGACCTGCAGGGTCTAATAATAGAGCGTCCTCTTCTGTTTCCTCAATGACCAGACCTTCTCATTCAGGGCCTTTGTGTCTACCCAGACCTGGCCAGGCTGGCTATGTCAGCGTGGCTCTTGAAGTTTCACTCCTGAGAGCCAAAGGGTTCTCCGAGGCGGTTATCCAAACTATGCTGAAGGCCCGCAAACCGGCTTCTGCAAGGATTTATTATAGGGTCTGGAATTCTTACTTCACCTGGTGTGCTGCTATGAATTACGACGCATACAAGTTAAGCACTGCCAGACTTTTGGCTTTTCTGCAACAAGGCCTGGACTTAGGCCTTCGTCTGGCCTCCCTCAAGGTTCATATATTTGCCTTGTTGGTGTGGTTTCAGAGGAAAATTGTGTCTTTTCCAGATGTTCATTCTTTGACTCAGTGTATTTTACGGACTCAGCCCCCCTATGTCCTTCCTGTGGCTCCATGGGATCTGTTGGTTGTCTTGAATGCCCTGCAAGAGTTACCATTTGAGCCTCTTGAGTCTGTGGACCTTAAATGCCTTACGCTTAAGGTCATCTTTCTGCTGGCTATTGCCTCTTCTAGGAGGGTGTCAGACATAGGCGCTTTGTCCTGTCGTCCACCATTTCTGATTTTTCACCGTGACCAGGCAGTTCTTCGAACTCGCCCTGGTTATCTACCTAAGATGGTGTCATCTTTACATCTTAACCAAGAGATTGTGGTTCCGGCTTTTATCTCTTCTGGTTTGTCCTCCAAAGAGAGGTCTTTGGATGTGGTATGGGCTCTCCATATTTACGTGGAGAGAACTGCCTCTCTCAGAAGGTCAGATACCCTATTTGTACTTTTTGGTCTTCACAAACGTGGCTGGCCTGCGAATAAGCAAACCTTGGCCAGATGGATTAGAATGCGCAGGCTGGTCTCCCAGCTTCTGCTGCTATCAAATCCCATTCTACTCGGTCTGTTGAACCTTCTTGGGTGGCCCGCCGAGGTGCGTCCGCTGAACAATTGCGCAAGATGGCTACATGGTCCTCAGTGAACACGTTCATTAGTTTCTATGCCTTTGATACTTCCGCCTCCCAGGATGCTTCCTTTGGACGCCGGGTTCTTGTGCCCTCTACGGTGCGTTGTCTCCCATGAGGCACTGCTTTAGGACATCCCTGATGTATACCCTGTGGAACACAGTGTACCCCGCTGCAGAAAAGTAGATTTATGGTAGACTAACCATGCTTAAATCTCTTTCTGCGAGGTACACTGGGTTCCACAGGGTGCCCACCCTGACGCACTTAGCTTCTTTGGGTTTGTATGCCATTAGCCATTGGTCCCTTCTCCTGTTGTGAGAATGTGGTTCTATGTGACTAACATCTGATGTCTCTTTTGCCTGCTACTGCATTGGACTGGTTAACGAAACTGAGCTCCAGTGTCTGGAGGCGGGGTTATAGAGGAGGTGGTGCAATGCATCCTGGCAACAGTCAAAGCTTTAGCCTGTTGGTGCCTCGGATCAAGATCCAACTCTATACCCCGATGTATTCCCTGTCGAACCCACTGTACCTCGCAGAAAGATTTAGCCATGGTAAGTCTACCATAAATCTATCTATCTAATAAGAAAATGCGGCGGCACTCAGAGTCTGATATCAGAGGCTTGTATTAGAAATCCATCCAATAACTACCATATATTCGTCACTCACGAATAATGTATTAGTTTGCCTGGTGCCCTTTTGAAAGATTGTATATCGCAAAATAGATACACAGATAAGATGGACTCTTAGGACTACAAATGATTAACGGGTCATCTCTCCCGGCTTTGCAACGTTTTGGTTTTTATTCAAACCGTCGCAAGGCATATTACAAAAATTACAAATATCTTACCTTTATAGCAAACAAACACCATGGGGGAAATGTAATAGGGTGTGAGGATCAGCAAGTGAGAGATTTTGGTTAAATTCCCCTGTTTTTTTAAAGTGACAATCATTTACATGGCAAAGGCATAATGTTAATCACAATGAGGCAGGGCTATCAGTGTTGAAATCAATCAGTTTACAAGCCAAGGTCATGATTATAGAAGGCAGAATATCATTGCATCAAGGCAGGCACTATCACCAGCACTCCTAATCCACCCAGCAAACTATTTAAACTCACCAGAGCCAAAAGGCTGACCTCTGTCATTCAGCCCAACACTATTACAGAGAGGGACAGTCAGCATAAGAGGAAAGAAATGATGTCCGCATGTAATGCACAGTGACTACCATCTACTAATGACCGACATGCTGCCCAACACCGCTCAGCATCTCTACATCAAGCCTGGCCAACCTGGGGCCCTCCAGCTGTTGTGAAACAAGTCCCAGTATGCCCTGTTACAGTTTTGCTGTTAGGAAATGCTAAAACTTTGGCAGGGCATGCTGGGATGTCTAGTTTCACAACAGTTGGAGAGCCACAGGTTGGCCAGGTTTGCTCTACATGATGCTGGGCTGCTTTTGCCCTGCTTTACCTCCATGGGTTTGAACTCCAGTCTGGCATCGGGGCTTTGTATGAGTGAGATGGATTCTGATTTGCACGCTAACCAGCCTGTTCAACACTGCCCAACCCACCTTGCTTCAGCTACTCTGCTGGTGGTCCCTTTTCTTCATCACCTGGGTTATGTGCCATGCCTGCCTCAGCTCCCACCCCTAGCTGCGCCCCTGCCAGTTGTTGCCCAGGGCTTGTGCTTACTTCAAGTCTATCTGCTCATTTTTCTTATATATTTTGTGAATGAAAACGGTTTTCCAATGTTGTCCTTGTAAGCAGATTTTTAAGCACATGCCTGCAGATTTTACCTTGATCTTTGATCATCCATGTCCTAGTCCACAGTCTTGGGTGGAGGTGGGGTTTGTGGGTGACACACCCTACCTCAATGACTTATGTTTATATGCTACCTCCAGGGCTGGTCTAACCTGTCAAAATCTGGAACAGCTCTTCTCAACTGCAGACTGTCACTGTAGTGCTCTCTGAGCAGAGAATGGCTCACATCTACAGCAGCTCATGCCAGACAGAGTACACTGAAGCCTCCTGTCAGTTGCCTTTTCTAATTTGACACAACTAATATTGCACCTCATGACACTTCCCCTCCTCACAGGCTCCTGGAGGAGGCTGACATCTGTCCATTCCAGTAGGGCAGGTAGCAGTGTTTTCATTCGTCAGTGTTATTGGGTGCAAGGGGGGAAGTGCGTCCCGGAGCAGCTGCACCGCCTGTAACAACGGTAGTTACGCCTTTACATGGTAGTGTAAAACCACATCATGAAAATTGGATTTTGGGCACTAAGCTGTAAGCAGGACATTGTAGAACTGGAGAGGGAAAGAAAAAAAGGGGGGGGATAAGAGGTCAGCGCACTGGTATAGTCACTTAAATCCTAAGTGGCTACTAATTAGCCTAGAATTACCGGACTGTTAAATAGTATATGAAAATCCAATTATCCATTAATATCATTAATCATGGCAGTTCAATTGAACTTATTCCTATATATCCAAACTCGGTGGTGCTCCCAAGAGTTAAAACAATAATTTAGAACACAGGTTCTCAAACTCGGTCCTCAGGACCCCACACGGTGCATGTTTTGTCTGTGAGTGTGTGTTGTACACGTGTGTAAGACATGTCTGAGGCAGGGAGTTCCTCCCCGGAGGAAGGCATTTTAGGGACACAGAGATGTAATGTGGAGGCACTGCTGGCACACCAAGAGCCTGCATGGGTGAAAGAAATACGTGATAGTATGCATCATATCAATAGGAGATTAGATAAGTCTGAATCTCATGCTGAGTGCTGGAGAAAATCTGTGGAGGATGTGATTTTTCAGGGCTCTGTTCTTCCATCCGCAGGCGACCGCTCTGGGTCACAAAAGAGACCATTTGCGAATATTGTGAATACTGATACTGACACGGACACTGATTCTTGTGTCGACGATAGTGACTCCAGAGAAATAGATCATAAATTGGCAAAAAATATACAATATATGATTGTAGCTATAAGGGAAGTTCTGGAAGTCACGGAAGCCACTCCTGTACCTCAAGAGAAGGCTTATTTCTATAAAGAAAAGAAATCCAAGGTCACTTTCTCTCCTTCCCACGAGCTTATTACTCTCTTTGAAGGGATGTGGGTGAATCCCGAAAAGAAATTTCGTATTCCCAAGAGAATTCAGATAGCTTATCCTTTCCCGGTGGAGGACAGGAAAAAATGGGAGTGTTAGACAGTGCTCTGTCCAGGTTGACAAAGAAGGTAATTCTCCCTGCACCTGGCACGGCTTCACTAAAGGAGCCAGCAGACCGCAAAATGGAGACTACATTAAAATCCATTTATGTTGCCAATGGTACACTGCTCAGGCCCACAATTGCTTGCGCATGGGTGAGTCGCGCTTTTGAAAAATGGTCAGAAAGCGTGTCATCAGAAATTGACATGATTGATAAAGATGAGATACTCCTTAAGTTAGGGAATATCAAAGACGCTGCCGCATACATGCTAGAAGCTATGAAAGATATTGGACTCTTGAGTACACAAGCCGCTACCATTGGCAGTATCGGCTTAGCGGGCGTTGTGGATTCGCCAGTGGAACGCGGATGCAGATTCCAAAAGAAATATGGAGGCTCTCCTATATAAAGGTGAGGCCTTATTTGGCGATGGACTGGATGCGTTAGTCTCGGTGGCTACCGCAGGTAAGTCGACATTTTTGCCCTTGGCGCCTGCAACGGCAAAAAAGACATATCACCCGCACATGCAATCATTTCGGCCCAATCACTACAAAAAAGCGAGAGGTTCCCCCTTCTTTGCATGTAGTGGAAGGGGAAAGGGACAGAAGTCCACAGCGGCTCCAGGTTCCCAGGAGCAGAAGTCTACCCTTACATCTGATAAATCTTCAGCATGACGCTGGGGCTCCTTTGCGGGAGGCCGCTTGGGTGGGGGCACGTCTCAGACTGTTCAGCCAAGATTGGATTCTGTCTGGCCTGGACCCATGGCTTTTGCAGATAGTATCCCAGGGGTACAAGTTGGAGTTTCAAGACGTCCCCCCATGCCGATTTTTCAAATCGACCTTGCCAGCTTCTCTTCCGGAAAGGGAAGCAGTAACAGCGGCAATCCAAAAATTATGTCAGGATCAGATTATAGTCCTAGTACCTTTGTCACAATAAGTTCCGAAGCCGGACGGCTCGGTCAGACCGATCCTAAACCTAAAAAATCTGAATCTCTACTTGAAACGATTCAAGTTCAAAATTGAATCACTGAGGGCAGTGATTTCCAGTCTGGAGGAGGGGGACTACATGGTGTCTGTAGACATAAAGGATGCTTACCTGCATGTTCCCATTTATCCTCCTCTCCAGGCTTATCTGAGATTCGCGGTTCAGGATTGCCATTACCAATTCCAGACGTACCTTTTCGGTCTCTCCACGGCTCCGAGGGTATTCACCAAGTGGATGGCGGAGATGATGGTTCTCCTGAGTCAAAAAAGGAGTCAATATAATTCTTTACCTAGACGATCTCCTGAAAAAGGCGAGATCCAGGGAGAAGTTGTTACAAAACATCCACTTCCCTGTCAATACTCCATCAACACCAGTGGGACCTGTTGGACAAGTGGTCGGGATCCCACCTACACATGCACCGGAAGATAATCCTGTCGTCAAAAGCCAGGATTTTGCTCCTGTGGTGGCTACACAGTTCTCACCTACTAGAGGGACGCAGGTTAGGGATTCATGACTGGGTCCTGGTAACCACGGATGCAAGTCTCCAAGGCTGGGGAGCTGTCACTCAGGAGGAAAAAAACTTCCATGGAAAATGGTCAAGTCAGGAAGCCTGCCTTCACATAAACGTGCTGGAATTGAGAGCCATTTTACAACGGCCTTCAACAAGCGGTACATCTTCAAGATCATCCCGTGCAGATCCAGTCGGACAATGTAACAGCAGTTGCGTTCATAAACAGGCAGTGTGGAACGAAAAGCAGAGCGGCAATGGCAGAGGTGACGAAGATCCTCCTCTGGGCAGAAAGACATGCAAGTGCTCTGTCGGCAATTTTCATTCCGGAAGTAGACAACTGGGAAGCAGACTTCCTCAGCAGACACGATCTCCATCCAGGAGAGTAGGGCCTCCACCGAGAAGTCTTCACAGAGGTGACAAGTGTTTGGGGAGTTCCTCAAGTAGACATGATGGCATCTCGTCTCACCAAGAAGCTTCAGAAATATTGTTCCAGGTCGAGAGACCCTCAAGCAATAGCAGTGGATGCGCTAATGACCCAGTGGGTATTCCGGTCAGTGTATGTCTTCCCTCCACTTTCGCTGATCCCAAAAGTTCTCAGGATCATAAGAAGAGCAAGGGTTCGAGCAATCTTCATTGCCCCAGACTGGCCAAGGGGGGCTTTGTACCCAGATCTTCAGGAGTTGCTCATAGAAGATCCTCGGCTTCTTCCTCTTCGCGAGAACCTGCTGCAGCAGGGCCATGCGTGTAGCAAGACTTACCGCGGCTACGTTTGACGGCATGGCTGTTGAGCGCCGGATCCTAGCCCGAAAGGGTATTCCCAAGGAAGTTATCCCCACCCTTATTCAGGCCAGGAAAGGAGTAACGTCGAAACATTTCCACCGTATTTGGAGAAAATGTGTCTTGGTGTGAATCCAAGAAGGCTCCTATGGAGGAGTTTCAGTTGGGACATTTTTCTCCATTTTCTGCAGGCTGGTGTGAAGGCGGGCCTCCTATTGGGGTCAATCAAGGTCCAGTTTTCGGCCTTGTCAGTGTTCTTCCAAAAACAATTGGCCTCTCTTCCAGAGGTTCAGACCTTCGTGAAAAGGGTTTCTGCACATCCAGCCTCCATTTGTGCCTCCAGGGGCACCATGGGACCTTAACGTGGGTGGCAGTTCCTTCAATCGGATTGGTTTGAGCCTCTACAAGAGATAGTTGAAGTTTCTCACTTGGAAAGTGGTGATGCTTTTGGCATTGACATCCGCACGGCGGGTATCTAATTTAGGGGCCTTGTCCCACAAGAGCCCTTACCTGATCTTCCATGAAGATAGGGCAGAGTTGAGAACTCGTTAACATTTTCTTCCAAAGGTGTTTTTACCTTTCCACATAAACCAACCTATTGTGGTGCCAGTAGTTAGTGACACGTTCACTGAGTCAAAGTCTCTAGATGTGGTTAGGGCTTTGAAGATTTATGTCGCTAGAACAGCTCAAATACGGAAAACAGAGTCTTTGTTTGTCCTGTGTGCTCCCAACAAGATTGGGTGTCCTGCTTCCAAGCAGACTATTGCGCGTTGGATCAGAGGTACGATTCAGCACGCTCATACTATGGCTGGATTGCCGGTGAAGGCCCATTCCACTAGGAAGGTGGGCTCATCCTGGGCGGCTGCCCGGGGGGTCTCGGCATTGCAACTTTGCCGAGCAGCTACTTGATCGGGGTCAAACACATTTGCAAAATTGCCGATGAAGACCTCAAGTTCGGTCAATCGGTGCTGCAGGGTCATCCGCACTCTCTCGCCCGTACTGGAGCTTTGGTATAAACCCCATGGTCATGAAGTGGACCCCAGCATCCTCTAGGACATATGAGAAAACAGGATTTTGATACCTACCGGTAAATCCTTTTCTCCTAGTCCGTAGAGGATGCTGGGCGCCCGTTCCAGTGCGTACTTTACTTGCAGTTTAGTTATTAGAGTTACACAAGTTGTGTTATATTAGTTTCAGCTTGTTGCTGTCATTGATTAATGCCTGTTGGCGTGTGTTCTGTTGAATGCCATGTTGTGCGGCATGGTTGAGGCGTGAGCTGGTATGTATCTCACCACTAGTATTAAAGTAAATCCTTTCCTCGAAAATGTCTGTCTCCCTAGGCACAGTTCCTATAACTGAGGTCTGGAGGAGGGGCATAGAGGGAGGAGCCAGTTCACGCCCATTGAAAAGTCTTAAGAGTGCCCATGGCTCCTGCGGAACCGTGTATACCCCATGGTCATGAAGTGGACCCCAGCATCCTCTACGGACTAGGAGAAAAGGATTTACCGGTAGGTATCAAAATCCTGTTTTTTCATGTATAACTTGCTCATAGTGCACGGCGTGTCGTGCGCTTATTTGCTAGCCGCCGTGACCTGCTATGTGGACACTGTTTCAACATGCATAACCAGGCAAAACTTATCTAAGATGTTTTCATGAATTTATAAATAATCTTTGCTAGTTTCTGTTACATAACCGGCTGGCAAATCCATTCAGATTATACTTTCAAACTTTACCATCAGGGTAACGAAATAACCCAATTGCAGCATTTTCTTATTATAGAAATAGGGGTTTGCTTAAACTGTCACTATCTCATATTTTAACTCTCATATCCTGGTATGGCAAATCTCTTAATAGATATTGAACGTACGAACCATTGGTTTTTCTGGTATTTTCCCTCACGTACAACAGAATATATATATATATATATATATATATATATATATATTCTGTTGTTGTTTCATATATATGGGTGTAGTATGGTATGCCGGCGGCCGGGCTCCCGGCGACCAGCATACCGACGCCGGGAGCCCGACCGCCGGCATACTGACACCGTGGCGAATGCAAAGGAGCCCCTTGCGGGCTCGCTGCGCTCGCCACGCTACGGGCACGGTGACGCGCTACGTGCGCCACACTATTTTATTGTCCCTCCAGGGGGGTCGTGGACCCCCACGAGGGAGAATATATGCCGTGTGTCGGGATTCTGGCGCCGGTATACTGTGCGCCGGGATCCCAACATTCGGCAAATTGAAGACCACCTATATATATATATATATATACATAAACAGGAGAAAATGAAAAAAGTGAAAAATATGAAAAAAATGATTTTTTTTAAATTTATATCTGAAAGAAAATGTGTATATATATATATATATATATATATATATCTATCTATCTTGAATAGAGCTGGCACTCACCCCAAATGAATATTGCTCCGGTGCCCTCTGGAATAATACTTATGCAGCAAACAGAAACAGGCAGCGGCACTCAGAGACTGGATCCCAATAGATAATGTGCAAAAAAGAGGACTTTAATCCATAACAACAGAATAAGGTGACCAACGTTTCGGGGCGCTAACGCCCCTTTGTCAACAATCTATATTTCTGCTTGCTTAGCATCTGATGTGATGCGTTTAGCCCGAATAAATTGAGAATATGGAAGCCCTTTGATAAGAGAAACCGGGTGACAACTACTAGATAGTAGTACATTTTCTCTAACGTCCTAGTGGATGCTGGGGACTCCGTAAGGACCATGGGGAATAGACGGGCTCCGCAGGAGACAGGGCACTTTAAGAAAGAATTTGGATACTGGTGTGCTCTGGCTCCTCCCTCTATGTCCCTCCTCCAGACCTCAGTTTGAATCTGTGCCCGGACGAGCTGGGTGCTACTTAGTGAGCTCTCCTGAGCTTGCTAAAAAGAAAGTATTTTGTTAGGTTTTTTATTTTCAGAGAGATCTGCTGGCAACAGACTCTGCTACGTGGGACTGAGGGGAGAGAAGCAGCCCTACTCACTGAAGATAGGTCCTGCTTCTTAGGCTACTGGACACCATTAGCTCCAGAGGGATCGTACACAGAATCACACCCTTGGTCGTCCGATCCCGGAGCCGCGCCGCCGTCCCCCTCGCAGAGCCAGAAGACAGAAGCCGGTGACAGAAGCAAGAAGACTTCGAAATCGGCGGCAGAAGACTCCAGTCTTCATATGAGGTAGCGCGCCATTGCTCCCACACTAAACCCACATACTCTGGTCACTGTAGGGTGCAGGGCGCAGGGGGGGCGCCCTGGGCAGCAATTAGAGACCTCTTTGGCAAAAGTTTGCATAATATACACTACTCAGACCGGCGATTGTGTCGGCATGGGTTTATAGCGCTGTGGCAGCGTGGACAGGTACCTTATCAGCAGAGATTGAGACCCTAGTATGTATATAGATATACATATGTATATATATATATATATATATATATATATATATAGTTTCCAAGAAAGAGGACGGCACTCACAGGATTTTGTATATAGCGTTTGTAATCCACAAAAGTATCAAAGCATTATCAACTTTTCGGTGACGCAGCACCGTCTTCATGATATATAACCATAAACAAATGTGACCAAGACAAGTAAAGAGAGCCACTTACCACACTTATATGCAAACTAAATCACCAGAAAACACCCTCACCTGTGCAGGATCCCAGCCCGTCCGCCGGAGCAGCACAGCGCACCGCAATGACGTCACCCATCGGTGCGCCAGAGTGACGCGACTTTGCTGCCACGGCAACAGGACGCTGTGAGCACCCGTTGCCCGTCGGCCGGAGCAGCAGAGCGCACCGCAATGACGTCACCAGTTGGTGCGCCAGAGTGACGCGACTTCGCTGCCACGGCAACAGGACGCTGTCAACCCCCGTGGCCGGGACACCATGTATCACGGCCCGGGGAAGACAGACACTCCTTCCAAACACGGCAAAACAGGGGTGGGGTCCCTAAGAATGAAACCATGAGGAGACTACATGTAATGGAAGTACATGTAGGGAGAGGTTAAAAACGCAATGTGCAGCACACTGCGTACAAAATAGGCTGATGGGTGATCAGTAGAGCTTACAAGTATAGGACATGAATAATACGTAAAGTAACAAACAAAAGGCTGGTCAGCCAGTGGTTAGCACAAACTATTCCAACATATCTTCTCATTCAGCCCACGGGGAGCCACAGTGTCCAAGTGGACTATCAATCGGGCTTCCATGACCAATAATTTCTGATTCCTATCACCCCCACATTTTAATTCAGGGAGGTGGTCGATGATCATGTATTTCAGACTGGCCAGACTGTGATTTCTGTCGGCAAAATGTTGAGCCACTGGTTGTTCACTTCTGCCCGAATTTAAAGCCGCCCGGATAGCTGACCGGTGTTGGTTGGCCCGTTCCTTAAAAGGGCGAATGGTTTTGCCCACGTAGTATAGGCCACATGGGCACCTGATGATATAGACCACATGCGTTGTAGTGCAAGTGACCGCATGTTTGATGGGTATGTATTTACCACTGTGAGGATGTCTAAATGATGCTCCTATGTCCATGTGATTGCACGTAGCACAATTTATACAGCGGTAGCAACCCGCCTTGCGGTTATACCCCTGGTGCCAAACCGTCTGAAGTTGGTAATGTCTGTGCGGACAACCCAGTCCCTGATGTTTCTCCCTCGGCGATAGCAAGCCATGGGGGTTTTGGACTTTACTCCACGTAGCTCACTGTCAGTGCTGATGATAGGCCATAACGCCTTTGTTGCTTGTCTAGTGATGGTGCTACTAGTGGTATAATTAGTTGTCCACATAATCTTATCAGCATGTTTGTTGTTAGTTCTGCGGGACTCTGAACTGAAGAGCGTCTCTCTAGGGATTGTTAAAATTTTATTTTTATGTTGTAATAGCAGTTGTTCTGGGTAACCACGCCTCAGGAATTTTAATACCATAGCATCCAACTGTGTTTCCAACATCTGTCTGTCGTTGTTAATCCTGGCTACCCTCAACATTTGCGAATACGGTAACCCAGACTTCAAAGCAGTGGGATGATGGCTTGAAAATCTCAATAAAGTGTTCCGATCAGTTGGTTTCGAGTACACAGAAGAAATGAGACGTCCATCTTGATTGATGAGCTTGACGTCTAAATACTCAATTTCTTTAAAGCTGGTTTTATATTAGAGATGAGCGCCTGAAATTTTTCGGGTTTTGTGTTTTGGTTTTGGGTTCGGTTCCGCGGCCGTGTTTTGGGTTCGACCGCGTTTTGGCAAAACCTCACCGAATTTTTTTTGTCGGATTCGGGTGTGTTTTGGATTCGGGTGTTTTTTTCAAAAAACACTAAAAAACAGCTTAAATCATAGAATTTGGGGGTCATTTTGATCCCAAAGTATTATTAACCTCAAAAACCATAATTTACACTCATTTTCAGTCTATTCTGAATACCTCACACCTCACAATATTATTTTTAGTCCTAAAATTTGCACCGAGGTCGCTGTGTGAGTAAGATAAGCGACCCTAGTGGCCGACACAAACACCGGGCCCATCTAGGAGTGGCACTGCAGTGTCACGCAGGATGTCCCTTCCAAAAAACCCTCCCCAAACAGCACATGACGCAAAGAAAAAAAGAGGCGCAATGAGGTAGCTGTGTGAGTAAGATTAGCGACCCTGGTGGCCGACACAAACACCGGGCCCATCTAGGAGTGGCACTGCAGTGTCACGCAGGATGGCCCTTCCAAAAAACCCTCCCCAAACAGCACATGACGCAAAGAAAAAAAGAGGCGCAATGAGGTAGCTGTGTGAGTAAGATTAGCGACCCTAGTGGCCGACACAAACACCGGGCCCATCTAGGAGTGGCACTGCAGTGTCACGCAGGATGGCCCTTCCAAAAAACCCTCCCCAAACAGCACATGACGCAAAGAAAAAAAGAGGCGCAATGAGGTAGCTGTGTGAGTAAGATTAGCGACCCTAGTGGCCGACACAAACACCGGGCCCATCTAGGAGTGGCACTGCAGTGTCACGCAGGATGTCCCTTCCAAAAAACCCTCCCCAAACAGCACATGACGCAAAGAAAAAAAGAGGCGCAATGAGGTAGCTGTGTGAGTAAGATTAGCGACCCTAGTGGCCGACACAAACACCGGGCCCATCTAGGAGTGGCACTGCAGTGTCACGCAGGATGTCCCTTCCAAAAAACCCTCCCCAAACAGCACATGACGCAAAGAAAAAAAGAGGCGCAATGAGGTAGCTGACTGTGTGAGTAAGATTAGCGACCCTAGTGGCCGACACAAACACCGGGCCCATCTAGGAGTGGCACTGCAGTGTCACGCAGGATGTCCCTTCCAAAAAAACCCTCCCCAATCAGCACATGATGCAAAGAAAAAGAAAAGAAAAAAGAGGTGCAAGATGGAATTGTCCTTGGGCCCTCCCACCCACCCTTATGTTGTATAAACAAAACAGGACATGCACACTTTAACCAACCCATCATTTCAGTGACAGGGTCTGCCACACGACTGTGACTGATATGACGGGTTGGTTTGGACCCCCCCCAAAAAAGAAGCAATTAATCTCTCCTTGCACAAACTGGCTCTACAGAGGCAAGATGTCCACCTCATCTTCACCCTCCGATATATCACCGTGTACATCCCCCTCCTCACAGATTATCAATTCGTCCCCACTGGAATCCACCATCTCAGCTCCCTGTGTACTTTGTGGAGGCAATTGCTGCTGGTCAATGTCTCCGCGGAGGAATTGATTATAATTCATTTTAATGAACATCATCTTCTCCACATTTTCTGGATGTAACCTCGTAAGCCGATTGCTGACAAGGTGAGCGGCGGCACTAAACACTCTTTCGGAGTACACACTTGTGGGAGGGCAACTTAGGTAGAATAAAGCCAGTTTGTGCAAGGGCCTCCAAATTGCCTCTTTTTCCTGCCAGTATAAGTACGGACTGTGTGACGTGCCTGCTTGGATGCGGTCACTCATATAATCCTCCACCATTCTATCAATGTTGAGAGAATCATATGCAGTGACAGTAGACGACATGTCCGTAATCGTTGTCAGGTCCTTCAGTCCGGACCAGATGTCAGCATCAGCAGTCGCTCCAGACTGCCCTGCATCACCGCCAGCGGGTGGGCTCGGAATTCTGAGCCTTTTCCTCGCACCCCCAGTTGCGGGAGAATGTGAAGGAGGAGATGTTGACAGGTCGCGTTCCGCTTGACTTGACAATTTTGTCACCAGCAGGTCTTTCAACCCCAGCAGACCTGTGTCTGCCGGAAAGAGAGATCCAAGGTAGGCTTTAAATCTAGGATCGAGCACGGTGGCCAAAATGTAGTGCTCTGATTTCAACAGATTGACCACCCGTGAATCCTTGTTAAGCGAATTAAGGGCTGCATCCACAAGTCCCACATGCCTAGCGGAATCGCTCCCTTTTAGCTCCTTCTTCAATGCCTCCAGCTTCTTCTGCAAAAGCCTGATGAGGGGAATGACCTGACTCAGGCTGGCAGTGTCTGAACTGACTTCACGTGTGGCAAGTTCAAAGGGCATCAGAACCTTGCACAACGTTGAAATCATTCTCCACTGCACTTGAGACAGGTGCATTCCATCTCCTATATCGTGCTCAATTGTATAGGCTTGAATGGCCTTTTGCTGCTCCTCCAACCTCTGAAGCATATAGAGGGTTGAATTCCACCTCGTTACCACTTCTTGCTTCAGATGATGGCAGGGCAGGTTCAGTAGTTTTTGGTGGTGCTCCAGTCTTCTGTACGTGGTGCCTGTACGCCGAAAGTGTCCCGCAATTTTTCTGGCCACCGACAGCATCTCTTGCACGCCCCTGTCGTTTTTTAAAAAATTCTGCACCACCAAATTCAAGGTATGTGCAAAACATGGGACGTGCTGGAATTTGCCCATATTTAATGCACACACAATATTGCTGGCGTTGTCCGATGCCACAAATCCACAGGAGAGTCCAATTGGGGTAAGCCATTCCGCGATGATCTTCCTCAGTTGCCGTAAGAGGTTTTCAGCTGTGTGCGTATTCTGGAAAGCGGTGATACAAAGCGTAGCCTGCCTAGGAAAGAGTTGGCGTTTGCGAGATGCTGCTACTGGTGCCGCCGCTGCTGTTCTTGCGGCGGGAGTCCATACATCTACCCAGTGGGCTGTCACAGTCATATAGTCCTGACCCTGCCCTGCTCCACTTGTCCACATGTCCGTGGTTAAGTGGACATTGGGTACAACTGCATTTTTTAGGAGACTGGTGAGTCTTTTTCTGACGTCCGTGTACATTCTCGGTATCGCCTGCCTAGAGAAGTGGAACCTAGATGGTATTTGGTAACGGGGGCACACTGCCTCAATAAATTGTCTAGTTCCCTGTGAACTAACGGCGGATACCGGACGCACGTCTAACACCAACATAGTTGTCAAGGACTCAGTTATCCGCTTTGCAGTAGGATGACTGCTGTGATATTTCATCTTCCTCGCAAAGGACTGTTGAACAGTCAATTGCTTACTGGAAGTAGTACAAGTGGGCTTACGACTTCCCCTCTGGGATGACCATCGACTCCCAGCGGCAACAACAGCAGCGCCAGCAGCAGTAGGCGTTACACGCAAGGATGCATCGGAGGAATCCCAGGCAGGAGAGGACTCGTCAGACTTGCCAGTGACATGGCCTGCAGGACTATTGGCATTCCTGGGGAAGGAGGAAATTGACACTGAGGGAGTTGGTGGGGTGGTTTGCGTGAGCTTGGTTACAAGAGGAAGGGATTTACTGGTCAGTGGACTGCTTCCGCTGTCACCCAAAGTTTTTGAACTTGTCACTGACTTATTATGAATGCGCTGCAGGTGACGTATAAGGGAGGATGTTCCGAGGTGGTTAACGTCCTTACCCCTACTTATTACAGCTTGACAAAGGGAACACACGGCTTGACACCTGTTGTCCGCATTTCTGGTGAAATACCTCCACACCGAAGAGCTGATTTTTTTGGTATTTTCACCTGGCATGTCAACGGCCATATTCCTCCCACGGACAACAGGTGTCTCCCCGGGTGCCTGACTTAAACAAACCACCTCACCATCAGAATCCTCCTGGTCAATTTCCTCCCCAGCGCCAGCAACACCCATATCCTCCTCATCCTGGTGTACTTCAACACTGACATCTTCAATCTGACTATCAGGAACTGGACTGCGGGTGCTCCTTCCAGCACTTGCAGGGGGCGTGCAAATGGTGGAAGGCGCATGCTCTTCACGTCCAGTGTTGGGAAGGTCAGGCATCGCAACCGACACAATTGGACTCTCCTTGTGGATTTGGGATTTCAAAGAACGCACAGTTCTTTGCGGTGCTTTTGCCAGCTTGAGTCTTTTCAGTTTTCTAGCGAGAGGCTGAGTGCTTCCATCCTCATGTGAAGCTGAACCACTAGCCATGAACATAGGCCAGGGCCTCAGCCGTTCCTTGCCACTCCGTGTGGTAAATGGCATATTGGCAAGTTTACGCTTCTCCTCCGACAATTTTATTTTAGGTTTTGGAGTCCTTTTTTTACTGATATTTGGTGTTTTGGTTTTGACATGCTCTGTACTATGCCATTGGGCATCGGCCTTGGCAGACGACGTTGCTGGCATTTCATCGTCTCGGCCATGACTAGTGGCAGCAGCTTCAGCACGAGGTGGAAGTGGATCTTGATCTTTCCCTAATTTTGGAACCTCAACATTTTTGTTCTCCATATTTTAATAGGCACAACTAAAAGGCACCTCAGGTAAACAATGGAGATGGATGGATTGGATACTAGTATACAATTATGGACGGGCTGCCGAGTGCCGACACAGAGGTAGCCACAGCCGTGAACTACCGCACTGTACTGTGTCTGCTGCTAATATATAGACTGGTTGATAAAGAGATAGTATACTCGTAACTAGTATGTATGTATAAAGAAAGAAAAAAAAACCACGGTTAGGTGGTATATACAATTATGGACGGGCTGCCGAGTGCCGACACAGAGGTAGCCACAGCCGTGAACTACCGCACTGTACTGTGTCTGCTGCTAATATATAGACTGGTTGATAAAGAGATAGTATACTCGTAACTAGTATGTATGTATAAAGAAAGAAAAAAAACCACGGTTAGGTGGTATATACAATTATGGACGGGCTGCCGAGTGCCGACACAGAGGTAGCCACAGCCGTGAACTACCGCACTGTACTGTGTCTGCTGCTAATATATAGACTGGTTGATAAAGAGATAGTATACTCGTAACTAGTATGTATGTATAAAGAAAGAAAAAAAAACCACGGTTAGGTGGTATATACAATTATGGACGGGCTGCCGAGTGCCGACACAGAGGTAGCCACAGCCGTGAACTACCGCACTGTACTGTGTCTGCTGCTAATATATAGACTGGTTGATAAAGAGATAGTATACTCGTAACTAGTATGTATGTATAAAGAAAGAAAAAAAAACCACGGTTAGGTGGTATATACAATTATGGACGGGCTGCCGAGTGCCGACACAGAGGTAGCCACAGCCGTGAACTACCGCACTGTACTGTGTCTGCTGCTAATATATAGACTGGTTGATAAAGAGATAGTATACTCGTAACTAGTATGTATGTATAAAGAAAGAAAAAAAAACCACGGTTAGGTGGTATATACAATTATGGACGGGCTGCCGAGTGCCGACACAGAGGTAGCCACAGCCGTGAACTACCGCACTGTACTGTGTCTGCTGCTAATATATAGACTGGTTGATAAAGAGATAGTATACTCGTAACTAGTATGTATGTATAAAGAAAGAAAAAAAAACCACGGTTAGGTGGTATATACAATTATGGACGGGCTGCCGAGTGCCGACACAGAGGTAGCCACAGCCGTGAACTACCGCACTGTACTGTGTCTGCTGCTAATATATAGACTGGTTGATAAAGAGATAGTATACTCGTAACTAGTATGTATGTATAAAGAAAGAAAAAAAAACCACGGTTAGGTGGTATATACAATTATGGACGGGCTGCCGAGTGCCGACACAGAGGTAGCCACAGCCGTGAACTACCGCACTGTACTGTGTCTGCTGCTAATATATAGACTGGTTGATAAAGAGATAGTATACTCGTAACTAGTATGTATGTATAAAGAAAGAAAAAAAAACCACGGTTAGGTGGTATATACAATTATGGACGGGCTGCCGAGTGCCGACACAGAGGTAGCCACAGCCGTGAACTACCGCACTGTACTGTGTCTGCTGCTAATATAGACTGGTTGATAAAGAGATAGTATACTACTAATATTATATACTGGTGGTCAGGTCACTGGTCACTAGTCACACTGGCAGTGGCACTCCTGCAGCAAAAGTGTGCACTGTTTAATTTTAATATAATATTATGTACTCCTGGCTCCTGCTATAACCTATAACTGGCACTGCAGTAGTGCTCCCCAGTCTCCCCCACAATTATAAGCTGTGTGAGCTGAGCAGTCAGACAGATATATAATATATATATAGATGATGCAGCACACTGGCCTGAGCCTGAGCAGTGCACACAGATATGGTATGTGACTGACTGAGTCACTGTGTGTATCGCTTTTTTCAGGCAGAGAACGGATATATTAAATAAACTGCACTGTGTGTCTGGTGGTCACTCACTATATAATATATTATGTACTCCTGGCTCCTGCTATAACCTATAACTGGCACTGCAGTAGTGCTCCCCAGTCTCCCCCACAATTATAAGCTGTGTGAGCTGAGCAGTCAGACAGATATATATAATATTATATATAGATAATAGATGATGCAGCACACTGGCCTGAGCCTGAGCAGTGCACACAGATATGGTATGTGACTGAGTCACTGTGTGCTGTGTATCGCTTTTTTCAGGCAGAGAACGGATTATAAATAAAAGTGGTGGTCACTGGTCACTATCAGCAAAACTCTGCACTGTACACTACTGAGTACTCCTAATGCTCCCCAAAATTAGTAAATCAAGTGTCTCTCTAATCTATTCTAATTCTAAACGGAGAGGACGCCAGCCACGTCCTCTCCCTATCAATCTCAATGCACGTGTGAAAATGGCGGCGACGCGGGCTCCTTATATAGAATCCGAGTCTCGCGATAGAATCCGAGCCTCGCGAGAATCCGACAGCGTCATGATGACGTTCGGGCGCGCTCGGGTTAACCGAGCAAGGCGGGAAGATCCGAGTCGCTCGGACCCGTGAAAAAAAAACATGAAGTTCTGGCGGGTTCGGATTCAGAGAAACCGAACCCGCTCATCTCTATTTTATATGTGAACTTGATTGGACCAGGTAAGGTATTGATATAATCAATGGTGTTGCTGAATTCATCCTCAGTACCTGACCAAAAGATGATTAAATCATCTATATACCGTAAAAACAGCTTAACATGCCGAGAAAACACTGCATTACTGAAAAATAATTTCTTTTCCTGAATAAACATAAAAATGTTTGCATATGTCGGTGAGACGTTGGAACCCATTGAACAACCAGATTTCTGGATGTAGTACTGACCATCAAATAGAAAATAATTGCAACACAAGTGAAAGCAAACCAAGTATAAATGTTATGTTGGGTCCCTGGTATAGGTTACTGGATTGTAGAAACATATCCATAGCTTCAAGGCCTTCATCATGAGGGATAGATGTATACAAGCTTTGTACATCTAGCGTGCACATTAAAAGATCAAATGGTTTCTCTACGTATGGTTGAATGGCCTTGAGGAATGCCGAAGTGTCCTTCAAATAAGAGCTCTCCTGTACGATACAAGGCTGCAAAAGGGTATCGAGGTATTGTGAAATGGGTTGATACAAGGATCCCTGAGCTGACACAATTGGGCGACCCGGAGGGCGAATCGGATCTTTGTGAATCTTTGGGATTGAATACAGGACCGGAGTGATGGGATGCTTCTGGATCAAAGCTGTACAGACACGATCGGAGATGGTACCTTCATGTTTAGCTGTTAATAGAAGAGTGTCCAGTTCTTTCTTGAATTCTAGAGTGGAATCCCGGGGTAATTTTTGATACACCACAGTGTCACCAAGTTGGCTCATCATTTCGGTACGGTAGTCAAAAGTGTTCATGATGACAATAGCTCCGCCCTTGTCCGCTGGGCGGATAACAATGTCCTCTGATTTTCCCAGACCTGTGAGCGCCTGTCTCTCTCCCCTAGTGAGATTGAATCTAGTTGTTCTATTTTCTGAATTATATTTCTGTATGGAGTCATCAAGTAACCGCGTGAAACACTTCAGTGAGGGATTATGTATCGGAGGATCAAACGTAGACTTGATCTTACTCCTGCAGAATTTTTCAATGGCATCAACTTCTCCCGGAGGTGCAGTGTTTGCTGCAAAATGTTCACGTAGTCTGAGGTTTCTACCAAATCTGTGTAAATCCCAACTCCAGTCAAAGGCAGAATGACTGTTAGTGGGAACAAACGTCAAACCCTTACTCAATACAGAAAGTTCATCAGGAGTGAGGACACGGTCTGATAAATTGAAGATTACTTGTTCTTCTTCCACGGCGGTCTGCCTACCCCTCTTTTTTTGGCCACCTCTCCTCGTGCGCTGTCGCTTGGTTCCCCCATGCGTGTGCGTATGCCTAAAGGGACTGATTGTGATGGTCCTGCTTCTTCTCCCTCAGAAATAACGAAATCGCTGTCACTCTGTGACGTGGTTGCTTCACCAGGTTGTTTCCACCTGCGTTGTGGTTTGTAATTACGTGTGTACTGTTTTTGATTTCTGGACTGACCACCACTTGTCCAGTGGTACACACGGTTGTCCTCATAATCTTGTATTACCTTCAAACGTTTCATTTTTTTAAATTTCATCAAATCTTGTCGGTATTTGTTACATTGGGTTTGTAACCTAGTAAGCCAATCATTGGTAGTATCTGTTTGGAGTAACTGCAATTTTGAATTCTCCAATTCAATGATTTTACCTTTAACATTCTTAAGTTCTTTGGACGCCTCCTCTACTACTAATATCATTAGGTCGAAGGAACACTTATTAAGAATGGCCACCCACTTACGACAGAACTCAGGACTTTGTCTGCCGATGGTGGGGGCGTTCCTGACCCGGAAACCCCGAGGGATATATTTATCCCGATAATAATCAGATAGTGTGAGACCATGTAGCGTATAATCAATTTCACATTTTTTCATTCTGAAAAGTGCCTGAAAGATCTCCTCACACGAATCAACCGGAATAGCATATTGAGGGTCATCCAAAAACAAGATTTTATCAATTTGTTCAGTAGTGAAGCTCAAGGTTTCCCCCAGTGGTAGTACCGGTGTGTGTGGTACATCATGTGACATATTGACCTAATGTCATTAACAAATTTTTGAAACGTTAGAAAAACTACTGAAAACCGCAGCAGCCTAAAAAATTATGTAGTAAGTTTGCATATAAGTGTGGTAAGTGGCTCTCTTTACTTGTCTTGGTCACATTTGTTTATGGTTATATATCCTGAAGACGGTGCTGCGTCACCGAAACGTCGATAATGCTTTGATACTTTTGTGGATTACAAACGCTATATACAAAATCCTGCGAGTGCCGTCCTCTTTCTTGGAAACTATCATCACGTGGAGTTGTGTTTGGACTTGGGGCCTCGAGGTATTTGTTTTTGTTTTTTGAGTGCCGATCTGCTGGAGGTTATTTATATATATATATATATATATATATATATATATATATCTCTCTTAAAGATGCTGTCTTGGAGACATGAGTATACATGGTCCTAGAGTCAGAGTCGATTTCTGCTTGACGTGTCCTGTAGAATATGCAATGGACAGATGATGCCGACTTAAGAGGCATATGGAAGGCTGAGGATTGTGTGAAGAAGGGTTCTCGGACCTGGTTTCCACAGCTATAGCTGGTAATTCTGATATTTTGCCTTATATTCCTGCACAGCCTAGGAAAGCATGACATTATCAAATGCAGCCTTTCGAATAAAGAAACAAGAAAGTCCGAGGTGCGTCCTTTCTTGCCAGAGGCGGGGGCAGAGGAAAGAAGCTGCACAACACAGCTAGTTCCCAGGAACAGAAGTCCTCCCCGGCCTCTACAAAAATCCACCGCATGTCGCTGGGCTCCACAGGCGGAGCTAGGCCCGGTGGGAGCACGCCTTCGTAAGTTCAGCCACAAGTGGGTTCACTCCCTGTTAGATCCCTGGGCAATAGATATTGTGTCTCAGGGATACAAGCTGGATTTTGAGAAGATGGCCTCTCACCGGCGGCCCTGCCGGCTTCCCCCCACAAGAGGGAAACAGTGTTAACTGCAATTCACAAATTGTATCTTCAACAGGTGGTGGTCAAGGTTCCCCTCCTTCAACAAGGAGGGGGTTATTATTCGACCATGTTGTAGTCCCGAAACCAGACGGTTCGGTCAGACCCATATTGAATTTAAAATCCCTGAACATATACCTTAAAAGGTTCAAGTTCAAGATGGAATCGCTAAGAGCGGTCATTGCAAGCCTGAAAGGGGGAGATTTTATGGTGACTCGGGACATAAAGGATGCATACCTTCATGTCCCCATTTATCCACCTCATCAGGCGTACCTCAGAATTGCGGTACGGGATTGTCATTACCAATTTCAGATGTTGCCGTTTGGTCTCTCTTGAGAATATTCACCAAGTTTATGGCGGAAATGATGGTGCTCCTGCGGAAGCAAGGTGTCACTATTATCACGTACTTGGACGATCTCCTCATATAAGCGAGATCAAGAGAGCAGTTGCTGAACAGCGTATCACTTTCTCTGGAAGTGTAACGGCAACACGGCTGGATTCTATATATTCCAAAGTCGCAGTTGGTTCCTACAGCTCATCTGCCTCTCCTAGGCATGATCCTAGACACAGACCAGAAAAGGGTTTATCTCCCGATAGAGAGAGCTCAGGAGCTCATGACACTGATCAGGAATCTATTAAAACCAAAACAGGTGTCAGTGTATCACTGCACTCGAGTCCTGGGAAGGAGGGTGGCATCATACGAGGCCATTCCCTTCGGCAGGTTCCATGCGAGGACTTTCCAATGGGACTTACTGGACAAATGGTCCGGATCACATCTTCAGATTAATCACACTATCCCCCAGGGCCAGGGTGTCTCTCCTGTGGTGGCTGCAGAGTGCTCACCTACTCGAAGGTCGCAGATTCGGCATTCAGGACTGGGTCCTGGTGACCACGGATGCAAGCCTCCGAGGGTGGGGGGCAGTCACACAGGGAAGAAATTTCCAAGGGCTGTGGTCAAGGCAGGAGACTTGCCTTCACATCAATATCCTGGAACTAAGGGCCATATACAATGCCCTAAGTCAAGCGGAGACCCTGCTTCGTGACCAACCGGTTCTGATTCAGTCAGACAATATCACCGCAGTGGCTCATGTAAACCGCCAAGGCGGCACAAGGAGCAGGGTGGCGATGGTAAAAGCCTCCAGAATTCTTCGCTGGGCAGAGAATCACGTAAGCGCACAGTCAGCAGTGTTCATTCCGGGAGTGGACAACTGGAAAGCAGACTTCCTCAGTAGGCACGACCTCCACCCGGGAGAGTGGAGACTTCATCAAGAAGTCTTCATGCAGATTGCAAGTCGGTGGGAACTGCCACAGGTGGACATGATGGCATCCCGCCTCAACAAAAAGCTACAGAGATATTGCGCCAGGTCAAGAGACCCTCAGGCGATAGCTGTGGACGCACTGGTGACACCATGGGTGTTCCCGTCGGTCTATGTATTTCCTCCTCTTCCTCTCATACCCAAGGTGCTGAGAATCATAAGGAAAAGAGGAGTGAGAACAATACTCTTTGTTCCGGATTGGCCAAGAAGGACTTGGTATCCAGATCTGCAAGAAATGCTCACAGAGGACCCGTGGCCTCTGCCTCTAAGACAGGACTTGTGCAACAGGGGCCCTGTCTGTTCCTAGACTTACCGCGGCTGCGTTTGACGGCATGGCGGTTGAACGCCGGATCCTAGCAGAAAAAGGCATTCCGGATGAGGTCATTCCTACGCTGATAGAGGCTAGGAAGGATGTGACGGCTCAACATTATCACCGTATATGGCGAAAATATGTTGCTTGGTGTGAGGTCAGGAATGCCCCTACGGAGGAATTCCAGCTGGGCCGTTTTCCTTCACTTCCTACAGTCGGGAGTGACTTTGGGCCTGAAATTGGGTTCCATTAAGGTCCAGATTTCGTCCCTATCCATTTTCTTTCAAAAAGAACTGGCTTCTCTTCCTGAAGTTCAGACGTTGTAAAGGGAGTGCTGCATATTCAGCCCCCTTTTGTGCCGCCAGTGGCACCTTGGGATCTTAACGTGGTGTTGAGTTTCCTGAAGTCACACTGGTTTGAGCCACTCAAAACCGTGGAGTTAAAATTTCTCACGTGGAAGGTGGTCATGCTATTAGCCTTGGCTTCAGCTAGGCGTGTGTCAGAATTAGCGGCTTTGTCACATAAAAGCCCCTACCTGGTTTTCCATATGGACAGGGCAGAATTGCGGACCCGTCCACAATTTCTGCCAAAAGTGGTGTCATCTTTTCATATGAACCAACCTATTGTGGTGCCTGTGGCTACTCGTGACTTGGAGGATTCCGAGTTGCTTGATGTGGTCAGGGCTTTGAAGGTTTATGTAGCCAGAACGGCTAGAGTCAGGAAAACTGAGTCGCTGTTTATCCTGTATGCATCCAACAAGCTGGGTGCTCCTGTTTCAAAGCAAACTATTGCTCGCTGGATCTGTAACACGATTCAGCAGGCTCATTCTGCGGCTGGTTTGCCGCTTCCAAAATCAGTAAAGCCCACTCCACAAGGAAGGTGGGCTCTTCTTGGGCAGCTGCCCGAGGGGTCTCGGCATTACAGCTTTGCCGAGCAGCTACTTGGTCAGGTTCAAACACACTTGCAAAGTTTTACAAGTTTGATACCCTGGCTGAGGAGGGCCTTGTGTTTGCTCATTCGGTGCTGCAGAGTCATCCGCACTCTCCCGCCCGTTTGGGAGCTTTGGTATAATCCCCATGGTCCTTACGGAGTCCCCAGCATCCACTAGGACATTAGAGAAAATAAGATTTTACTTACCGGTAAATCTATTTCTTGTAGTCCGTAATGGATGCTGGGCGCCCGTCCCAAGTGCGGACTTCTTCTGCAATAACTTGTATATAGTTATTGCTTAAATAAGGGTTATGTTTGGTTGCATCAGGGTTGATCTGATGCTCCGTTGTTGTTCATACTGTTAACTGGGTAAGTTTATCACAAGTTATACGGTGTAATTGGTGTGACTGGTATGAGTCTTGCCCTGGATTCCAAAATACTTTCCTTGTACTGTCAGCTCTTCCGGGCACAGTTTCTCTAACTGAGGTCTGGAGGAGGGACATAGAGGGAGGAGCCAGAGCACACCAGTATCCAAATTCTTTCTTAAAGTGCCCTGTCTCCTGCGGAGCCCGTCTATTCCCCATGATCCTTACGGAGTCCCCAGCATCCACTACGAACTACGAGAAATAGATTTACCGGTAAGTAAAATCTTATTATTACGATCTGTTGATTTAGAATATAGATTAGTTGAGATAAGGCCATCCTGGATGAAAATAGCAACATCCAGGAAATGGACCTCATCAGAACTATAAGCAAAGGTAAATTTGACAGGAATGGCACCCGAATTATGCAAATTGATATGATTCACCAAATCACTGCTGTCACCTTTCCAAAAAATTAATAGGTCGCCAATGTAGCGACAGAAAAAAATGATCCTGCTAGCAATAGAAACATCAGAGAAAAATACAGACTGCTCCACATCAAACATAAATATGTTTGCATATGAGGGGGCTACGGCCGCCCCCATAGCACAGCCGACCAATTTTAGGTAGAACAACCCATTGTACAGAAAGACATTATGGGTAAGTACAAATTGTAACAAATTAAGTACAAATGAAATCTCCTGCCCATTATATGATGTTTGACCATTAAGGAACCGTCCCACCGCCGCCATACCTAAATTATGGGGTATGACGGTATATAGGCTGGTCACATCAATGGTAACCATAACAACATCAGTATCCAACCTAGGTAAGGCCAACAGTTTGATTAGCAGTGAAGTTGTATCTAATAGATATCTAGGATGGGCCCTAATGTACGGCTGTAATAAACTAAGTAGACAGAAACCAGTTGTGATAACCCTCCACGGGCCGCAATGATCGGCCTACCCGGGGGATCAACCAATGATTTATGGCTCTTTGGAGTAGTGTAAAATAAAGGGACCAAAGGAAATGCAGGTAGTAAGACTTTACACAACTGATCCGTGATAAAGCCATTATCCATGGCCTCCTTCAGAATCATTGAAAGTTCCGTATTGAATAGGGCAGACAACCCTGAGGTAGTAAACAGTAAGTCAAAGAGTCCTTCAGATGCAGAGCCACCTGTTGTTTGTACTTGGTCAAGTCCTGGATCACCAGGGCACCCCCCTTGTCAGCTGGCCGGAATATCAAATCTTTATTGTTAGATAAATTATCCAATGCCAGTTGTTCATCGAGGGTTAAATTGTGTCGCTTCGGCGGTAATTTCTGTATAGATGACTGCACATCATCTTCTAGTAATCGCATGAAGGTCTTGATTGAGGGATTGAATGACTGTGGCTCAAATGAGGATTTAGGAAGTAATTTAGATAATTGGGGGGGGGGGGGGGGAATCCCAGAATTGGAGGCAGATTCCAGACCGGTCTGAACAGCAGCAGTTGTAACTTTGCGTTTGCCATAAAGTTCACTTAATTTCAGTTGCCGATGTAGTTTGATGTTCAACCCTCCAATCTAGTGGATTAAATCTAGATGAAGGTACAAATGAGAAGCCTCTAGATAAGACCGCCGTCTCAGTCTTAGAAAGCTCATATGACGACAAATTAACGATCAGGTTTTGTTCTTTTTTTGCCTTCTGCCACGATCCCTGCCTTTTACTTTGGCCACGCCTCCTTGTGTACTTGCGGTATCGTGGGAATATTGTGCCCGGGTTGTAACCCCTAAAGGGTCAGTTTGTCCACGATTAATACCATCTGCACTATTCCTCTCATTATCACTAGTTGATGAATTAAAGTCAGTGGATGAATCTATCTCTCTGCCTCCCGGTCTCTGGTTACGTCTGAAGAAAGGTTTTCTGAAAGCATTCCCTCTAGCTGGATATGTCCACTGGTAGACAGTGTTCAATTCGTAGTCTGAATCAACTTTAGCTTGTTTGGTCTTTTCAAATTTTATCAAGTCTCTTTTATAGATCTGTAGCTGTGCGTTCAATTTCATATACCAATCTGTATCTGTGTCCTCAACAAGGCTGGGTTTGCTGGTAATATCCATTATTTGTTTTCCATTCTTGACAAAAATCTCCCACAAAGCGTATAACATTCGTCTTCTCTGAGGAGGATTTCTGATTTGTCGGAAAGATGAGATCATCTTTACTGATTTTTGAGGTGTAATTAAAAAAAAATTGATACTCCTTTTGATATAGCCTCTTTCCACAAGTCGTTTCTTAAGTTCTACACTTCTGTTTTTAAAAGTATGTAGATCTGAACAATTTCTATGCAAATTGAGAAATTCTCCCTTCAGAATATTCTTGATGGTAGGAGGAAAATGAGAACTTCTGTTGTGCAGTAGACTATTTGTTGCGGTTTTCTTTCTAAAGAGATCTGTTGATAGTTCTTAATTATTCTTGTGGGTAATTCTGAGATCCAAAAATGTGATGGTCTCTTTACTGATATCAGAGAACTGGAGAGAGTTCAGATGCTAGATCTACATTACTAATTGGAATGAAAATTAAATTTGCAAAGAGATGTTAGAATAACTAGATTTGCTTACTATTGAAAAATATGCACAAGACATGACCTAATTAATATTTATAAGTATAATTGAGGTCAATACAAAGATATGAGATTTTTTTCATACAAAGGACCATGCAAAGTACAAAGAGAGATCAGTTGTGAATAGAAGAAAAGATTTGTCCATGAGCATAGTAAGGAGTTCTTTAGTGTAAGAGGCTATGCTGTAGAATTAACTTCATACTTGCCTACGTTTGAAAAAGCTTTCAGGACGATTGTGAAAGCAACACCCGTGTGTTTCTTTAACCTGTTACCAACAGATCTCCTTTGGCTCCCTGGACCGCTGCAGTGATGTGGCAGTTTCTGACCACTGACATCACTGCCAGAATCACACCCCAGAATGCTGTGCGACTGGCATTCTAGAGAGCATGCACCAGGAAACCACAGTGTCGGGAAGGGAACTTAATTCTCCTCCATGCACTATTTGGTTATAGAGGCCCCCACCCCCATGGGCTTATACCACCCCTTCCTCCCCCACATGCAGAGCACAGCGGTGGAAGTGTCAGGGGGTACTGATGATCAGTTCTCCGTGCAGCAGCTAATCTCAACAGTGCGCTCAGATTAATGTGTCTTTCCCTCAGTCTAATGCTAAAATTGCAGCTGTCAAACAGTTTTTTTTATACTTTCTCTAATTTAATATACCTAGAATTTATGAAGGGTTTTACTTGCAGTAATACGAATCAGCAAATGCATTTATGAAAATACAGTTATTATATGCAGTACTGTATGTGGACTGTGATTACAGCAGGATACTCTATCATGCATACAGTATGTTCCATATTCTCATTTGCTACATTTTCTCCCACCGGGGTTGTACATCACTTCATCTAACTGTGGCATGGATGAGGTCTCAGAGGAAATTATTTTGTTTTGTTCTATCAACTTGCAACAACTTAGTAGAAGTCATCATTGGGGTGACTGATCCACAGAATTCATCTACTTGCCAGTATTGCGTCAAGCAGGTTTATTATTATTATTATCGTTATTCCTTGCTTGAGTACCCATGAGGATTGTAAAATTTTACTGTATTGGGGATTTATTTTGCCATTCTTTGGCCCATTGCATTTCAAATTTATAGGCGTCTTTTTTTTTTTAAACCTTTTTATGGGGTGTATTCAATAGGTGTCGGAAGCTGCCGTCTTGTTGGAAAGACTGCAGCTTCCGACAGATTTTGGTCGGAAGGGGTTCAGACTTATTCAGTATATGTTGTTTTTGTCCGACAAGTCAGGAATTCCCGACTTGCTGGAAAACACGTGGATCGGTAGAATAGCCGCAGATCCACGCGCTTCTGTCGGATTTGGCCCTGTTTCCGACAATCTCAATCCAACTTTTAAAAAAGTTGGATTGAGGTGAGGAGACGGGGGAGCGGTGCGGCGGGCTATGGGAAGTGTGTGGTGGGCTATGGGGAGCGGTGCGGCGGGCTTGGAGCAGCAGGGCATGCATGTACCTGACGGGCATCCCCCCTGCAGCACTCCCTGTCCGGCACTGGGATACACAGCTGAGTGTACCAGCAGCTCCCTATGATCTCACACACAGGGAGCTGCTGTCAGTCTGATTTGGCCACTCCTTTAAATAGGGCTTGTATGCAATTATGTAGCTAAAAAAAAAAATATCCCACCAATTTAGAACAGCATCTGAGGAACAGCCCTGCTCAATAACAGGAGAATCAAGTTTTGTAATTACTGCAATATCCGCTTTTAGAAAAAAACAGACTTCTTTTATTTTAGTGGTTCAGGAACGGGTGTGGATCATTAAGTAGACCTGGAAAAGGTCGACCTGGGAAAAAGGTCAACATGATCAAAAGGTGGACAGGAAAAAGTTTGACAGAGGAAAAGTTGACACAGGAAAAGGTTTTTTGGCCAGTAATTAGTGTACCGCGTCCCCTCACATTGCTTGCGGATACCCCCCAAAAGTATTTCTTGTCAGTGTTTAAAAAAACCCAAACATTTTTAGTTCACTTTGTTGCAATTACATAATTAATTAAATAAAAAAAAAAAAAAAAATATATATATATATATATATATATATATACACACACACTTCTGGGAAAAAAACAAGACAAAATTTGTGTTGGTCTGTAACTATTAGGTGATATTAATATTGGAATGTGACTAGACCAAATAGTGTCAAAATAGTTTCAACAGAAAGTTAATAGAAGCCACAGGCATTAAAGCAAACATCCATTGATACAGAAGCCTTGTAATCTACCACACTACAAATTAAATGGTAAACAAATGAAATTGCATTATCTAGGATTCAGTTTGTTATTCTGCTCATATCCAGACATTTTTGAAGAATTTGAAAAAATATTTTGTTAACACTAAACTAATTCTAAGCATTAAGTATTAATTTTCATGTGAAAAACAGGGTATTATCATGAATTTTGCCCGATGTTTCGTATTGGGATATAATTGAATAACGCATCTTTTTTGTACCAAAATTTCCTGTTTTCTTGCAAAAGCACTTAGGATCCTTGATAAGTTTCCAAAACTATGTGTTTTTGCGCCGTGAAAATGAGGCTGTTATAAGGAATTTTGCAGGTGGAAAAATAAAGTATGTAGGAGAAAAAAAAATCCCAGTTGAATAGTCTGGGTGGTTGGTGTGTGAGGGTCAATTCGCCTCTGTAATTTACTGCCAATTGAATTACCCCCTGACAATACCAAACATACCATACATTTGATTTATATACAGATGTGCAGTGCCAGATTAAGGTCCACATTGGCCTGGAGCTGAAATCTATGAAGGGCCTATTGTTGCCACATAGTGGTTGTGAATTTTTACCTGTGTGGTCAGGGGTGTGTGGTGGCATACTACATCACTGCACTTCCTCCCCACACTACATCTCTTCACTATATCACTACTGTACTACATCTCCATAATACGGGGCATATTTATCACGATTCGTATCCGAGATGCAGATGTGATACATTTGACCTAAATCGCATTCCTATAATTGAATACATTACAAGGATGTATCCATTATCGCATACAGAAACAGAGCTTGTGAGAAAGCTCTTCCCCTGTGAATCCAGTTGCCACAATTCTCAGAGTATTTTTTGTGAAAAATAGCCTGAGATTGTACTGTGCATGCGCTGCCACCGGCAATTAAGACTCTATGTGGACAAAACACGTGTGTCTGTTTAAATGTGAATGAAAAATATATAAATATGAATATTACAGTATATATTAAACAAAGCCCAGAGCACATGCCTCTCAGCAAACACAGCCAGACACAGATGCATGCTTGTATCTCCTTCAAGTACAAGTGAGACCATATACCGCTGCCAGTATAGTTTCCACTTTCCCTACCTCTCCCTGCTGACAATGCTGCACAGTCACTCCAGCAGCATAACACGGTGGCAATACTTCCTTCACTGAAGCCGGCGATCTCCTTAAGCCGCTAATTGATGCTCCATATAACGCTGTGGTAGTTGGTATGGGTGGATGGTTTGGCGGCTTTCCTGCTGACAAAGCTGCACACTCCTTCCTGCATCTTGAGGTAGGAGCACTTTCATTATAGCCGGCAATATCCTTAAGCCGCTACTTCATTTTCTGGATGCTCCGTATAGCACTGTATCATTCTTTGTGGGTGGGCAGGTAGGACTCACGTGCCTAGTGGGAAATCCGCCACTGGGGGGCAGAGACACAGGTGGAAAGGCTGGAAGAAGCACACATGGTGACGGAGATCAGAGATACAGGTGGGATGAGGTATAGAATGATACAGCTGGAAAGGCTGGAAGAAGCAAACGTGGTGAAGGGGGCGGTTCCGGTATGAATGGTCGACCATGTTATTGTCGACAGTCATTAGGTCGACCACTATTGGTCGACATTGACATGGTCGACATGGACACATGGTCGACACATGAAAATGGTCGACACATGAAAGGTCGACATACGTTTTTTTTACTTTTTTGGGTGTCGTTTTTTGCGTAAAGTGACTGGGAACCCCAATTAGTGCACTGCGTCCCCTCGCATGGCTCGTTTCGCTCGCCATGCTTCGGGCATGGTGCCTTCGCTCCGCTGCCGCTTCGCTCGGCACAGATTACCGTTCCAATCGTAATCCACGTGGATCGTAAAGTATGGAAAAGTTCCCCAAAAGAAAAAAAGTTAAAAAACTCATGTCGACCTTTTCATGTGTCGACCATTTTCATGTGTCGACCATGTGTCCATGTCGACCATGTCAATGTCGACCAATAGTGGTCGACCTAATGACTGTCGACCATAACATGGTAGACCATGTGAACGGATACCGAAGGGGGCATAGAGACAGGTGGAGAGGGGGCATAGATAAAGGTGGGGAGGGAGCAGAGATACAGTTGGAAAGGCTGGCAGAAGCACACATGGTGAAGGGGACAGAGATATAGGTGGGGAGGAGGTACAGATACGGGTGGGGAGGAGGCAGAGACACGGGAGGGGAGGGGGCACAGATATGGGTAGGGAGGAGGCAGAGATACAGGTGGGGAGGGGGCAGAGATACAGGTGGAAAGGCTGGAAGAAGCACACCTATTAAAGGGGGCATAGATACAGGTGAGGAGGGGGCAGAGACACGGGTGTGGAGGGGGCAGAGACACGGGTGGGGAGGGGCACAGACATGGGTGGGGAGGGGGCACCGATATGGGAAGGCAGGAGGCACAGATATGGGTAGGGAGGAGGCACAGATATGGGTAGGGAGGAGGCACAGATGTGGGTGGGGAAGGAGGCACAGATATTGGTGGGGAGGAGGCACAGATATTGGTGGGGAGGAGGCACAGATATGGGTGGGGAAGGAGGCACAGATATGGGTGGGGAAGGAGGCACAGATATGGGTGGGGAGGAGGCACAGATATGGGTGGGGAAGGAGGCACAGATATGGGTGGGGAGGAGGCACAGATATGGGTGGGGAGGGGGCAGAGGCACCAATGGTAAAATAAGCAGTGGCACAGGTGTGAAGGGGAAGAAATAGGTAGGGAAGGGTAAAAGACAGGTAATAAAAAGGTGAAGTGGAACATATTCTAAGAGGCAGTAGAATGAATGATGCAGTCTGACAAAGGCAGCTGCAGCCATATCTGTTGTCCCTGGCCATCACCACCCGGTCCAGTCACAGTGCTTGTGACTGGTACCCAGACAGGAAGCATCGGCAGGGGATAGTAGAGGAGCAGAAAAGAGGTCGGGGGTGCACGGCTAAAGCTTGTGACCCTTGTGGTAACCCCCCTCCACCCCGGCATCCCCACTGGCCACCAGATCTTAAGCTCCTGCTGCCCATACAGCTTCTAAGAGAGAAGCAGTGCACTACAAAAGTACTAATAGAATGTGGGCGGAGCTTCAGATGGGTCCAGGAGACGGGGCTTCAACTGGAAGGCGGGGTTTCTAACGGTTCTTGAAGGCGGAGCTATCGTTCGCTCTGGGAGGCGGAGCTATGGTCCGCTCTGGGAGGCGGAACTTCGGACAGCTCTGGGAGGCCGAGCTTTGGACGCCTCTGGGAGGCGGAGCTACGGACGGTTCTGTGAGGCAGAGTAACGGACGCTCTGGGACGTGGAGCTAAGGATGGCTCTGGGAGGCGGAGCTTCTGACATAGTAACATAGTATCTGAGGTTGAAAAAAGACAATTGTCCATCGAGTTCAACCTATTTGTGGTCTCCTATGCATGATAATTTGACTAAAATTTCTGACTGATGCTGCTGTCAGCTGTTACATTTTATCCCTATTTATAGTAACTATAATGCATGACTATGCACCATACCGCTGGATATCCTTATCCATTAGGAATTTATCTAACCCATTCTTAAAGGTGTTGACAGATTCCGCCATTACAACTCCCTCGGGCAGGGAATTCCAAACACGTATTGTCCTTACCGTGAAAAAGCCTTTACGCCGTATTGTGCGGAATCTCCTCTCCTCTAACCTGAGCGAGTGTCCACGAGTCCTCTGTGTTGATCTAACCAAAAACAGGTCCCGCGCAAGCTCTGTGTATTGTCCCCTTATATATTTGCAGATGTTGATCATATCCCCTCTTAGTCTCCGCTTTTCCAATGTAAACATGCCTAGTCTTTCAAGCCTTTCCTTGTATTCCATCGTCTCCATGCCCTTAATTAGTTTGGTTGCCCTCCTCTGTACCTTTTCAAGCTCCAGGATATCCTTTTTGTAGTATGGTGCCCAGAATTGTACACAGTATTCAAGGTGTGGCTTCACTAGTGATTTATATAACGGGAGTATAATACTCTCGTCCCTAGCATCAATACCCTGTTTTATGCATGCTAATATCTTATTAGCCTTCTTTGCTGCAGTCCTACTTTGGGTACTACTGCTTAGCTTGCTATCTATGAGGACACCTAAGTCCTTTTCCAGTACAGAATCCCCTAATTTTACCCCATTTAGTAGGTAGGTGTAATTTTTGTTCTTGTTACCACAGTGCATTACCTTACACTTGTCTGTGTTGAAGCTCATTCTCCATTTGGCTGCCCATGCTTCTAATTTAACTAAGTCATTCTGAAGAGACTCGGCATCCTCCTCTGTATTTATAGCCTTACACAATTTGGTATCATCTGCAAAAATTGACACCATGCTCTCTAGACCTTCTGTTAGGTCGTTAATGAAAATATTGAACAATAGCGGTCCTAATACTGAGCCTTGCGGCACACCACTTAGCACTTCAGTCCAAGTTGAAAAAGATCCATTAACCACAATGCGCTGCTCCCTGTTATCTAACCAGTTTTTGACCCAAGTGCATATTGTGCTTCCTAGCCCTGATTCTTGTAGCTTGTAGATAAGTCTCATGTGTGGTACAGTATCGAACGCTTTGGCAAAGTCTAAAAAGATTACATCCACGTCTTTACCCTGATCTAGGTTTGCGCTTACTGTTTCATAAAAGCCAAGTAAGTTGGTTTGACAGGATCTGTCCTTCATAAACCCATGTTGATTCCTTTTAATGACCTTATTGACTTCAAGGAACTTCTGAATACTATCTCTTAGAATACCTTCCAATACTTTCCCCACTATAGATGTAAGACTAACTGGTCTATAATTACCTGGTTCAGCTTTACTTCCCTTTTTGAATATAGGCACTACTTCCGCTATACGCCAGTCTTTGGGAACCATACCTGATATAACTGAATCCTTAAAATCAAAGATAGCGGTTTTGCCAGTTCAGAGTGAAGCTCCATTAGAACCCTTGGGTGAATACCATCGGGCCCTGGTGATTTATTAATCTTTAAATGTTTTAATTGGTCACAGACTACTTCCTCGCTTAAATAAGTACCTATCAGTGGGATATTCTCATTATTGAGATTGTGTGTCAGTCCCTGAAATGGGTCCTCTCTAGTGAATACTGTTGAAAAAAACTCATTTAGTGTGTCCGCTATGTCATTATAATTTTTGCTTAAGACTCACAACTTGTCTTTTAAAGGGCCTATACTCTCCTTCTTTAATCTCTTGCTATTAATGTATTTAAATAATTTTTTGGGATTCGCTTTGCTTTCCTTTGCTACTAGTTTTTCAGTTTCTACTTTAGCCGCTCTTATTTCCTTTTTGCAAATTTTGTTACATTCCTTATAGTGCTGAAATGACTCTGCTTCCCCGTCAGATTTGTATTTTTTACATGCTCGCCTTTTCTTGCCCATAAGTTCCTTAATCTTTTTGTTAAGCCACATCGGTTTATGATTTTTATTCCTTTTTTTGCTACTCATAGGAATACATTTGAGTGTATTTTTAGCTAGCAGGAATTTTAGTACCTCCCATTTCTCCGTAGTATTTTTTCCTAAAAACAAACCTTCCCATTCAATATCCCTGAAAAATACCCTCATCTTTTCAAAATTTTCTTTGCTAAAGTTTAGAGTCCTAGTTGAGCCAGTATAGGGCTGTTTATGGAAACTGATATTGAATGTGACCATATTGTGGTCGCTGTTTCCTATGGGTTCCCCTACTATAATATCTGATACCAAATCCCAATTGTTTGTTAATACCAGGTCTAAGATTGCATTGTACCTAGTTGGTTCCTCAATTAGTTGGACTAAGTAGTTATCATTAAGTGTGTTTAAAAACATATTGCCCCTAGCAGTATCACATGAATCGTTTTTCCAGTTTATCTCTGGATAGTTAAAATCTCCCATCACTACTATGTCTCCTACTCCTGCTGCTCTTTCAATTTGCTTTAGTAACAATTCCTCATCAGATGCGTTGATACCAGGCGGCCTATAGCATACACCCCAATACTAAATTTTTTATTCCTTTTTCCCCGCATGCAATTTCTACCCATAATGTCTCGACAGTGTCTACAGTCTCCTCCTGAATATCTTCCCGTATATCAGGTTTTAAAAACGGCTTTACGTAAAGACACACCCCTCCACCCTTTTTATTTAGTCTGTCTCTCCTAAACAGTGTATAGCCCTCTAGATTGATTGTCCAATCATGAGATTCATCCCACCAAGTTTCAGTAATGCCTATAATATCATACTGTTTGCTTGCTGCAAGTATTTCTAGTTCACCCTTTTTACCAGTAATGCTTCTGGTGTTTACATACATACAACTAAGATAAGTATTTTCCCTTGCGTTAGGGACATCTTTCACCTTATGTAGCAATGATGACCTGTAATCGTCATTGGTTAGTGCTTTGGTAAAATCCTTTTTAGTACCCATGTTAGTAACCTTACCGCCTGCTCTTACCCTCCCCCCAACTTCTCCCCCATTTCGTTTACTACCGCCATCCCCACTATTCTCACTGCATGACCCGTAGTTTCTAGCTAAACCCTCCCCCCCAGGCTCCTAGTTTAAAATCTCCTCCAACTTTCTAATCCGTCACGACAAAAGAGCTGGCACCTGACTGAGAAGTCTGCCCAGTGTTCCAGGAACACAAACCCCTCTTTCCTGCACCAATCCCTAAGCCACACATTTACCTCCCTAATCTCCCTCTGCCTCCCTGGACTAGCGCGTGGCACGGGTAATAATTCCGAGAATATTACCTTAGATGTCCTTGCCTTCAGTTTCTTTCCTAAGTCCCTATAGTCTTTCTTAAGGACATCCCACCTTCCGCTAACTTTGTCATTGGTGCCAACGTGCACCAAGACCGCCGGGTCTTTCCCAGCCCCTCCCAACAATCTATCTACCCGGTCCGCGATGTGCCGTACCCGAGCACCCGGGAGACAACAGACTGTACGGCGATCACGGTCCCGGTAGCAGATTGCCCTATCTGCCTTCCTGATGATAGAATCCCCTACCACCACCATCTGACTAGGTACCTTTCTATCTTTTATCCCAACCGCGCCAGAGGGACCGCTCCTCTGGATGCTAGAGGGAGCAGTCTCCTCCGGCACCGTCATTTCTTCACTATCATCCTCCGATTCCTCGTCCAATCGGGCAAATTTGTTCGGGTTTGATAGTTCGGAGATGTCGAGCCTCCCCCTCTTTTTCTTCCTTCTAACTGTGACCCAACTGGCTACGTGATCATCATCCTATTCTACCAGTGACCCCTCCCGCAACTCCTCCACCGTTCTGTCTAAACTACGCTCGAGATTGTGAATCTCCCTCAGTCGCGTGACGGTTTGCTCTAGATCAGTTACCTGGGCTTCCAGGGCAACCGTTCGCACACACCTCGTGCAGATGTAATCACACTGGGCCGGTAGCTCCAGGTGTGCATACATCTTGCACGACATGCACTGAGTGAGGTCCCCAATCACAGCCCCTCCCATATTGTTTGTAAGGTCTAACTCCCTGTTACTCTCAAAGAAAAAGCAGCAAAAATAAAAAGTAGAAGACAAGCAATCTCACTTATACAATAATTAAGCTGGCTTATACTTATCTATCTTTGTGCGGGTCTTGGTCCTTCACTTTTATGCAGCCGTAGGACTCTCTCCTGCGGCACCTATACTCCACTTAGCAGTTGCAGTTGTTCCAGCTCACTGCACCTCCTTTTCACTCGGCTTCCAGCTCCTTTTTGCTGTTTAAAACTCACACTTAGAAATCCAAGCAGCACTTAAAAGAGACAAGCCCTTACACACATCACGGGGATGTAGCTTGGCTTAATTTATGAAAGAAATATTGGATCCAACAATTGCTTTTAATCGTGGACCAGCGTTGTGTGATAGGTCTTCAAAAAAAACCTACGTTTGTGAGTGCAAAATTCTGACCATTAAAAGAACATTCATTAGTATTTGGTGTTTTTGCACTATTGCTTCTTTTCTTCCTAGTACAGCACATTAAGGGATTGAATTCCTCCACGGTCCACTCTCTCTCCTATCCAATTGTGTTAAAGGGCCTCAACCAGCACCCCTTGTATTCATTTTAACAGTGTAAGCGCAATTGTAAATTTTTTCTATTTGTTATGCTCTTGTTTTCTTGGAAAAATTGGTGTTTTTTTCCCTAAAGTTTATATGCTGCTTAATCACACTGTTTAAATCTGCGCAGACAGCACAAAATTTATACTTCATTATTATATCACGGAGATGTAGCATCTGAAAGGTTATTGAGGTGGGTCTTTGGTCGGGACAAGGGGCGGTGCTTCTGGCATAGAAGGGGCTTCTGTGGGCCGGCTGGCTGGGGTCAGTGTTTGTTATTTCAGGTGGCCGGCTTGGAGTGAGCTGCTGGTGGTGACAGGATTTTTTTCCCCTGTCAACATTGGCTGGACTGTGTCAGCGTCCGGAGTCTTACCGGTACGCTGGGGTCGCGGGGCTGGCTTCCTTGGCATTGTGCGGGCAGCGGCGGAGGTGGGCTGCTGCGCCGGATCCGTGGGCAGCAGTAGCGGAGGTGAGGGGGTCCGCTCGTGGCGGCGGGACGCCGCTACAGCGGGTCGCTCTTGCTGAACCGTTGCTTGGAGACCAGGGGCAGTGAGCAATGTGGCTTTGCAAAAAGGTCTGCATTACTGGGCGCCGCCATGTTGGAGACCAAGTTTTAAGCATAGTTCCTGTTTCCTGTTTCTTCCAGCCAATCCAGGGGAAGCTCTCCCTATAAAAGGGGGCTGGTTTAGGACAGGGACGCCAGTGCTTCAAGATGCAACCCTATTGTAGGTGCTTTAGCCTGTGCTCCCAGGATTCCTGCTGTATCTTGGTTCCTCCTGATCCTGCTTGGTCGGTTCTCTGTTGCTGCTGCAGCCCTGCCGTTTCTTGCCTGCTACTGCCTGTGGAAGCGCTCCTGGAAAACCCGGTCCAGTAAGACTCTTTGGGCACAGTCGGCCCCGTGGTCTTCTGCCTCGTCTTTCAAGCCACACTCCACAGATCTCCTTCACCAGCCACGCCTTTGTACCACTGACCACAGCCTGCAGATTATTATCTTCAAGCCTCGTTTTCCAAACCACAGTCCACAGTCCTTGGTTCCAGCCACGTTTTCAACTACCATCCACAGTTCCACAGTTCATCATCTACAGTCTCGTCTTTCAAATCACAGTCCGCAGTTCTCCACCTCCAGCCACGTCTTTAACCATTGTGCTTCAGCCTCAGTTCCCTACCTCAGCCCTGTACATAATAAATACTTTCCATTGACTCTCAAACCCCGCCTACGTTCTTCATTGCTCCGTGTCCCATGCGAAGGAACTATATCCAGCCCCCTCATCTGGTTCATTCACAGCCTGCTACCTCCTCGGGCAAATCTCAGCTGCCGGATCCTCAAACCCTGCCAGCTGTGACAGTAAGCATTGGCCCAATGGATTCGACGGGTGATCAGGCCTCAGGAGGGGATTCAACTGCAGATATCTGGTCTCGCTTAAGTAAGCAGGAGGCCACACAATCTCAAATCGTGCAGTTCATGCAGAGTATGTCCGAACGTCTCAATTCTCTCTGTGTTGCCATGACGGCACCTCAAGTATCTACAGCTGCTCCCACATTGGCACCTCCGGTCCTGCTTCCTCCTGTACCAGTACCACTTCCACGTTTGCATTTGCCACCTCCGAGTAAATTTGATGGGAATCCAAAACAATGCCGCGGGTTTCTTAACCAATGCGAAATCCAGTTCGAACTACAGTCGGCCAACTTCCCATCAGCACGAACCAAAGTAGCCTATATAATTTCTTTACTTACCGGGCAAGCGTTGGAATGGGCTTCACCTTTGTGGGAGAGGATGGATCCCATCTTATCTAACTATCCAGAATTCATGGCCACCTTTCGAAGAATCTTCGACGAACCGGGCAGGACTTCTGCCGCCTCATTGGAGATCCTGCGCCTGCGTCAGGGCACGCGTACGGTCAGTCAGTACGTGATCCAGTTTCACACCCTTTCCTCAGAACTGAACTGGAACGAGGAGGCTCTCATTGCAGCTTTCTGGAGCGGTCTCTCCGAAAAGATCAAAGATGACCTCGCAACTCAGGACGTACCTGATAAGTTGGATAAACTAATTTCTTTATGCAATAAGTTAGATCTGAGGTACAGAGAACGCTGTATGGAGAGGTTGCGGTCAGATCGCCCTAAGCCTTGAGTTGTTCTTCCACCAACACCATCATCACCAACTGTGGAAGAGCCCATGCAGATTAATCGCTCCCACCTCTCCAATGAAGAACGTCAGAGACGGCGACAAGGGAACCTCTGCCTGTATTGTGGTGCATCTGATCACTTTGTTAAAACTTGCAGTCTACGTCCGGGAAACGCCTGCTCCTAGTTTGTGCTGGAGAGGTCAAGCTAGGAGAATTCTCAGAATTACATACCAAGAAAGAGTCTGTCCTGTTAACCAAATTGGAGCTCCCTTCTTCTTCTCTTCTCATCCCTGCACTACTCGACTCCGGAGCCGCCGAAAGCTTCATTACGTCAGCTCTGGTCAAACTATCTGGAATACAAACGGTTCCTTTGGATCGTACCATTTCTGTTACTGCAGTGGATGGAAGTTATATCCCAGAGGGTATTATATCCTTTCGTACTATTCCTCTCAAGATGAAGGTCGGAGTTCTCCATTCAGAAAAAATCACTTACCTTGTAATTCCTAAAGCCTCTCATAAACTAATCCTAGGGTTTCCATGGTTAATCAGACACAATCCCCACATAGATTGGCAACGATGGATGTTCTCTCTTGGGGACAAGACTGCTTTCAGAACTGTTTACCTTCAGTTAGACCTCTCTGTTCTTCCAACCCTTCCAGCCTTCCTGTGGAGTACCAATCTTTTCAAGATGTTTTCAGTAAGCATGGGGCGGACACCTTGCCTCCGCATCGTATTTGGGATTGCCCCATTGAGCTAGTACCCGGTAAGACTCCTCCCCGAGGTCGAATTTACCCTCTCTCACTTCCCGAGACACAGGCCATGTCAGAGTATATATGGGAGAACTTGGAGAAAGGGTTCATCAGGTCTTCTACATCTCCGTCCGGAGCAGGGTTTTTCTTCGTCAAAAAGAAGGATGGGGGGTTGCGGCCCTGTATTGACTATAGAGGTCTCAATGACATAACAATTAAGAACAGATATCCGTTACCTCTGATTCCAGAACTGTTCGACCGTGTTAATGGAGCTACTGTATTTACTAAGTTGGACTTACGGGGGGCCTACAATCTTATACGTATTCTCCCAGGGGACGAATGGAAGACGGCATTTAATACCCGCGACGGCCATTACGAATACCTGGTAATGCCTTTTGGCCTATGCAATACCCCAGCCGTCTTTCAAGAGTTCGTTAACGAAATCTTCAGAGATCTCCTCTATGACTGCTTGGTAGTGTATCTGGATGACATCCTCATTTTTTCTAGGGATCTGAAGACCCACCGGGAACAAGTCAAAGAAGTGTTAACTCGATTACGAAGGAATCCGTTATTCTGTAAGTTAAAGAAGTGCACCTTTGAAGTACCCACGATTCCATTCCTCGGTTACATTCTTTCAGGGCAGAGGTTACAGATGGACCCCGCTAAAGTCCAGGCGATTCAGGATTGGGCACTTCCAGCTACCCTTAAAGGAATTCAACGTTTCCTGGGGTTTGCTAACTTCTACCGAAGATTCATTCAAAATTATTCTTCTGTCATAGCTCCAATAACCGCATTAACTAGGAAGGGAGCTGATCCTGCCAAGTGGTCTCGGGAGGCTTTGGAAGCTTTTTCATCTTTAAAGGAGGCTTTCACGACTGCTCCAGTTCTTCGACAACCCGATCTCAGCCGTCCGTTCTTGGTGGAGGTTGATGCCTCTACTGTAGAAGTAGGAGCAGTATTATCCCAGCTTTTCGAGGACAAGAAGGTCCATCCTTGTGCGTTCTTCTCACGAAGATTCTCCCCCGCTGAACAGAATTACGCTATTGGGGAACAGGAATTACTGGCAATTAAGTTGGCCTTTGAGGAGTGGAGGTATTTGTTGGAGGGAGCTCAGCATCCAATTTCGGTGACCACGGATCACAAGAACCTCCTGTATCTACAGTCAGCCCGATGTCTGAACCCACGCCAAGCAAGATGGGCACTCTTCTTTACCCGTTTTAATTTTAAACTCAGTTACAGACCAGGTTCCCTCAACAAAAAGGCAGATGCATTATCTCGCTCCCTAAGTTCAGAAGAACCCTCTGACCGTTCAAAAGAGCAATTTATCCTGGAATCCACCTCTTTTTCTGCAACTAATACCTCTCCACTTCCTCCTCCAGGGAAGATCTTCGTTGCACCAAATCTTCGCAAAAAACTTCTTACATGGGATCACTCCTCCTCCTTCATGGGCCATGCGGGCGGTCATAAGACACTTAAATTCTTTCAGCGCTCCTACTGGTGGCCTCATCTCAGGACTGACATTCAGGAATTCGTAGCTGCCTGTCCAAGATGTGCCCAGCATAAAAGTCCCAAAGTCCCACCAGCCGGGTTACTCCATCCTTTACCGGTACCACTAAGACCATGGACGCATATTTCTATGGACTTTATTACAGATTTACCTATGTCTGGTGGGCGGAACACCGTATGGGTCATAGTTGACCGATTCTCTAAAATGGCACACTTTGTTCCTCTGGCTAATCTTCCATCTGCATCCCAGTTGGCAAAATTGTTTATAGCAGAGATCTTTCGACTCCATGGTCTACCCCAGGAAATCGTGCTGATAGAGGTCCTCAATTTGTGGCCAGGTTTTGGAGATCCCTATGTTCTGCTCTTGGCGTGAAATTAAACTTCTCCTCAGGATATCATCCTCAAACGGATGGTCAAACAGAGAGAGTGAACCAGGATCTGGAGAATTTTCTGCGTTTATTCATGTCCTCCTCACAGGACGACTGGCTGGACTTCCTCCCGTTCGCAGAATTTGCCCATAACAATCTTTGTCACTCTGCCACAAAATCTTCTCCATTCTTCATTAATTATGGTTATCATCCAAGAGTTCCTGACTTCCAACTTCTGCCTACGCTCGAGGTTCCGGCCGCAGAGTCAACACTTCGTAAATTTACTGAAGCCTGGAAACAAGTTCACCAGACTTTGCTCAAGACATCCAAGAGATATAAGACCTATGCAGATCTGAAATGAAAAGCTGTACCAAGCCTTAAGGTAGGAGATCGGGTTTGGGTTTCCACACGTAACCTAAGATTAAAGGTTCCTACGAAAAAGTTTGCTCCCAGATTTATTGGGCCTTACCCAATCGAAAGAGTGTTGAATCCTGTGGCTTACAAAGTGAAATTACCTCCGCAGTTAAGAATTCCTAATGCATTTCATATTTCTCTCTTAAAACCACTGGTACTTAATCGGTTCAGAGCCGCTCTGCCTAAATCAGCCAAGATCCAATCAGCACATGGAGATGAATTTGAGATTCACAAGATCCTCGATTCTCGCAGACGTTATGGTCGCATCCAGTACCTTGTTGATTGGAAGGGGTATGGGCCAAAGGAGAGATCTTTGGTAGATGCAGAGGATGTCCATGCTCCAAGACTTCTTCGGACATTTCATGCCAAGTTTCCAACTAAACGACATAGGTGTCCGGAGTCCACCCGCAAAGGGGGGGGGTACTGTCAGCGTCCGGAGTCTTACCGGTACGCTGGGGCCGCGGGGCTGGCTTCCTTGGCATTGTGCGGGCAGCGGCGGAGGTGGGCTGCTGTGCAGTCCGTGGGCAGCAGTAGCGGAGGTGAGGGGGTCCGCTCGTGGCGGCGGGACTCCGCTACAGCGGGTCGCTCTTGCTGAACCGTTGCTTGGAGACCAGGGGCAGTGAGCAATGTGGCTTTGCAAAAAGGTCTGCATTACTGGGCGCCGCCATGTTGGAGACCAAGTTTTAAGCATAGTTCCTGTTTCTTGTTTCTTCCAGCCAATCCAGAGGAAGCTCTCCCTATAAAAGGGGGCTGGTTTAGGACAAGGACGCTAGTGCTTCAAGTTACAACCCTGTTGTAGGTGCTTTAGCCTGTGCTCCCAGGATTCCTGCTGTATCTTGGTTCCTCCTGATCCTGCTTGGTCGGTTGTCTGTTGCTGCTGCAGCCCTGCGGTTTCTTGCCTGCTACTGCCTGTGGAAGCGCTCCTGGAAAACCCGGTCCAGTAAGACTCTTTGGGCACAGTCGGCCCCGGGTCTTCTGCCTCGTCTTTCAAGCCACACTCCACAGATCTCCTTCACCAGCCACGCCTTTGTACCACTGACCACAGCCTGCAGATTATTATCTTCAAGCCTCGTTTTCCAAACCACAGTCCTTGTCTCCAGCCACGTTTTCAACTACCATCCACAGTTCCACAGTTCATCATCTACAGTCTCGTCTTTCAAATCACAGTCCGCAGTTCTCCACCTCCAGCCACGTCCTTAACCATTGTGCTTCAGCCTCAGTTCCCTACCTCAGCCCTGTACATAATAAATACTTTCCATTGACTCTCAAACCCCGCCTACGTTCTTCATTGCTCCGTTGTCCCATGCGAAGGAACAATATCCAGCCCCCTCATCTGGTTCATTCACAGCCTGCTACCTCCTCGGGCAAATCTCAGCTGCCGGATCCTCAAACCCTGCCAGCCGTGACAGATTGCAAGTGATCTGTGGGCCTATTTTCAATGGGGGGCCTGGAGCTGCGGCTCCATCCGCCCCATTGTTAATCCGGCCCTGCAGATGTGTCCTCATACACCTATCCTTTGTGGTTTTAGAAAACCTAGCACAATTTAGATGCACTGCCATTAGTTGTGATTCCTTTGCTAGAATACCTTTTCTGAAATTTTGCACAAAGAACTGTAATTAGGATTAGTTTTATTTGGGGCAAAGAATTTGATGTAAAGTAGCACAATACTCATGAAGATAGGATTGGAGCAGGGGTATATCTACCCATTGGCCAGGATGGCCCTCGCCAGGGGAGCTAGCAGAGGAGGGGCGCCACCTGGTGGTGCCACCCACTGCCAGGGGGTAGAGTCACTTTGTAGTGGCAACATTAGCCCCCCTCCACTTCGCGGGCAGTTTATCACCCACAGTGACGCCCAGCAACGACCACAGCAGCAGTGGTAGTCACTGTTATTGGAGCCGGCTTCTGGCCCCGCACAGCACTATAATAAAGAAACTATGTATAACTACAGCCCCCAGCAGCCCTTGCTGCCGGAGCTCACAGCAGCAAGGGCTGCTATGAGCTGTTGTTTATACAAAGCTTCTTTATTGTAATGTGGTGCTGAACAGTGGTGCCAATAACAGTGGCTGTCGCCGCTGCTGAGGTTGTTCTTGGGCGTCACTGCAGATGAGGAACTGCCCAGGAGGGGGGACACAGTTGCTGCCTCTCTCTCTTTCTCTCTCTCTCTCTCTCTCTCTCTCAGAACCACGAGTGTGTATACTCAATTGAACAGTTAAATATAGAATGTGAAAAGGTTCATGTGGGCATTATGCAAAGGTGCAGCAGTATAAACTCCTGGAAATTTGGTGGGTTTTGATCAGAGATGTGCTGAAAAGATACTGTAGGAAAGGTATTGCCTGACCTGCCATAGACTTTTTACTCCAGGATAACAGGGGAATGACACTTCATATATCTCAGCATTGACCAGAGGTGACGACATCCCGGTGGGAGCTGGAGTGCACACACAGTGTGTAAGTGGCACTACTGTGTAGCAGAATGCTTATAAGGGTTACTACCAGGGGCGTCAGAACATTTTTTGGTTGGGGGGGAGGGGGGGCACGATAAAATCTCAGTTTGGCGCCGGTAGCTTCTGGCCACCTTAGGCACCTTTAGTCTCTTGCTTCTGTATGGAACTCTGTGGGGCAGCTGGGAGTTGCCCCTTGTACACATTACACCTGTTAGAGCCCCTTATACAAATTATGCCAGGTAGAACCTACTACACACATTACGTCTGGTAGAACCCATTATACACATTACGCCTGGTAGAGCAACTTGTACACATTATGCCTGGTAGAGCCCCTATACACATTATGCCTGGTAGAGACCATTATACACATTACACCTGGTAGAGCCCATTACACATGTTACACATTATGCCTGGTAGAGCCCATTACACATGTTACACAATACGCCTAGTAGAGACCATTATACACAATACGCCTGGTAGAGCCTGTTACACATGTTACACAATACGTCTGGTAGAGACCATTACACGTTACACATTATGCCTGGTAGAGCCCATTATGCACATCTGCTAGGTAGAGCGCCTCCTCCTTAGTGCTACTCTCCCTACTCCTTCCCCACAGCCAGCAGCTATGCTGCTGTTACCTCTGCTGTTATGCGCAGCACGTCTCTGCAGAGCGCAGACACTGTAGGCTTACTAGGTGGGAGGTGGAGCACATGGGTAAGCAGTGCCAGATTAAGGCCATGGGGTCCCGGGGCACTTCAGACAGTAGGGCCCCTAATAAAGAGCAGGCAGGATTCATTTTATATATACTGTATATGTATATATGTACATACACATACATACATACTAGTGATGAGCGGGTTCGGTTTCTCGGAAACCGAACCCCCCCGAACTTCACCCTTATTACATGGGTCCGAGCCATACTCGGATTCTCCAGTATGGCTCGGTTAACCCGAGCGCGCCCGAATGTTGTCATCCCGCTGTCGGATTCTCGCGAGATTCGGATTCTATATAAGCAGCCGCGCGTCGCCGCCATTTTCACTTGTGCATTGGAAATGTTAGGGAGAGGACGTGGCTGGCGTCCTCTCCGTTATTGTTGAACTTGATTGTGCACTATTGCTTAATTGTGGGGAGGGCTGGGGAGCAGCTGTATAATATAGGAGGAGTACAGTGCAGAGTTTTGCTGATCAGTGACCACCAGTTATCCGTTCTCTGCCTGAAAAAAACGCTCCATATCTGTGCTCAGTGTGCTGCATATATCTGTGCTCACACTGCTTAATTGTGGGGACTGGGGAGCAGCTGTATTATATAGCAGGAGTACAGTGCAGAGTTTTGCTGACAGTGACCACCAGTATACGTTGTCTGCCTGAAAAACACTCCATATCTGTGCTCAGTGTGCTGCTTTTATTGTGGGGACTGGGGACCACCAGTATAATATTATATAGGAGGAGTACAGTGCAGAGTTTTGCTGACCAGTGACCACCAGTATATAATATATAGCATTACGGTACAGTAGGCCACTGCTGTACCTACCTCTGTCGTCATTAAGTATACTATCCATCTACATTCTATACCTGTGGTGCATTTTAGTTTTGCAGTTTGCTGACACAGTGACCACCAGTATATATAGCAGTACGGTACGGAAGGCCACTGCTGTACCTACCTCTGTGTCGTCATTAAGTATACTATCCATCTACATTCTATACCTGTGGTGCATTTTAGTTTTGCAGTTTGCTGACACAGTGACCACCAGTATACTATATATAGCAGAACGGTACGGAAGGCCACTGCTGTACCTACCTCTGTGTCATCATTAAGTATACTATCCATCTACATTCTATACCTGTGGTGCATTTTAGATTTGCAGTTTGCTGACACAGTGACCACCAGTATACTATATATAGTAGTACGGTACGGAAGGCCACTGCTGTACCTACCTCTGTGTCGTCATTAAGTATACTATCCATCTACATTCTATACCTGTGGTGCATTTTAGTTTTGCAGTTTGCTGACACAGTGACCACCAGTATACAATATATAGCAGTACGGTACGGAAGGCCACTGCTGTACCTACCTCTGTGTCGTCATTAAGCATACTATCCATCTACATTCTATACCTGTGGTGCATTTTAGTTTTGCAGTTTGCTGACACAGTGACCACCAGTATACTATATATAGCAGTACGGTACGGAAGGCCACTGCTGTACCTACCTCTGTGTCGTCATTAAGTATACTATCCATCTACATTCTATACCTGTGGTGCATTTTAGTTTTGCAGATTGCTGACAGTGACCACCAGTATATATAGCAGTACGGTACGGAAGGCCACTGCTCTACCTACCTCTGTGTTGTCAAGTATACTATCCATCCATACCTGTGGTGCATTTCAGTTGTGCGCAGTATATATAGTAGTAGGCCATTGCTATTGATAGTTACTGGCATATAATTCCACACAATAAAAAATGGAGAACAAAAAATAAGAATTTACTCACCGGTAATTCTATTTCTCGTAGTCCGTAGTGGATGCTGGGAACTCCGTAAGGACCATGGGAATAGACGGGCTCCGCAGGAGACTGGGCACTCTAAAGAAAAGATTAGGTACTATCTGGTGTGCACTGGCTCCTCCCTCTATGCCCCTCCTCCAGACCTCAGTTAGGGAAACTGTGCCCGGAAGAGCTGACATTACAAGGAAAGGAAATTTTGAATCTAGGGTAAGACTCATACCAGCCACACCAATCACACCGTACAACTTGTGATAACCTTACCCAGTTAACAGTATGAACAACAACTGAGCCTCACTCAACGGATGGCTCATAACAATAACCCTTAGTTAAGCAATAACTATATACACGTATTGCAGAAAGTCCGCACTTGGGACGGGCGCCCAGTATCCACTACGGACTATGAGAAATAGAATTACCGGTGAGTAAATTCTTATTTTCTCTGACGTCCTAGTGGATGCTGGGAACTCCGTAAGGACCATGGGGATTATACCAAAGCTCCCAAACGGGCGGGAGAGTGCGGATGACTCTGCAGCACCGAATGAGTAAACACAAGGTCCTCCTCAGCCAGGGTATCAAACTTGTAGAACTTTGCAAATGTGTTTGAACCCGACCAAGTAGCCGCTCGGCAAAGCTGTAAAGCCGAGACCCCTCGGGCAGCCGCCCAAGAAGAGCCCACCTTCCTTGTGGAATGGGCTTTCACCGATTTTGGATGCGGCAATCCAGCCGCAGAATGAGCCTGCTGAATCGTGCTACAGATCCAGCGAGCAATAGTTTGCTTTGAAGCAGGAGCACCCAGCTTGTTGGGTGCATGCAAGATAAACAGCGAGTCAGTCTTCCTGACTCCAGCCGTTCTGGAAACATATATTTTCAAAGCCCTGACTACGTCCAGCAACTTGGAGTCCTCCAAGTCCCGAGAAGCCGCAGGCACCACAATAGGTTGGTTCAAATGAAACGATGACACCACCTTTGGGAGAAATTGGGGACGAGTCCTCAATTCTGCCCTGTCCATATGGAAGATCAGATATGGGCTTTTACATGACAAAGCCGCCAACTCCGACACACGCCTAGCCGATGCTAAGGCCAACAGCATGACCACTTTCCACGTGAGATACTTTAGTTCCACGGTCTTAAGTGGCTCAAACCAGTGGGATTTCAGGAAATCCAACACAACATTAAGATCCCAGGGTGCCACTGGTGGCACAAAAGGGGGCTGAATATGCAGCACTCCCTTAACAAATGTCTGAACATCAGGCAGTGAAGCCAGTTCTTTTTGAAAGAAAATGGATAGGGACGAAATCTGGACCTTTATGGACCCCAATTTTAGGCCCATAGTCACCCCTGACTGTAGGAAGTGCAGGAAACGACCCAGTTGGAATTCCTCTGTAGGGGCCTTCCTGGCCTCACACCAAGCAACATACTTCCGCCATATACGGTGATAATGCTTTGCTTTCACGTCTTTCCTAGCCTTTATCAGTGTAGGAATAACTTCATCCGGAATGCCTTTTTCCGCTAGGATCTGGCGTTCAAGCGCCATGCCGTCAAACGCAGCCGCGGTAAGTCTTGGAACAGACAGGGCCCTTGTTGCAGGAGGTCCTGTCTGAGAGGCGGAGGCCATGGGTCCTCTGTGCGCATTTCTTGCAGTTCCGGGTACCAAGTCCTTCTTGGCCAGTCCGGAACAATGAGTATTGTTCTTATTCCTCTCTTTCTTACTATTCTCAGTACTTTTGGTATGAGAGGAAGAGGAGGAAACACATATACCGACTGGTACACCCACGGTGTCACTAGGGCGTCCACAGCTATCGCCTGAGGGTCCCTTGACCTGGCGCAATATCTTGTTAGCTTTTTGTTGAGGCGGGACGCCATCATGTCCACCTGTGGCAGTTCCCATCGGTTTGGAATCAGTTGGAAGACTTCTTGATGAAGTCCCCATTCTCCCGGGTGGAGGTCGTGTCTGCTGAGGAAGTCTGCTTCCTAGTTGTCCACTCCCGGAATGAACACTGCTGACAGTGCTTGCACGTGATTCTCCGCCCATCGCAGAATCTTTGTGGCTTCCGCCATTGCCATCCTGCTTCTTGTGCCGCCCTGGCGGTTTACATGAGCGACTGCCGTGATGTTGTCTGACTGAATCAGCACTGGCCGGTTTTGAAGCAGGGGCTCTGCTTGACTCAGGGCGTTGTAAATGGCCCTTAATTCCAGTATATTTATGTGTAGAGAAGTCTCCAGACTTGACCACAGCCCTTGGAAGTTTCTTCCCTGAGTGACTGCCCCCCATCCTCGGAGGCTTGCATCCGTGGTCACCAGGACCCAGTCCTGAATGCCGAACCTGCAGCCCTCGAGAAGGTGAGCACTCTGCAGCCACCACAGAAGAGACACCCTGGCCCTCGGGGACAGGGTGATCAGCCGATGCATCTGAAGATGCGATCCGGACCACTTGTCCAACAGATCCCACTGAAAAATCCTCGCATGGAACCTGCCGAAGGGAATGGCTTCGTATGAAGCCACCATCTTTCCCAGGACTCGCGTGCAGTGATGCACCGATACCTGTTTTGGTTTCAGGAGGTCCTTGACCAGAGATGCTAATTCCTGGGCTTTCTCCACCGGGAGAAACACCTTCTTCTGTTCTGTGTCCAGAATCATGCCCAGGAAAAGCAGACGCGTCGTAGGAATCAGCGGTGACTTTGGAACATTCAGAATCCAGCCGTGCTGTAGTAACACTTCCTGAGAGAGTGCTACGCTGATCAACAACTGCTCCCTGGACCTCGCCTTTATGAGGAGATCGTCCAAGTATGGGATAATTATAACTCCCTTCTGCCGAAAGAGTATCATCATTTCGGCCATTACCTTGGTAAATATTCTCGGTGCCGTGGACAGGCCAAACGGAATCGTCTGGAATTGGTAATGACAGTCCTGTACCACAAATCTGAGGTACTCCTGGTGAGGTGGGTAAATGGGGACATGCAAGTAAGCATCTTTGATGTCCAGCGATACCATAAAATCCCCCTCTTCCAGGCTTGCAATAACCGCTCTGAGCGATTCCATTTTGAACTTGAATTTCTTTATATAAGTGTTCAAGGACTTTAAATTCAGAATGGGTCTCACCGAACCGTCCGGTTTCAGTACCACAAACATTGTGGAATAGTAACCCCTTCCCTGTTGAAGGAGGGGGACCCTGACAATCACTTGCTGGAGGTACAGCTTGTGAATTGCCGCCAGCACTACCTCCCTTTCCATGGGGGAAGCTGGCAAGGCTGATTTGAGGTAACGGCGGGGGGGGGGGGAGTCGCTTCGAATTCCAGCTTGTATCCCTGAGATACAATTTGTATAGCCCAGAGATCCACCTGTGAGCGAACCCACTGGCTGCAGAAGTTTCGGAGACGGGCCCCCACCGCACCTGGCTCCGCCTGTGGAGCCCCAACGTCATGCGGTGGACTTAGTGGAAGCAGGGGAGGACTTTTGTTCCTGGAAACTGGCTGCATGGTGCAGCTTCTTACCTCTACCCCTGCCTCTGGCAAGAAAGGATGCGCCCCTGACCCTCTTGCCTTTTTGGGAACGAAAGGACTGCATTTGATAATACGGTGCTTTCTTAGGCTGTGAGGAAACCTGAGGCAAGAAAGTCGACTTCCCAGCTGTCGCTGTAGACACGAGGTCCGACAGACCGTCCCCAAACAATTCCTCACCCTTATAAGGCAAAACCTCCATGTGTTTTTTAGAATCAGTATCTGCTGTCCATTGCCGAGTCCATAAGACCCTCCTGGCAGAAATGGACATAGCATTAATTCTAGAGCCCAGCAGGCAAATGTCCCTCTGAGCATCCCGCATATATAAGACGACGTCTTTGATATGGCCCAGGGTTAGCAAAAGGGAATCTATGTCGTCTAACAGAGTATCTGTCCACGCTGCTACAGCACTACACATCCAGGCTGAAGCAATAGCAGGTCTCAGAGTACCAGAGTGTGTATACACTGACTTCAGGATAGCTTCCTGCTTTCTATCCGCATAAATGCGGCCATATCCTGAGACGGAGGGCCACCTTTTTAGATAAGCGTGTCAGCGCCTTGTCCACCCTAGGGGATGTTTCCCAACGTAACCTGTCCGTTGGCGGGAAAGGGTACGCCATCAGTAACCTCTTAGAAATCACAAATTTCTTATCAGGGGAACTCCACGCTTCTTCACACAATTCATTTAATTCATCAGATGGGGGAAAAGTCACTGGTTGCTTTTTCTCCCCAAACATATAAACCCTCTTGGTATTAACAGGGTTACTCTCAGAAATGTGTAATACATCTTTCATTGCAATAATCATGTATCGGATGGCCTTGGTCATTTTAGACTGTAAATGTGCCTCATCATCGTCGTCACTGGAGTCGGACTCCGTGTCGGCATCTGTGTCAACCATCTGAGATAGAGGGCGTTTATGAGCCCCTGACGGTTTCTGAGTCGCCTGGGCAGGCGCGGGCTGAGACCCCGGCTGTCCCAAGGCTGCAGCGTCATCAAACCTTTTATGTAAGGAGTTTACATTGTCATTTAAGACCTTCCACACATCCATCCAATCAGGTGTTGGCCCCGACGGAGGCGACACCACACTAATCTGCCCTTGCTCCGCCTCCACGTAACCTTCCTCATCAAACATGTCGACACAGCCGTACCGACACACCGCACACACACAGGGAATGCTCAGACTGAGGACAGGACCCCACAAAGTCCTTTGGGGAGACAGAGAGAGAGTATGCCAGCACACACCACAGCACTATATAACACAGGGATTTTCACTGCTAATAAGTGATTTACCCAATAGCTGCTTTTTTTGTATTATTTGCGCCTAAATTTATGTGCCCCCCCTCTCTTTTTAACCCGTCTTGTACCTGGATACTGCAGGGGAGAGCCTGGGGAGCTGCTTCCAGCGGAGCTGTGAAGAGAAAATGGCGCTGGTGTGCTGAGGAAGAAGGCCCCGCCCCCTCAGTGGCGGGCTTCTGTCCCGCTTTCCATGTAAAAAAATGGCGGGTTTTTTTTACATATATACAGTGCTAGACTGTATATATGTATTTTTTTATGCCAAAGGTACTTCAATTGCAGCCCAGGGCGCCCCCCCCCCCCCCAGCGCCCTGCACCCTACAGTGACCGGAGTATGTAAGTGTGCTGGGAGCAATGGCGCACAGCTGCGGTGCTGTGCACTACCTTAATGAAGACAGGAGTCTTCAGCCGCCGATTTCGTCGTCTTCAAGCTTCTGTTCTTCTGGCTCTGCAAGGCAGACGGCGGCGCGGCTCCGGGAACGGACGATCGAGGACAGGTGCCTGTGTTCGAACCCTCTGGAGCTAATGGTGTCCAGTAGCCTAAGAAGCACAAACTAGCTGCAAGCAGGTAGGTTTGATTCTCTCCCCTTAGTCCCACGTAGCAGTGAGTCTGTTGCCAGCAGAAGCTCACTGAAAATAAAAAACCTAATAAATACTTTCTTTACTAGTAAGCTCAGGAGAGCCCACTAGGAGCACCCAGCTCTGGCCGGGCACAGATTCTAACTGGGGTCTGGAGGAGGGGCATAGAGGGAGGAGCCAGTGCACACCAGATAGTACCTAATCTTTTCTTTAGAGTGCCCAGTCTCCTGCGGAGCCCGTCTATTCCCATGGTCCTTACGGAGTTCCCAGCATCCACTAGGACGTCAGAGAAATGTGGAGGTTAAAATAGGGAAAGATCAAGATCCACTTCCACCTCGTGCTGAAGCTGCTGCCACTAGTCATGGCCGAGACGATGAAATGCCATCAACGTCGTCTGCCAAGGCCGATGCCCAATGTCATAGTAGAGAGCATGTAAAATCCAAAAAACAAAAGTTCAGTAAAATGACCCAAAAATCTAAATTAAAAGCGTCTGAGGAGAAGCGTAAACTTGCCAATATGCCATTTACGACACGGAGTGGCAAGGAACGGCTGAGGCCCTGGCCTATGTTCATGGCTAGTGGTTCAGCTTCCCATGAGGATGGAAGCACTCATCCTCTTGCTAGAAAAATGAAAAGACTTAAGCTGGCAAAAGCACAGCAAAGAACTGTGCGTTCTTCTAAATCACAAATACCCAAGGAGAGTCCAATTGTGTCGGTTGCGATGACTGACCTTCCCAACACTGGACGGGAAGAGCTTGCGCCTTCCACCATTTGCACGCCCCCTGCAAGTGCTGGAAGGAGCACCCGCAGTCCAGTTCCTGATAGTCAAATTGAAGATGTCACTGTTGAAGTACACCAGGATGAGGATATGGGTGTTGCTGACGCTGGGGAGGAAATTGACAAGGAGGATTCTGATGGTGAGGTGGTTTGTTTAAGTCAGGCACCCGGGGAGACACCTGTTGTCCGTGGGACGAATATGGCCATTAACATGCCTGGTCAAAATACAAAAAAAATCAGCTCTTCGGTGTGGAATTATTTCAACACAAATGCGGACAACAGGTGTCAAGCCATGTGTTGCCTTTGTCAAGCTGTAATAAGTAGGGGTAAGGACGTTAACCACCTCGGAACATCCTCCCTTATACGTCACCTGCAGCGCATTCATCATAAGTCAGTGACAAGTTCAAAAACTTTGGGTGACAGCGGAAGCAGTCCACTGACCACTAAATCCCTTCCTCTTGTAACCAAGCTCCACACCACCAACTCCCTCAGTGTCAATTTCCTCCTTACCCAGGAAAGCCAATAGTCCTGCAGGCCATGTCACTGGCAAGTCTGACGAGTCCTCTCCTGCCTGGGATTCCTCCGATGCATCCTTGAGTGTAACGCCTACTGCTGCTGGCGCTGCTGTTGTAGCTGCTGGGAGTCGATCGTCATCCCAGAGGGGAAGTCGGAAGACCACTTGTACTACTTCCAGTAAGCAATTGACTGTCCAACAGTCCTTTGCGAGGAAGATGAAATATCACAGCAGTCATCCTGCTGCAAAGCAGATAACTCAGGCCTTGGCAGCCTGGGTGGTGAGAAACGTGGTTCCAGTATCCACCGTTAATTCAGAGGCAACTAGAGACTTGATTGAGGTACTGTGTCCCCGGTACCAAATACCATCTAGGTTCCATTTCTCTAGGCAGGCGATACCGAAAATGTACACAGACCTCAGAAAAAGACTCACCAGTGTCCTAAAAAATGCAGTTGTACCCAATGTCCACTTAACCACGGACATGTGGACAAGTGGAGCAGGGCAGACTCAGGACTATATGACTGTGACAGCCCACTGGGTAGATGTGTTACCCCCCGCAACAAGAACAGCAGCGGCGGCACCAGTAGCAGCATCTCGCAAACGCCAACTCGTTCCTAGGCAGGCTACGCTTTGTATCACCGCTTTCCAGAATAGGCACACAGCTGACAACCTCTTACGGAAACTGAGGAAGATCATCTCAGAATGGCTTACCCCAATTGGACTCTCCTGGGGATTTGTGACATCGGACAACGCCAGCAATATTGTGCGTGCATTACATCTGGGCAAATTCCAGCACGTCCCATGTTTTGCACATACATTGAATTTGGTGGTGCAGAATTATTTAAAAAACGACAGGGGCATGCAAGAGATGCTGTCGGTGGCCCGAAGAATTGTGGGCCACTTTCGGCATTCAGCCACCGCGTACAGAAGACTGGAGCACCACCAAACATTCCTGAACCTGCCCTGCCATCATCTGAAGCAAGAGGTGGTAACGAGGTGGAATTCAACCCTCTATATGCTTCAGAGGATGGAGGAGCAGCAAAAGGCCATTCAAGCCTATACATCTGCCCACGATATAGGCAAAGGAGGGGGAATGCACCTGACTCAAGCACAGTGGAGAATGATTTCAACGTTGTGCAAGGTTCTGCAACCCTTTGAACTTGCCACACGTGAAGTCAGTTCAGACACTGCCAGCCTGAGTCAGGTCATTCCCCTCATCAGGCTTTTGCAGAAGAAGCTGGAGACATTGAAGGAGGAGCTAAAACAGAGCGATTCCGCTAGGCATGTGGGACTTGTGGATGGAGCCCTTAATTTGCTTAACCAGGATTCACGGGTGGTCAATCTGTTGAAATCAGAGCACTACATTTTGGCCACCGTGCTCGATCCTAGATTTAAAACCTACGTTGGATCTCTCTTTCCGGCAGACACAAGTCTGCAGAGGTTCAAAGACCTGCTGGTGAGAAAATTGTCAAGTCAAGCGGAACGTGACCCGTCAACATCTCCTCCTTCACATTCTCCCGCAACTGGGGGTGCGAAGAAAAGGCTAAGAATTCCGAGCCCACCCGCTGGCGGTGATGCAGGGCAGTCTGGAGCGAGTGCTGACATCTGGTCCGGACTGAAGGACCTGCCAACGATTACTGACATGTCGTCTACTATCACTTCATATGATTCTCTCACCATTGAAAGAATGGTGGAGGATTATATGAGTGACCGCATCCAAGTAGGCACGTCAGACAGTCCGTACGTATACTGGCAGGAAAAAGAGGCAATTTGGAGGCCCTTGCACAAACTGGCTTTATTCTACCTAAGTTGCCCTCCCTCCAGTGTGTACTCCGAAAGAGTGTTTAGTGCAGCCGCTCACCTTGTCAGCAATCGGCGTACGAGGTTACTTCCAGAAAATGTGGAGAAGATGATGTTCATCAAAATGAATTATAATCAATTCCTCCGTGGAGACATTCACCAGCAGCAATTGCCTCCACAAAGTACACAGGGACCTGAGATGGTGGATTCCAGTGGGGACGAATTAATAATCTGTGAGGAGGGGGATGTACACAGTGAAAGGGGTGAGGAATCGGAGGATGATGATGAGGTGGACATCTTGCCTCTGTAGAGCCAGTTTGTGCAAGGAGAGATTTATTGCTTCTTTTTTGGTGGGGGCCCAAACCAACCAGTCATTTCAGTCACAGTCGTGTGGCAGACCCTGTCGCTGAAATGGTGGGTTCGTTAAAGTGTGCATGTCCTGTTTATACAACATAAGGGTGGGTGGGGGGGCCCAAGGACAATTCCATCTTGCACCTCTTTTTTCTTTAATTTTTCTTTGCATTATGTGCTGTTTGGGGACAATTTTTTTGAAGTGCCATCCTGCCTGACACTGCAGTGCCACTCCTAGATGGGCCAGGTTTTTGTGTCGGCCACTTGTGTCGCTTAGCTTAGCCATCCAGTGACCTCGGTGCAAATTTTAGGACTAAAAATAATATTGTGAGGTGTGAGGTGTTCAGAATAGACTGGAAATGAGTGGAAATTATGGTTATTGAGGTTAATAAAACTATGGAATCAAAATGACCCCCAAATTCTATGATTTAAGCTGTTTTTTAGGGTTTTTTGTAAAAAACACCCGAATCCAAAACACACCCGAATCCGACAAAAAATTTTCGGTGAGGTTTTGCCAAAACGCGTCCGAATCCAAAACACGGTCGCGGAACCAAATCCAAAACACAAAACCCGAAAAATGTCCGGTGCACATCACTATCATACATACAGTGGTGGTCATTCAGAGTTGATCGCTAGCTGCATTTGTTCGCAGCGCAGCGATCAGGCTAAAAAATGGCAGTTCTGCGCATGTGGCACAATGTGCACGTGCGACGTATGGGCACAACAAACGATGCAGTTTTGTACAGGGTCTAGCGATGCATTTCAGTCGCACAGGTTGTTGCAGAGTGATTGACATGAAGTGGGTGTTTCTGGGTGGCAACTGACCGTTTTCAGGGAGTGTGTGGAAATATGTAGGCGTGCCAAGAAAACAGCAGGCGTGGCTGGGCGGGTTTGTGAAGTCAAATCCGGAACTGCATAGTCTGAAGTGATCGCAAGCGCTGAGTAGGTTTTGAGTTACTCTGAAACGGCACAATATTTTTTTTGTAGCCGCCATGCGATACAACCATTTGCACTTCTGCTAAGCTAAAATACACTCCCAGTGGGCGGCGGCATAGCGTTTGTACGGCTGCTAAAAACTGCTAGCGAGTGATCAACTCGGAATGACCCCCAGTATTCCTTCAGGGTCCCGGCAGCCGTAATATCGACACCGGAGTCCCGCCAGCCGAAAGAATACCGACACTGGAATCCCAAAGAGATCAGGATCCAGACGAAGATACAGTATCCCGACAGCCAGGATCCCAAAGGTAAGTATGAACTTCTGGGTTAGGTTTAGCGTGCGGGAGCGGGTATAAAGTTTAGGCACACTCCAGAGGGGTTAGGCTGCAGGGTAGGGAAGGTTAGGGCTAGCCTGCAGATAAGGGGGTTTAGGGTTAGGCACTATGGGGGGAGGGTTGGGTTCAGGCTGCGGGAAGGGGGGGGGGGGGCGGTTAGGTTTAGGCACCATCGGGGGGAGGTTAGGTTTAGCCACCAATAGGGGAGGTTAGGGTTATGCTGCGGATAGCAAGGGTTAGGGGGTATGGGAGGGTGGGTGCGCCCGTCTGCATTGCCGCGATCGGGATGCCGGCATCCCGACCGCCGACTTTTGATACTGAACCCATATTATATTTATTTATATATATATATATATATATATATATATATATATATATATATCAATATATGTGGCTGGCACTCAAAAAACCTCCAAGGTTTAACTGGCTCTGGTGCCCTCCAATCAGGTTTGCAACTCCATGTATATAGCAGATATAAAAGGCGGCACTCAGAGACTTGACTTGTGCAAAACAAACTTTTAGTGCAAAAACTGCAGGTTACAGCATCAACGTTTCGGGGCGCGTAGCCCCTTCATCAGGATAACCCCCAAAGTGAACAGTTACCAACATATATAGGTGCACTCACCCCTGTAGTCTCCCCCATGCTGGTCACCGCTGCTCACACGTCCCGGTCCCGTCCCCCTGGGCTGTCTACTTCCCCCGGAAGTGACGTCACGGGTCCCGGCTGTGTTGCCACGGTAACCCTGTGCAACAGACAAAACTTGTCATGGAGCTGGACTGCCTGGTATCACATCAGTGTGCTTGAATGAGAGCCAATAAAGTTTTACTCATTTCAATATTCTGATTACTCACAAAAGTGCCTAGTACATATTTACACATTACTCGGTGGATAAATAAAATAAAGTATAAATGTGCTTATATCTCTCCACACCACAGTGTTGTTATAAAACAGTCAATTAAAATATAAAAAAATCTCAAAATGCTACGTTGCTGTTAAAATTGTCTGTGACCCTAAAAACACTGCACACATAAAAAATATGTTAAAAAATACACCACACCTCGTGTGTTAATACTGCACACAACTGTAAAACTAATCTCTACATTCGTGACATTATCCCAACCAATATCCCGTTTATCCATATACTGTATAAACAACCACCTCCATAGTGTTATTACTACTATAAGTGCTCATCTCCAAAAGCTACACCTGTTGTCCCTGTTGCAGCCCGCTCCTAAGCAGGAATACCTCCCACATATCACATATTGAACATCCCCCGTGCTAACATATGATTTACCCCCTAATCAAAAACAAATAGTTGCACAGTATACAATATCATAAAACAATAACATTTAAAACAATAATCCATAGAGAGCACATCAAAACTCTACACAGATGGAAAACAGCAAAAATTCAAACAGTAAAAGATTCAAAATTACATCAGTAAAAGATTCTAAATTAAACCGGCTAGATGTACAAGGTCCCTGTTATGCACTCTTTTTAACTGTGCATATAAATCACTAGGCTATGGGGACCCACATCTTATCCACAGGGATCTTTGGACCACATGTTTCCCTCCACTGTATTATAAGAAATTGCTTAAGCCCAATGTCTCATTGAGACCTCTCGGTCGAATGGTATTTAATCTGAAGATCCATCGGGTCTCCAATTAAAGCAACTTCTGTGCCCTATTGCCCCCCCCTAATGGACTCAGGCATGTGGTCAATAATGCGGTATTTCAGTGTAGCCATTCCATGTTTGAGCTGCGCAAAATGTCGTGCCACAGGCTGATCACTAGTGCCAGACGACAATGCAGCTCTAATTGCTTGTCTGTGCTGTGCCATCCTTAACTTAAAAGGACATTCTATTTTGCCCACATAGTATAGGCCTCATGGGCACATAATCACGTATATAACAAATTTGGAGTGGCACGACAGTGGCCAGTTGATGGTATATTTTTTTTGCAGAATGTGGGTGTGTAATGCTTCCTCCGGGTGACATATAACTGCACGTTGTGCACCAGATGCACCTGTAGCATCCATTAGGCCTGCTCAGGAAATGTTGTGGAACGGCCTTCTTCAATTTGCTTAAATCGGTTTTAACCACAAGGTCCTTAATATTTTTACTCCTCCTGTAACTCGGCATAATTTGTGTATTTCTCTAACGTCCTAGTGGATGCTGGCGACTCCGTAAGGACCATGGAATAGACGGGCTCCGCAGGAGACAGGGCACTTTAAGAAAGAATTTGGATACTGGTGTGCTCTGGCTCTCCTCCTCCAGACCTCAGTTTGAATCTGTGCCCGGACGAGCTGGGTGCTACTTAGTGAGCTCTCCTGAGCTTGCTAAAAAGAAAGTATTTTGTTAGGTTTTTTATTTTCAGAGAGATCTGCTGGCAACAGACTCTGCTACGTGGGACTGAGGGGAGAGAAACAGCCCTACTCACTGAAGATAGGTCCTGCTTCTTAGGCTACTGGACACCATTAGCTCCAGAGGGATCGTACACAGGATCGCACCCTTGGTCGTCCGATCCCAGAGCCGCGCCGCCGTCCCCCTCGCAGAGCCGGAAGACAGAAGCCGGTGACAGAAGCAAGAAGACTTCGAAATCGGCGGCAGAAAACTCCAGTCTTCATATGAGGTAGCGCACAGCACTGCAGCTGTGCGCCATTGCGCCCACAATAAACCCACATACTCCGGTCACTGTAGGGTGCAGGGCGCAGGGGGGGGGGGGGGGCGCCCTGGGCAGCAATTAGAGACCTCTTGGCAAAAGTGGGCATATATACAGTTGGGCACTGTATATATGCATGGGCCCCCGCCATATTTTTACACAGAAACGCGGGACACAAGCCTGCTGCTGAGGGGGCGGGGCTTCTTCCTCAGCACTCGCCAGCGCCATTTTCTCTCCACAGCTCCGCTGACAGGAAGCTCCCCAGGCTCTCCCCTGCAGAAACACGGTAGAAGAGGGTAAAAAGAGAGGGGGGGCACATAAATTTGGCGCAAAAACAGTATATACAGCAGCTACTGGGTTAACACTAAGTTACTGTGTGATTCCTGGGACATATAGCGCTGGGGTGTGTGCTGGCATACTCTCTCTCTGTCTCTCCAAAAGGTCTTGTGGGGGAACTGTCTTCAAATAGAGCATCCCCTGTGTGTGTGGTGTGTCGGTACGCTTGTGTCGGCATGTTTGACGAGGAAGGCTATGTGGAAACAGAGCGGGAACAAATGAATGTGGGGACGGCACCGACACCCGATTGGATGGATATGTGGAAGGTTTTAAATGATAATGTTACTTCCTTGCATAAAAGGTTGGATAAAGCTGATACCGTGGGACAGCCGGGATCTCGGCCCATGCCTGATCCTATGTCGCAGAGGCCGTCAGGGTCTCAGAAGCGCCCACTATCCCAAATTGTTGACACAGATATCGACACGGATTCTGACACCAGTGTCGATGGCGATGATGCAAAGTGACAGCCTAAAATGGCTAAAGCCATCTGTTACATGATTATAGCAATGAAAGATGTGTTGCACTCACATCACAGAGGAAACCCCAGTCCCTGACAAGAGGTTTTATATGTATGGGGAAAAAAGGCAAGAGGTGACCTTTCCCCCTTCACATGAGTTAAATGAGTTATGTGAAAAAGCTTGGGAATCTCCAGATAGAAAACTGCAGATTTCCAAACGGATGCTTATGGCGTATCCTTTCCCGCCAACGGACAGGTTACGCTGAGAATCCTCCCCTAGGGTAGACAAAGCTTTAACACGCTTATCCAAGAGGGTAGCCCTGCCGTCACAGGATACGGCCACCCTAAAAGATGCTGCGGATAGAAAGCAGGAGGGTATCCTGAAGTCCATTTATACACATTCAGGTACCTTACTAAGGCCGGCGATTGCGTCGGCCTGGATGTGTAGTGCTGTAGCAGCATGGACAGATACCTTGTCTGAGGAACTTGATACCTTGGACAAGGATACTATATTACTGACCCTGGGGCATATAAAAGACGCTGTCCTATATATGAGAGATGCTCAAAGAGACATTAGCCTACTGGGCTCTAGAATAAATGCAATGTCGATTTCTACCAAAAGGGTCCTGTGGACTCGGCAATGGACAGGTGATGCCGACTCAAAAAGGCACATGGAGGTTTTACCTTACAAGGGTGAGGAGTTGTTTGGGGGGGGTCTCTCGGACCTGGTCTCCACAGCTACGGCTGGAAAGTCTAATTTTTTGCCATATGTTCCCTCACAACCTAAGAAAGCACCGTATTACCAAATGCAGTCCTTTCGATCACAAAAAGGCAAGAAAGTCCGAGGGGCGTCCTTTCTTGCCAGAGGCAGGGGTAGAGGAAAGAAGCTGCACAATACAGCTAGTTCCCAGGAACAGAAGTCCTCCCCGGCTTCCACTAATTCCACCGCATGACGCTGGGGCTCCACAGGCGGAGCTAGGCCCGGTGGGGGCGCGTCTCCGGAATTTCAGCCACAAGTGGGTTTACTCCCAGGTGGATCCCTGGGCGATAGAGGTTGTGTCTCAGGGATACAAGCTGGAATTCGAAGAGATGCCCCCTCACCGATACCTCAAATCGGCCCTGCCAGCTTCCCCCTTAGAGAGGGAAATAGTGTTAGCTGCAATTCACAAATTGTATCTTCAACAGGTGGTGGTCAAGGTTCCCCTCCTTCAACAAGGAAAGGGTTATTATTCGACCATGTTTGTGGTACCGAAACCGGACGGTTCGGTCAGACCCATATTAAATTTAAAATCCCTGAACATATACCTGAAAAGGTTCAAGTTCAAGATGGAATCGCTCAGAGCGGTCATCGCAAGCCTGGAAGGGGGGGATTTTATGGTGTCTCTGGACATAAAGGATGCATACCTTCATGTCCCCATTTATCCACCTCATCAGGCGTACCTCAGATTTGTGGTACAGGATTGTCATTGCCAATTCCAGACGTTGCCGTTTGGTCTCTCCACGGCACCGAGAATATTTACCAAGGTAATGGCGGAAATAATGGTGCTCCTGCGAAAGCAAGGAGTCACAATTATCCCATACTTGGACGATCTCCTCATAAAGGCGAGGTCCAGAGAGCAGTTGCTGATCAGCGTAACACGCTCTCGGGAAGTGTTAAAACAGCACGGCTGGATTCTAAATATCCCAAAGTCGCAGTTGATTCCTACGTCTCGTCTGCCCTTCCTGGGCATGATTCTGGACACAGACCAGAAGAGGGTCTATCTCCCGATGGAGAAGGCTCAGGAGCTCATGACACTGGTCAGAGGCCTATTAAAACCAAAACAGGTGTCTCTGCATCACTGCACGCGAGTCCTGGGAAAGATGGTGGCATCATACGAGGCCATTCCCTTCGGAAGGTTCCATGCGAGGACCTTTCAATGGGATCTGTTGGACAAGTGGTCCGGATCACATCTACAGATGCATCGGCTGATCACCCTATCCCCCAGGGTCAGGGTGTCTCTCCTGTGGTGGCTGCAGATTGCTCACCTTCTAGAGGGCCGCAGATTCAGCATTCAGGACTGGGTCCAGGTGACCACGGATGCAAGCCTCCGAGGGTGGGGGGGCAGTCACACAGGGAAGAAATTTCCAGGGTCTGTGGTCAAGTCAGGACTTGTCTTCACATCAATATCCTGGAACTAAGGGCCATATACAACGCCCTAAGTCAAGCTGCTTCGCGACCAATCGGTGCTGATTCAGTCAGACAACATCACCGCAGTGGCTCATGTAAACCGCCAAGGCGGCACAAGGAGCAGGGTGGCGATGGCGGAAGCCACCAGAATTCTTCGCTGGGTGGAGAATCACGTAAGAGCACTGTCAGCAGTGTTCATTCCGGGAGTGGACAACTGGGAAGCAGACTTCCTCAGCAGGCACGACCTCCACCCGGGAGAGTGGGGACTTCATCAAGAAGTCTTCACGCAGATTGCAAGGCGGTGGGAACTGCCACAGGTGGACATGATGGCATCCCGCCTCAACAGGCAGTACGGATGGTGTAATGGTTAGCATTACTGCCTCACAGCATTGAGGTCATGGGTTCTATTCCCACCATGGCCCTAACTGTGTGGAGTTTGTATATTCTCCCCGTACTTGCGTTGGTTTCCTCCGGGTACTCCGGTTTCCTCCCACAATCCCAAAAATATACTGGCAGGTTAATTGGCTCCCAACAAAATTAACCCTAGATTGAGTGTGTCTGTGTGTACATGTGGTAGGGAATATAGATTGTAAGCTCCACTGGAGCAGGGACTGATGTGAACGGGCAAATATTCTCTGTAAAGCGCTGCGGAATATGTGTGCGCTATATAAATAACTGTTAATAAATAAGTAATAAATAAAAAGCTACAGAGATATTGCGCCAGGTCAAGAGACCCTCAGGCGATAGCTGTAGACGCACTAGTGACACCATGGGTGTTCCAGTCGGTTTATGTATTTCCTCCTCTTCCTCTCATACCAAAGGTGCTGAGAATCATAAGAAAAAGAGGAGTGAGAACAATACTCATTGTTCCGGATTGGCCAAGAAGGACTTGGTATCCGGATCTGCAAGAAATGCTCACAGAGGACCCATGGCCTCTACCTCTAAGACAGGACTTGCTGCAACAGGGGCCCTGTCTGTTCCAAGACTTACCGCGGCTGCGTTTGACGGCATGGCAGTTGAACGCCGGATCCTAGCAGAAAAAGGCATTCCGGATGAGGTTATTCCTACGCTGATTAAGGCTAGGAAGGACGTGACGGCTAAACATTATCACCGTATATGGCGAAAATATGTTGCTTGGTGTGAGGCCAGGAATGCCCCTATGGAGGAATTCCAGCTGGGCCGTTTCCTTCACTTCCTACAGTCGGGAGTGACTTTGGGCCTGAAATTGGGTTCCATTAAGGTCCAGATTTCGGCTCTATCCATTTTCTTTCAAAAAGAACTGGCTTCTCTTCCTGAAGTCCAGACGTTTGTAAAGGGAGTGCTGCATATTCAGCCCCCTTTTGTGCCTCCAGTGGCACCATGGGATCTTAACGTGCTGTTGAGTTTCCTGAAGTCACACTGGTTTGAGCCACTCAAAACCGTGGAGTTAAAATTTCTCACGTGGAAGGGGGTCATGCTATTAGCCTTGGCGTCAGCTAGGCGTGTGTCAGAATTAGCGGCTTTGTCACATAAAAGCCCCTATCTGGTTTTCCATATGGACAGGGCAGAATTGCGGACCCGTCCACAATTTCTGCCAAAAGTGGTGTCATCCTTTCATATGAATTTCATATTGTGGTGCCTGTGGCTACTCGTGATTTGGAGGATTCCGAGTTACTAGATGTGGTCAGGGCTTTGAAGGTTTATGTAGCCAGGACGGCTAGAGTCAGGAAAACTGAGTCGCTGTTTATCCTGTATGCATCCAACAAGCTGGGTGCTCCTGCTTCAAAGCAAACTATTGCTCGCTGGATCTGTAACACGATTCAGCAGGCTCATTCTGCGGCTGGATTGCCGCTTCCAAAATCAGTAAAAGCCCACTCCACAAGGAAGGTGGGCTCTTCTTGGGCGGCTGCCCGAGGGGTCTCGGCATTACAGCTTTGCCGAGCAGCTACTTGGTCAGGTTCGAACACATTTGCAAAGTTTTACAAGTTTGATACCCTGGCTGAGGAGGACCTTGTGTTTGCTCATTTGGTGCTGCAGAGTCATCCGCACTCTCCCGCCCGTTTGGGAGCTTTGGTATAATCCCCATGGTCCTTACGGAGTCCCCAGCATCCACTAGGACGTTAGAGAAAATAAGATTTTACTTACCGGTAAATCTATTTCTCGTAGTCCGTAGTGGATGCTGGGCGCCCGTCCCAAGTGCGGACTTCTTCTGCAATACTTGTATATAGTTATTACTTAAATAAGGGTTATGTTTGGTTGCATCAGGGTTGATCTGATGCTCCGTTGTTGTTCATACTGTTAACTGGGTAAGTTTATCACAAGTTATACGGTGTGATTGGTGTGACTGGTATGAGTCTTGCCCTGGATTCCAAAATCCTTTCCTTGTACTGTCAGCTCTTCCGGGCACAGTTTCTCTAACTGAGGTCTGGAGGAGGGACATAGAGGGAGGAGCCAGAGCACACCAGTATCCAAATTTCTTAAAGTGCCCTTTCTCCTGCGGAGTCCGTCTATTCCCCATGGTCCTTACAGAGTCCCCAGCATCCACTACGGACTACGAGAAATAGATTTACCGGTAAGTAAAATCTTATTTTTTCAATGCCTTAAGGCAGTGGTTTCCAAACTTTTTTGAATCACGGCGCCCTAGAATATCAGAATTTTTTTCATGGCACCCCTAGGCCAAAAATTTCTTATTAAGAAATATAGAAAGAAATATTACATTAAGTAGATCGCGTTTATATGTCATCCTTAGAGTCAGTTGTGTGGTGAGGGACAAGATTTGCTTCTGTTTGGCCACATATGTTATGACTGGCAGCCACCAGCACTGGTTTTGCCTATTATATTGACCATGAATAATTTGAATTGTTCCTGGACCACCAACCCAAGGCATCCCTGCAAGTGTCCCGAGGCACCCCAAGGAGCCACGGCACACAGTTTGGGAACCTCTGCCTTAAGGTCTGGGTCTGTGGTAATAATTGCCCAAAGTGCTTTGGCTTTTCTACTGGTATGACGGCTATTGGTGTCATATGTGTTTACCGAAGGTAATTTATTTTGTTTCTTTTTGATCCTAGTTTTGGACAGTAGGTCTGATCTATTTTGGGCACACGCTTTACTTCTGGCACACTTCAATAAAAATTTGGGGTATCCCCTTTCACGAAACTTCTTTTCCATAATATCAAGTTGTGTTTCTAGGTCTGTAGCCGTATTCGTGATTTTACAGACCCGAAGAAACTGGGAATACGGTAGGCCTTGTATAGTTGGAGTGGGATGGAAACTGCTATAGCTTAGCAGCATGTTCCTATCCGTAGGCTTAGAGAATAAGTTAGTAATGATCTTATCTTCATTGATTCTGATGGAAATATCCAGAAATTCAATGTGGCTATGACTGCATTTCATCGTGAGCTTAATGGTGCTTTCGGAATCATTATGTTTTGTAATATTGTCACGTAGAGCCTGCTCACTCCCTGTCCAGAAGATGAGCAGGTCATTTATGTACCGGTAGTATAAAAAAATATGCTTAGAAATGCTGGGATTCTCAAAAAACAGTCCCTTCTTAGTTTCCCCCATAAAAGTGTTATCGAAGGCCGGAGCCACTGCTGACCCCATTGCACAACCTGTTACCTGCCTGAAGAACTTGTCCTCAAACAGGAAGTAGTTGTGCGTGAGGGTAAATTCCAATAATTCAGTGAATAATTCAATATTGGGGCCCACGTATGCCGTATTACCAGTAATGAGCCTTCTCACTGCCTGTACACCCTGCCTTGCATTCAGCAAACCTTCACACATTTGAAGGACTCTAATGTACTATTGGAAAAGTTTTTACATATGGATCAAGTACCCGCTGGGCTACTTATGGCCACCATAGATGTAACCAGCCTGTACACATGCATTCCCCACGGGGAGGGTGTACAGGCAGTGAGAAGGCTCATTACTGGTAATACGGCATACGTGGGCCCCGATATTGAATTATTCACTGAATTATTGGAATTTACCCTCACGCACAACTACTTCCTGTTTGAGGACAAGTTCTTCAGGCAGGTAACAGGTTGTGCAATGGGGTCAGCAGTGGCTCCGGCCTTCGATAACACTTTTATGGGGGAAACTGAGAAGGGACTGTTTTTTGAGAATCCCAGCATTTCTAAGCATATTTTTTTATACTACCGGTACATAAATGACCTGCTCATCTTCTGGACAGGGAGTGAGCAGGCTCTACGTGACAATATTACAAAACATAATGATTCCGAAAGCACCATTAAGCTCACGATGAAATGCAGTCATAGCCACATTGATTTTCTGGATATTTCCATCAGAATCAATGAAGATAAGATCATTACTAACTTATTCTCTAAGCCTACGGATAGGAACATGCTGCTAAGCTATAGCAGTTTCCATCCCACTCCAACTATACAAGGCCTACCGTATTCCCAGTTTCTTCGGGTCTGTAAAATCACGAATACGGCTACAGACCTAGAAACACAACTTGATATTATGGAAAAGAAGTTTCGTGAAAGGGGATACCCCAAATTTTTATTGAAGTGTGCCAGAAGTAAAGCGTGTGCCCAAAATAGATCAGATCTACTGTCCAAAACTAGGATCAAAAAGAAACAAAATAAATTACCTTGGGTAAACACATATGACACCAATAGCCGTCATACCAGTAAAAAAGCCAAAGCACTTTGGCCAATTATTACCACACACCAAGACCTTAAGGCATTGAAAAATACACAAATTATGCCGAGTTACAGGAGGAGTAAAAATATTAAGGACCTTGTGGTTAAAACCGATTTAAGCAAATTCAAGAAGGCCGTTCCACAACATTTCCTGAGCAGGCCTAATGGATGCTACAGGTGCATCGGGTGCACAACGTGCAGCTATATGTCACCTGGAGGAAGCATTACACACCCACATTCTGCAAAAAAAATATACCATCAACTGGCCACTGTCGTGCCACTCCAAATTTGTTATATACGTGATTATGTGCCCATGCAGCCTATACTATGTGGGCAAAATAGAATGTCCTTTTAAAGTTAGGATGGCACAGCACAGACAAGCAATTAGAGCTGCATTGTCGTCTGGCACTAGTGATCAGCCTGTGGCACGACATTTTGCGCAGCTCAAACATGGAATGGCTACACTGAAATACCGCATTATTGACCACATGCCTGAGTCCATTAGGGGGGGGCAATAGGGCACAGAAGTTGCTTTAATTGGAGACCCGATGGATCTTCAGATTAAATACCATTCGACCGAGAGGTCTCAATGAGACATTGGGCTTAAGCAATTTCTTATAATACAGTGGAGGGAAACATGTGGTCCAAAGATCCCTGTGGATAAGATGTGGGTCCCCATAGCCTAGTGATTTATATGCACAGTTAAAAAGAGTGAATAACAGGGACCTTGTACATCTAGCCGGTTTAATTTAGAATCTTTTACTGATGTAATTTTGAATCTTTTACTGTTTGAATTTTTGCTGTTTTCCATCTGTGTAGAGTTTTGATGTGCTCTCTATGGATTATTGTTTTAAATGTTATTGTTTTATGATATTGTATACTGTGCAACTATTTGTTTTTGATTAGGGGGTAAATTATATGTTAGCACGGGGGATGTTCAATATGTGATATGTGGGAGGTATTCCTGCTTAGGAGCGGGCTGCAACAGGGACAACAGGTGTAGCTTTTGGAGATGAGCACTTATAGTAGTAATAACACTATGGAGGTGGTTGTTTATACAGTATATGGATAAACGGGATATTGGTTGGGATAATGTCACGAATGTAGAGATTAGTTTTACAGTTGTGTGCAGTATTAACACACGAGGTGTGGTGTATTTTTTAACATATTTTTTATGTGTGCAGTGTTTTTAGGGTCACAGACAATTTTTTCAACAACGTAGCATTTTGAGATTTTTTTATATTTTAATTGACTGTTTTATAACAACACTGTGGTGTGGAGAGATATAAGCACATTTATACTTTATTTTATTTATCCACCGAGTAATGTGTAAATATGTACTAGGCACTTTTGTGAGTAATCAGAATATTGAAATGAGTAAAACTTTATTGGCTCTCATTCAAGCACACTGATGTGATACCAGGCAGTCCAGCTCCATGACAGGTTTTGCCTGTTGCACAGGGTTGCCGTGGCAACACAGCCGGGACCCGTGACGTCACTTCCGAGGGAAGTAGACAGCCCAGGGGGACGGAGCTGGGCCCGGGACGTGTGAGCAGCGGTGACCAGCATGGGGGAGACTACAGGGGTGAGTGCACCTATATATGTTGGTAACTGTTCACTTTGGGGGTTATCCTGATAAAGGGGCTACGCGCCCTGAAACGTTGATGCTGTAACCTGCAGTTTTTGCACTAAAAGTTTGTTTTGCACAAGTCAAGTCTCTGAGTGCCGCCTTTTATATCTGATATATATATATATATATATATATATATATATATATATGTAAATAATACTGTCAGCCTTACTTATACTTTTTATTGTACTTTTTGTGGCTCTCCAAGCAGCACACGCACCCAAACAGCGCTGGATCCTGGGTCCAGAATCCACATGCTGCCTTCTCTGCAGCCTGCGCGCTCAGCCAATAACTGAGTGGCAGGCTGCTTCATTCATACATTATTGGACAGCTGAGCCGTCGCTCAGCTGTCCCGTCTGTGGCTGTGCTCTCTGCTGCCTGCGGCTAGCCAGCCGCTGCTGCTGCAGTGGGGACGGGAGCGCAAACCCCCCGCCCGCCTGCCCACTCCTTAATCTGGCACTGATGGGAAGGCAGCTTCAGCACTGCCCGCCGTGTAAAGTTATAGTACAGCAGCGCGGGTAGCGCTGAAGCTGGCTGCTGTGGCTGCACAGGTGTGCAGGTCCGGATGGGTTGGCGCCTCTCTCGTGTTTTAGGGGGAGCGAGCTGCCCCCTTGCCCCCCCATTCTGACGCCCCTGGTTACTACTGTATAGCGTAATGTGAATAACATTACTGTGTGGTGTAATGTGAGTAAAGGACACTACTGTGTGGTGTAATTTGAATTTTGTATTTTGGTGATACATGAATAATGATTAATATTAACAATATTCCTATAAATCTATGATGGGCAACATGAAATACTTTAAGTTCTGCATATTGGCCCTCATTCCGAGTTGTTCGCTCGCAAGCTGCTTTTAGCAGCATTGCACACGCTAAGCCGCCGCCTACTAGGAGTGAATCTTAGCTTAGCAAAATTGCGAATGAAAGATTCGCAATATTACGAAAAGACTTCTCTGTGCAGTTTCTGAGTAGCTCGAGACTTGCTCTTCCAGTGCGATCAGTTCAGTGCTTGTCATTCCTGGTTTGACGTCACAAACACACCCAGCGTTCGCCCAGACACTCCTCCGTTTCTCCAGCCACTCCCGCGTTTTTCCCAGAAACGGTAGCGTTTTTTCACACACACCCATAAAACGGCCAGTTTCCGCCCAGAAACACCCACTTCCTGTCAATCACATTACGATCACCAGAACGAAGAAAAAACCTTGTAATGCCGTGAGTAAAATACCTAACTGCATAGCAAATTTACTTGGCGCAGTCGCAGTGCGAACATTGCGCATGCGCAATTAGCGGAAAATCGCTGCGATGCGAAGAAAATTACCGAGCGAACAACTCGGAATGACCCCCATTATTCCTCTAGCCGCACAATGAGCCTGATTTAGACCCAGACACAGTTCTGATTCAGTTTCTATTGATCAATGCTTTTGGGACTGCATTTGCTCCGGTGCGGCAGTGTGCATGTGTAATGATGGTGTTGTAGATCCGGTCACAGTGCCTTGTTCGTTGTAGACTGATTGACCAGCTGCAGGCATTTGGAGGTGGCAACAGGAAGCATTTTTTATTTGTGGGGGGTGGGGCTTAACTGGCCTCGGTAACGTAGTTGTGTCGGCCATTCTGAGCAACCATAGAGTTGCTTAGAGGTCCGATGCTGTCTCCGATGGTCGTGATGTTGATTAGATGCTGTGTCTGTGGATCAGAGTAGCCAGCTCTGGGTGTCTTTTTGCACAAAACGCCTACTTCAGCATTTGCATATTTCCGCATAACAGCTGCATACAGAGGTGCAGCAGCTGCAAAATTTGCGTCCGCCTCTGAATCAGAGCCAATACCCTTAGTCTCAACATTTAGTTAAAATAATTGCTTTAATCAAAGAAAGAAATCAGTCTGTAGCAGCAGGTATTTTTTGAATGTGAGATAAACATGCTATAATCTATTACCAGCAAATATGAGAAATTCATGTGTATCTTCACCAGAATTCACACCAGCTTTTAAAAATTAGGTCTAAGGGGGATTTCATATTAGAAGCGGTAATTTACAGCTGATAATGGATTCCCCTGTGGCTATCCTATTAGCCCCGATGCCAGAGCGCTCTTCTCCCGATGCAGGTACTTACCAGCAGGGCCGGTTCTACCCCTTGTGGCGCCCAGTGCGAGAGTTTCCACTGCCCCCCCCCCCCCCCCCCCGGTGGCAAAACAGTTAGTGTGCAGGGGAAGGGGGCGTGGCTTCATAGGGGAGGGGCGTGGCCAGTTATGCTCCCAGTAGCTGTGCCCCCCAGTAGCTGTGCCCCCCAGTTGATTTGCCCCTGTAGATATGCCCCCTCTTTATTTGCCCCCAGTATTTGTGCCTCCTCTTTATTTGCCCCCAGTAGTTGTGCCCCCTCTTTATTTGCCCCCAGTATTTGTGCCTCCTCTTTATTTGCCCCCAGTAGTTGTGCCCCCTCTTTATTTGCCCCCAGTATTTGTGCCTCCTCTTTATTTGCCCCCAGTAGTTGTGCCCCCCTCTTTATTTGCCCCCAGTATTTGTGCCACCTCTTTATTTGCCCCCAGTAGTTGTGCCCCCTCTTTATTTGCCCCCTGTCGCTGTGCCCCCTATCGCCGCTTACACACACACACACACAAAATAATAAAAACAATACTTACCACTGCCCCGCTCCTGCTTCCCGACTGCTTCTTCTGCTGCTGCTGCTGCTCCGTCAGCCTGGCCGCCTACTCCTCTCTATGGGAGAGACATCATGACGTCTCTCCCATAGCGCGCACAGACCCAAGAGGTCAATAACGACCTCTAGTTTCTGTGCCTGGAGCCGGCTGCAGCGGACGCCCACACAGCCCACGGCGTCTGCTGCAGCCGTGGAGCGGGGTGCGGGCAGGCGGCGGTGCCTGCGGGGTGACTGCGGCCGCGCCCCCAGGCCGCAGCGCCCCGAGCAAAGGCACTGCTTGCCCGCACCAAGATCCGCTCCTGCTTACCAGGCATTATGCTTCGGATGCCTCAGGCACCCGAAACATAATCCTCAATACGCAACCCTTCACAGCTACAATAACATATGGATCTGGGAACTTATCCCAGATCCCACGTGTTATCGCCCACAAACGGAAATGTTTTAGCTGAAAAAAATGGGCTTTAATAAGAAAGCCTGCTACTTACCAACATCTGGCTAAAATTGCATTGTTTTCGGACAAAAAATGAACAGGGCTAATAGGATAACCCCTAAGGCTGGAGAAGATAAAGGGAACCTCTGCAGAGAGGTTTCCCTCTGTCATAGTATTATTATTATTATTATTATTATTATACATTTATATGGCACCACATGCAGTGCCCAATAAGCAAAATAAGTGTGTCAGCAGACAATACTAAAGTAAGTATCAGGGTGGCAGAAAACTGAGCGATTTGGTGCCGTCCAAAGGGAGTATTGAAAAACATTCCAAAGGGGAGGTGGCACACATACAGCGGTGACACAGATGAGGTAGAAAAAGTGAGCATGGGACAGAGGGCTTAGGATGAGAGATGGCTGGGTTTGGTGAAGAAGTGGGTCTTCAGAGCCCGTTTGAAGTTTTGTAGAGAGATGGAAGAGTCTGAGGGCGAGAGGTAGAGAATTCCAGAAAAAGGTAGCAGCTCGTGCAAAATCTTGGAGGTAGAAGTAGGAGGAGGTCATAAGTAGGCAGAAGAGGTGGTGTTCCTTAGTGGAGTGTAGAGAACGGGCAGGAATGTAAAAGGAGAAAAAATAAGATTTTAAACCTACCGGTAAATCTTTTTCTCCTAGTCCGTAGAGGATGCTGGGGACTCCGTAAGGACCATGGGGAATAGACGGGCTCCGCAGGAGACATGGGCACTAAAAAGAACTTTAGATATGGGTGTGCACTGGCTCCTCCCTCTATGCCCCTCCTCCAGACCTCAGTTAGAGAAACTGTGCCCAGATGAGACGGACAGTACGAGGAAAGGATTTTTGTTAATCTAAGGGCAAGATTCATACCAGCCCACACCATCCACACCGTATAACCTGGAATATACGAACCAGTTAACAGTATGAAACAAAACAGCATCAGCCCGAGACTGATCGAAACTGTAACATAACCCTTATGTAAGCAAAAACTATATACAAGTCTTGCAGATGTAGTCCGCACTGGGACGGGCGCCCAGCATCCTCTACAGACTAGGAGAAAAAGATTAACCGGTAGGTTTAAAATCTTATTTTCTCTTACATCCTAGAGGATGCTGGGGACTCCGTAAGGACCATGGGGATTATACCAAAGCTCCAAAACGGGCGGGAGAGTGCAGATGACTCTGCAGCACTGAATGAGCAAACATGAGGTCCTCGTCAGCCAGGGTATCAAACTTGTAGAACTTTGCAAAGGTGTTTGAACCTGACCAAGTAGCAGCTCGGCACAGCTGTAATGCCGAGACACCTCGGGCAGCCGCCCAAGAAGAGCCCACCTTCCTAGTGGAATGGGCCTTTACAGAATTTGGTAATGGCAATCCAGCCGTAGAATAAGCCTGCTGAATCGTGTTACAGATCCAGCGAGCAATAGTCTGCTTCGAAGCAGGAGCGCCAACCTTGTCGGCTGCATACAGGACAATCAGTGCCTCTGTTTTCCTAACCCGAGCCGTTCTGGTCACATAAATTTTCAATGCCCTGACCACATCAAGGGACTCGGAATCCTCCAAGTCCCGCGTAGCCACAGGCACCACAATAGGTTGGTTCATATGAAAAGATTAAACCACCTTGGGCAAAAATTGAGGACGAGTCCGCAATTCCGCTCTATCCACATGGAAAATCAGATAGGGGCTTTTGTGAGATAAAGCCGCCAACTCCGACACTCGCCTAGCCGATGCCAAGGCCAACAACATGACCACTTTCCAAGTGAGATACTTTAATTCCACCGTTTTAAGTGGTTCAAACCAGTGAGACTTAAGGAACCGCAACACCACGTTAAGGTCCCAGGATGCCACTGGAGGTACAAAAGGAGGCTGGATATGCAGCACTCCCTTCACAAAAGTCTGTACTTCTGAGAGAGAAGCCAATTCCTTCTGAAAGAAAATGGATAGGGCCGAAATCTGAACCTTAATGGAGCCTAATTTTAGGCCCAAATTCACTCCAGTCTGTAGGAAGTGAAGGAAACGGCCCAGATTCTTCCGGAGGAGCATTCCTGGACTCACACCAAGATACATACTTCCGCCATATACGGTGATAATGTTTTGCTGTCACGTCCTTCCTAGCCTTTACCAGAGTAGGAATGACCTCATCCGGAATACCCTTTTCCGCTAGGATCCGGCGTTCAACCGCCATGCCATCAAACGCAGCCGCGGTAAGTCTTGGAACAGACAGGGCCCCTGTTGTACCAGGTCCTCTCTGAGAGGAAGAGGCCACAGATCTTCTGTGAGCATTTCCTGCAGATCTGGATACCAGGCCCTTTGCGGCCAATCTGGAACAATGAGAATTGTCTGTACTCCTCTTCGTCTTATGATTCTCAATATCTTGGAGATGAGAGGAAGAGGAGGAAACACATAGACCAACTGGAACACCCACGGTGTCACCAGGGTGTCTACTGCCACCGCCTGAGGGTCCCTTGACCTGGCGCAATACCTCGGTAGTTTCTTGTTGAGGCGTGACGCTATCATGTCTATCTAAGGCAGTCCCCACTGACTTGCAATCTCTGCGAAGACTTCCTGATGAAGTCCCCACTCTCCTGGATGTAGATTGTGTCTGCTGAGGAAGTCTGCTTCCCAGTTGTCCACTCCCGGAATGAAGACTGCTGTCAGAGCGCTTACATGATTTTCCGCCCAGCGAAGAATCCTGGTGGCTTCTGCCATTGCCACTCTGCTCTTTGTTCCGCCTTGGCGGTTTACATGTGCCACTGCGGTGATGTTGTCTGACTGAATCAGAACCGGTAGGTCGCAAAGCAACTTCTCCGCTTGATGAAGGGCGTTGTATATGGCCCTCAACTCCAGGACGTTGATGTGAAGACAAGCCTCCTGGCTTGACCAGAGGCCTTAGAAGTTTCTATCCTGTGTGACTGCTACCCAACCTCGGAGGCTCACTTCCGTGGTTACCAGAACCCAGTCCTTAATGCCAAACCTGCGACCCTCTAGAAGGTGAGCACTCTGCAGCCACCACAGGAGAGATACCCTGGCCCTGGGGGACAGGGTGATCATCTGATGAATCTGTAGATGTGACCCGGACCACTTGTCCAGAAGGTCCCATTGGAAAGTCCTCGCATGGAACCTGCCGAATGGAATGGCCTCGTAAGACGTCACCATCTTTCCCAGAACTCGAGTGCAGTGATGCACCGACACCCTTTTTGGCTTCAGTAGGTCCCTGACCAAATTCATGAGTTCTTGGGCCTTTTCCATCGGAAGATAAACACTTTTCTGGTCTGTATCCAGAATCATGCCTAAGAAAGGCAAACGAGTCGTTGGAACCAATGTGACTTCGGGATATTGAGAATCCAGCCGCGCTGTTGCAACACCTTCAGGGAAAGTGATACTCTGTTCAGCAACTGCTCTCTTGATCTCGCTTTTATTAGGAGATCGTCCAAGTACGGGATAATTGTGACACCCTGCTTGCGCAGGAGCACCATCATTTCCGCCATTACCTAGGTGAAAATCCTCGTGGCTGTGGAAAGCCCAAACGACAACTTCTGAAATTGGTAATGACAATCCTGTACAGCAAATCTCAGGAACGCCTGATGAGGTGGATATATGGGAACATGAAGGTATGCATCCTTTATGTCCAGGGACACCATATAATCCCCCCCCTTCCAGGCTGGCGATGACCGCTCTGAGCGATTCCATCTTGAACTTGAACCTTTTTAAGTATAGGTTTAAGGATTTTAAATTTAAAATGGGTCTGACCGAACCGTCCGGTTTCGGGACTACAAACAGGGTTGAGTAATACCCCATCCCCTGCTGAAGCAGGGGAACTTTGACCAACACTTGTTGAAGACACAATTTTTGAATTGCATTTAAAACTATCTCCCTCTCTGGGGGAGAAGCCGGTAGGGCCAATTTGAAAAACTGGTGAGGAGGCACCTCTTCGAATTCCAGCTTGTAACCCTGGGAAACAATTTCTATTGCCCAGGGATCCACCTGTGAGTGAACCCAGACGTGGCTGAAAAGTCGAAGACGGGCCCCCACTGGGGCGGACTCCCTCAGCGGAGCCCAGCGTCATGCGATGGATTTTGTAGAGGCCGGGGAGGACTTCTGCTCCTGGGAACTAGCTGTGGGTGGCAGCTTTTTCCCCCTGCCCTTACCTCTGGCAAGAAAGGAAGATCCCTGTACTCTCTTGGGTTTATGGGACCGAAAGTACTGCATCTGATAATGTGGCGTTTTCTTAGGCTGTGAGGAAACATAAAGCAAAAAAGTTGATTTACCTGCCGTAGCTGTGGAAACTAGGTCCGTGAGACCTTCCCCAAACAATTGCTCACCCTTGTAAGGTAAAACCTCCATATGCCTCTTCGAGTCAGCATCACCCGTCCATTGTCGGGTCCATAGGGCTCGTCTAGCAGAAATCGCCATAGCGTTGGCTCTGGAACCCAGTAGGCCAACGTCTCTCTGAGCATCTCTCATATATAGGACAGCATCTTTAATATGACCCAGGTTCAATAAAATGGTTTCCTTATCCAGCGTATCTATATCAGCAGATAAGGTATCTGTCCACGCTGCTACAGCGCTACAAACCCAAGCCGACGCTATCGCCGGTCTGAGTAAGGTACCAGTATGTGTGTAAATTGACTTCAAGGTAGTCTCCTGCCTGCAATCAGCAGGATCCTTGAGAGTTGCTGTATCTTGAGATGGCAGTGCTACCTTTTTGGATAAGCGTGTCAACGCTTTGTCTACCCTTGGGGAGGATTCCCACCGTATCCTGTCCTTAGCCGGGAAAGGATACGCCATAAGAATCCTTTTGGGAATCTGCAGTTTTTTGTCTGGAGATTCCAAAGCCTTTTCAAATAACTCGTTCAGCTCATGAGATGGGGGAAAGGTTACCTTAGGTTTCTTTTCCTTATACATGCGCACCCTCGTGTCAGGGACAGAGGGGTCATCTGTGATATGCAACACATCTTTTATTGCAATAATCATATAATGAATACTTTTAGCCAATTTTGGCTGCAACTTTGCATCATTGTAGTCGACACTGGAGTCAGAATCCGTGTCGGTATCAGTGTCTACTACTTGGGATAGTGGGGGCTTTTGAGACCCAGAAGGTCCCTGCGACATAGTGAAAGGCAGGGCTTGACTCCCTGTACATTCCCTGGACTCTGCTTTGTCCAACCTTTTGTGTAATAAATTCACATTTGCATTTAAAACATTCCACATATCCAACCAGTCATGTGTCGGCGTTGCCGACGGAGACACCACACTCATTTGCTCCACCTCCTCCCTAGAAGAGCCTTCCGCTTCAGACATGCCAACACACACGTACCGACACCCCACACACTCAGGGAATTCTCTATCTGGAGACAGTTCCCCCACAAGGCCCTTAGGAGAGACAGAGAGAGAGAGTATGCCAGCACACACCCAGCGCCAATGACCCTGGAAAAAATACCCAGATAGCGCTTTTATTATATATATATATATATATATTCACTGCGCCAAATTATGTGCCCCCCCCCCCTTTTTTTAAAACCCTCTGTCACCATGTTCAGCAGGGGAGAGTCCGGGGAGCCAGCTTCTCAGTGGTGTGCTGTGGAGAAAATGGCGCTGGTGAGTGCTGAGGGATCAATCTCCTCCCCCTCAGCGGCGGGCTTCGGTCCCGCTTGATTCCTTTTAAAAACTGTCGGGGGATCTCCAATATACAGTGCAGAGCCTATATATATATACTTTTTTTGCCAGTCCCAGAGGTTTAAATTGCTGCCCAGGGCGCCCCCCCAGCGCCCTGCACCCTTACAGTGCCTGCCATGTGTGTTTTGTGTGGGAGCAATGGCGCGCAGCGTTACCTCAGTGAAGATCTGAAGTCTTCTGCCGCCTCTGAAGTCTTCTTATCTTCTCCTTCCGGCTCTGTGAGGAGGACGGTGGCGCGGCTCCGGGACGAACAGCTAGCAGAGACCTGCGTTCCGACTCCCTCTGGAGATAATGGTGTCCAGTAGCCTAAGAAGCAGAGCCTAGCATTTAAGAAGGTCTGCTTCTCTCTCCTCAGTCCCTCGATGCAGGGAGCCTGTTGCCAGCAGGCTCCCTGAAATTAAAAAACCTAACAAAAATGATTTCTTTCAGGAAACTCAGAAGAGCTCCCTGTAATGCACCCAGTCTCCTCTGGGCACAGTATCAAACTGAGGTCTGGAGCAGGGGCATAGAGGGAGGAGCCAGTGCACACCCATATCTAAAGTTCTTTTTAGTGCCCATGTCTCCTGCGGAGCCCGTCTATTCCCCATGGTCCTTACGGAGTCCCCAGCATCCTCTAGGACGTAATAGAAAAGTCAGAAATGTAAATGAGAGTGGGTGAGGGCTTTGTACAGTGAGTGAGTGTGAGAAGCTTGAAATGGATTCTGAAGGGTAAAGGGAGCCAGTGAAGGGCTTGTAAAAGAGGATAGATGGATGTAGTACATTTGGTGAGGATGAGGTGGGAAGCAACATTGAGGGTAGATTGGAGCGGAGAGAGGCATTTATCAGGTATGCCAGATAGGATAAGATTACATTAGTCCAGTCTAGAAATTACCAGTGAGCGGATAAGGGTCTTAGTGGTATCTGGAAATATTTCTGAGACGAAAACGATAGGTTTGTAAGAGGTATGAACGTGTGGTATGAAGGAGAGGGGAAGGAGGGGGGGGTTTCAAGGATTACTCCAAGACATTGTACTTGGGGGCTAGAGGAGATAGTAGTGCCATCAATAGCTAATGAAATTGTGGGAGGTGAGGTTGTGCGGGAGGATGGGAAGAGGAGTCTTAGACATGTTAAGTTTAAGAAAGTGCTGGGACATCCAAGAAAACATAGCAGAGATACAGCTGGATACACGAGTGAGGAGAGCGGGGAGAGGTCAGGTAGTATATGTTGTTTTTCATTTTTACTGTGATAGAGAATGTATGTGAGTGCACATATTGAACCATAAATAGACTTCAACTTTGCAGCACGATAGTGCATGTCACAGACTGCCTAAATTACTCAGCACTTTGTCATGGAGGAAGATTATACAGTGCAGACTTCATGCCCCTCCTTAATCGATCTCAGATACAGCATGCCTCTCGCACAGAGAAAGAACGATGCTGAAACCTTCTTTTGAGTAATGCAAAGATTTAAAATGTACTTAATCTTTTATATAGAAGAACATTGTGAAGTGATTTTATTTATTGTATAATAATAGGGAATTTTACCGAGCAGCAAATAGATGTCTAGATTTCCTGCAAAATCAGGACTGTCCAACCAAATTCGGGACGGATGTGATGTACTGAATTCCTCATCACTGAATTAAATTTATTTCAATTGGAGGAGGGGCCCTTCAGTAGTCTCTGTGAACCATACCTCGCACTGGCGGTTGCGCTTTGATGACCATGCCATTGTATCTACTGTATTGGTGCCATTTTCCCTATCATTTATTTACTGTACATGCAGCTGTGGAAAGGTAAGTATAGTTATGGGTGCAGAGTATGCGATGTTGGGCCCCCAATGACTCAGGAACCCATATACACCACATACCCTGCAAGCATTAAAGAGGCGCCCCTGGCAATAAAGCAGAAGGTTAGAGCTAGGGCTGGCGTAAAGCAGGGAAAACTACTTAAGGGGCATAAAGAGAGAATCAAGCGAAGGGCTCATCACTGCTATAAATGGAGGAGGAAAGGGATTTAGGAGTCACTATTTCAAGTGACTTGAAGGCAGGAAAGCAATGCAACAAAGCAATGAGAAAGGCAAGTCAGATGCTTGGTTGCATAGGGAGAGGAATCAGTAGCAGGAAAAGAGAAGTAATAATGCCACTGTATAGGTTATTGGTACGGCCCCATCTGGAATACTGTGTCCAGTTCTGGAGACCATGGGGTATATTTACTAAGGTCCCGATTTTGACCGAGATGCTGTTTTTTCTTCAAAGTGTCATCTCGGTCATTTACTAAACTCAAATCTCGGCAGTGATGAGGGCATTCGTATTTTTTTTGAGGTCCAACAAAAAAAATACGAATGAATACACCATCGGTCAAAACGCGGCTGTTTAAGTATGAATCTCGGTCATTTACTAAGAAGTGCAAAGCAAAAAAAAAAAAAACACTGCCGTGAAAAAATACAACTCGTAAAAAAGTGCTAAAAAAAACAGACCTGCTTTTTTGAGCCGTGATTGGATAGGCATGCACGGATCCATGAGATCCGTGCATGTATATCAGTGGGAAGGGGTGGGAAAGTGTTAATTTTTTGAAAAAAAATTGCGTGGGGTCCCCCCTCCTGAGCATAACCAGCCTCGGGCTCTTTGAGCCGATCCTGGTTGCAGAAATATGGGAAAGAAAATGACAGGGGTTAACCCATATTTAAGCAACCAGCATCGGGCTCTGCGCCTGGTCCTGGTTCCAAAAATACGGGGGACAAAAAGCGTAGGGGTCCCCCGTATTTTTAAAACCAGCACCGGGCTCCACTAGCTGGACAGATAATGCCACAGCCGGGGGTCACTTTTATACAGTGCCCTGCGGCCGTGGCATCAAATATCCAACTAGTCACCCCTGGCCGTGGTACCCTGGGGGTGTGGGGACCCCTTCAATCAAGGGGTCCCCCCCCCAGCCACCCAAGGGCCAGGGGTGAAGCCCGAGGCTGTCCCCCCCATCCAATGGGCTGCGGATGGGGGGCTGATAGCCTTTTTGTAAAAGTGTAAGATATTGTTTTTAGTAGCAGTACTACAAGGCCCAGCAAGCCTCCCCCGCATGCTGGTACTTGGAGAACCACAAGTACCAGCATGCGGCGGTGAGGTCACTTTCGGTCAACCGCTGAGCAGAAAGTTCCCACCATTGGTTACAATGGAGCGCATAGGCGCTACATTGTAACACTGCCGCGTGCTGCCTGTCAGTCAGTACAGGAGCACACAGCCGATCAGGAGGGTGCTACAACGTGGCGCTCCCTGATTGGCTGAAGAAACCCACTTAGACAGAAGTCAGAGTGGGTTTCTGGCATTCGGGGAAAGGGGACCCATGTGAAAACATGGGTCCCCTTTCAGTGCATGGCTCGGGTCTCCGTTTTATTTTTTTAATCAAGTACGTGGATTACAAAAGGATTATCCGAGGAGCCTGGTACCCTGGATCTGGTGAGTATAATTTATTCAACAGGTACCCCATGGATTCTACTGGACAAGAGGACCGACCTGCGTGTGAACATAAGGTAAGTATGTATGTATGTTTGTGTGGATGGATGTAATAAAACTTTACTTTCAAGGTGTGTGTGTATTGTCTTTTTTTGGGTATTTTTTTAGTAGTAGTACTACAGGTACCAGCGGGCCCGTTTTTCCGCCGCATGCTGGTACTTGTGGTTCTCCAAGTACCAGCATGCGGGGGAGGCTTGCTGGGCCTTGTAGTACTGCTACTAAAAACAATATCTTACACTTTTACAAAAAGGCTATCAGCCCCCCATCCGCAGCCCATTGGATGGGGGGGACAGCCTCGGGCTTCACCCCTGGCCCTTGGGTGGCTGGGGGGGGGGACCCCTTGATTGAAGGGGTCCCCACTCCCCCAGGGTACCCCGGCCAGGGGTGACTAGTTGGATATTTGATGCCACGGCCGCAGGGCACTGTATAAAAGTGACCCCCGGCTGTGGCATTATCTGTCCAGCTAGTGGAGCCCGGTGCTGGTTTTAAAAATACGGGGGACCCCTACGCTTTTTGTCCCCCGTATTTTTGGAACCAGGACCAGGCGCAGAGCCCGATGCTGGTTGCTTAAATATGGGGGAACCCCTGTCATTTTCCCCCCCATATTTCTGCAACCAGGATCGACTCAAAGAGCCCGAGGCTGGTTATGCTTAGGAGGGGGGACCCCACGCAATTTTTTTTACAGTTTTACAGTGCTTATTTTAAAAAAAAAAATGAACCCCCATCACGGATCACACTGATCCGGCCGAGATTCATTTAGAAAAAGTCGGCAGTGTTTTGCTAATCACTGCTGTAAAAAACTAAAAAAAAACACGAATGACATCGACATCGGAACAAAAGAAAATGCAGAATACGACAGCTTAGTAAATTAGTCGTAATAAATTTAAAAAGTTGCAGTTTTACACTTTCGATGTCATTCGTGATTATTCTCCCACCAAATCGGGAGAATTACGAATGTTAGTAAATATACCCCCATATCTCCAGAAGGATATAAATACATTAGAGAGTGTACAAAGAAGGGCAACTAAAATGGTGCATGGCCTACATCACAAAACGTACCCGGAAAGGCTAAAAGATCTTAACATGTATAGTTTGGAGGAGAGAAGGGAAAGGGGAGACATGATAGAAACTTTCAAATATATCAAGGGTCTTAACAAAGTTCAGGAGGGAAACATTCTTCAAAGGCAGAGAAGTATTAGAACTCGAGGACATACACTGAGACTGGAGGGGGGGAGGTTCAGGGGAAATTTTAGGAAAAATTACTTCACAGAAAGGGTAGTGGATAAGTGGAATAGTCTCCCATCAGAGGTGGTAGAGGCTAAGACTGTAGAGCAATTTAAACATGCTTGGGATAGGCATATGAATATCCTTACAAAGAATTAAGGTTCAAAAAGGGTTGAGATTACCTAAAGGATAAAAAAAAAAGGGGCAGACTAGATGGGCCAAGTGGTTCTTATCTGCCGTCAAATTCTATGTTTCTATGTAAATACTAGAGTTTTCCATCCTTGAAGACAGGAGTAGGTTGATAAAAAAATCTTTTATGCATATGAAACTTTTGCTATGTGAAGAGTTAAAGCAAATTGATATTGTAATCGCATAAATGGATTATATATTTGCAGGGAGTTTGGTTGGAGAGATCCAGAACTTCCGGAGGTAATACAAATGCTACAACATCAATTTCCTTCAGTACAGTCCAATGCAGCTGCCTACTTACAGCATCTATGTTTCGGAGACAATAAAATCAAAGCAGAGGTAAGTTACACACTTCATCTAATACTATGCTAAAACTAAACTTATAGTTAAAGTTATTTATGTTATATAGTGCACACATATTATATAGATTCACAAAGAGTTCCTGCCTGAGTCGAGCTTGCAATATATATCCTCTAACGTGCACTTATATACACTAGTGCTACATTTTTTAGAAGCCCATTCTTCTACCAGTATGTTTATGGATTGTGGGAGGAATTGGAGGGCGACGTACACAAACATGGAGGGAATATTCAAACTCCACACTTACATAGTGCTGATTGGAATGAAATTATAGATTGTAAGCTTGCGAGCAGGGCCTTCCTACCTCTGTCTGTCTGTTTTTACCCAGTTTTGTTCTATTACTGTTGTTCTAATTGTAAAGCGCAATGGAATATGCTGCGCTATATAAGAAACTGTTAATAAATAAACTAATGATCCTTTTGTTGATAGGCAACAAAGCTAGCCATTGTGCCCCTTTGCTGCCTTATTAGGTGCACCTTATTCCATGTTCAAGCAATAATATACTGTATCAGTAGTATGCTGGTACTTACTTTTGATACTAATTGATTAAATACAGTAACTGTGAGTTTATTCATGGGAACATTTTGTAAACTTTACATACAAGTACAAAACACTTTTCTCTTACGTCCTAGAGCAGGGGTGGGGAACCTCCGGCCCATGGGCCGTATAAGGCCCGCAAAGCCAACTGATCCGGCCCGGCCACCCGCTGCTGTGTGTGACAGGGGAGGAGAGCGCAGCGTGCGCCTCTCCTGCCCCTTTGTGCTCAGTCCGGCCGCTGTGGCGTCTGTCATCTGCAGGGAGGAAAGCGCAGCTACGTCCACTGTCCAGCGGCAGCGTGTAGGATCTCAAACCAGCCACCGGTTTGTGAGCCAATAAGGAGCCGCGCTGCCGGTCTATGAGTTCTGTTTGGCTTACGAACTGGCGGCTGGTTTGAGATCCTACACGCCGCCGGTGGAAAGTTGACATAGCTGCGCTCTCCTACCTGCAGATGACACACGCCGCCGCGGCCGGACTGAGCATAAAGGGGCAGGAGAAGGCCAGCAGCAGCGGTGAGCATGGCGGGGGCATGTGTGTATCTGGCACTGTGGGGGCATATGTGTATCTGGCAGTGCACTACTGGGGGCAGGCTAATTTTAAGTTGATAATTTTTGTATGGCCCCCGAAGGATTTTATAAATGTCTAAATGGCCCTTGGTAGAAAAAAGGTTCCCCACCCCTGTCCTAGAGAATGCTGGGGTCCATTTAGTACCATGGGGTCTATACCCCATGGTAGTAAATGGACCCCAGCATCCTCTACGGACTACGAGAAAAGGATTTACTGGTAGGTAATTACAATCCTATTTTTATTTATACCACCAATTCCCTTATGGAACTATTGGTATTAATGTTTAGGTAACTTTTCATATATTTGCTTCCATATATTGTGTATGTTATACTTTCCTACTCTCCCAGAACAGCCAGCAGGCTACCAAATTTCAGGTAGTGCTACGGCCACCTGGAACAGTATATAGGTCTCCTGGAGCTGGCCATGTGCCTGCGCGACGCTGTCCATTTCACTGAGTAAAGTGTGCACTACTTGCAGCCGATGTTGTGATTTGCACTTAACTGCGTAATCATAGCCCTGTCACCCACTTTACAATGAGGTAATATAGCATGGGGTCGGGCTATGAAGATGCAAAGGCACCTCCACATCCCCAAAACTGCCCACCTGTTCCGAGCCAGGGGGCCCGGCCGCGGCCATGGATTGCCATAAGTAGCGGCGCTGCAGAAGAGATTTCTTTTTTACATGCATCATTCTGAGCCGGCCCGGCCCAAGCAGGTTATTAGCGCACGCTGTTTGGACAGCTGCCACTGGGACCAGAGCCAGCTCACGCCCACAGTGTACCCCTTCCTCCTCTCCTCCATGTGACTGACCAGCAGCACACGGAGACCGGGAGATGGAGCAGGCTGCGGGAGGAGAGCTACTGCCCATCCATGGGAGAGAGGAGGGCCGCTGTCCAGCCATAGGAATCAGCCTGGACACCGTAGGAGGATTGAAGGAGGAGAGCTGTCAGTGCTCAGTGAGTATTGCGGCTGCGGGCGGGCCCGGGCTGTCTTTAAAGTGTGTGCGTTGCGAAGGGGGGTGGGTTGCGAAGCTAATGGGGCGATCCTCAAACTTCCTGCGTCTTGATGGAGGCCGGGGGGGGGGGGGGGGGGGGGCTGACAGTGGGGGGGCGCAATCGGCCAGGGGGTGAGATTGCCAGTGTGCTTGCCACCGCCTGTACTGCTGGAGGTGAGGGTGAGCCCGGTGAGGCCAACAATCAGCTTGGGGGGGGGGCGTATGGCGTAATATGATTTTTGGCTCATAATGTGTGGCTAATGTTTGTTTTGGCTCATAGTGTGTGGCATGATATGGATTTGAACTCATATCATGCGGCGTATTGTGAATTTTGCCAAATACCGTGTGGCGTAATGTGAATTTTCGGCTCATACTGTGTGGTATAATATATATTTCGGCTCATACTGTGGTGCATAATACGCATTTCTACTCATACCGTATGGCGTAATATGAATTTCGGCTCCTACTGTGTGGCGTAATGTATATTTTGGCTCATAGTATGTGGCATAATATGCATTTTGACTCTTATCATGTGGAGTATTGTGAATTTCGGCAAATACCGTGTGGCGTAATGTGAATTTTCAGCTCATACTGTGTGGTATAATGTATATTTCGGCTCATACTGTGGTGCATAATACGCATTTTCTCTTACGTCTTAGAGGATGCTGGGGTCCAATTTAGTACCACGGGGTATAGACGGGTCCACTAGGAGCCACTGGCACTTTAAGAGTTTAATAGTGTGGGCTGGCCCCTCCCTCTATGCCCCTGCTACCAGACTCCGTTTAGAAAATGTGCCCGGAGGAGCCGGTCACAGCTAGGGGAGCTCTTAGGAGTTTTTCTAGTTTGATTTTTTTCTTAAAGTTTAGAGTTGTTTTACAGGGAGGCTGCTGTCAACAGCCTCCCTGCTTCGTGGGACTTAGGATGGGAGTAGAAACCAACTTAATAGAGAGTTAATAGTTCTCTATCTCCGCTGACAGGACACTAAGCTCCTGAGGGTGAAGATTGCAAGCCCAAGAGGTGACCGCTCACTCCCGCAGCATGGCTGCCACCTCCTAACAGAGCCAGAAGATAGAGTGGTGAGTACGGCGCCAGCATCCCGGTTAGTGGGTCGCCGGCGGGTATGGCGGCACAAGGGTTGGAGCGCAGCTCTGAGGGGCTGTGCTCGGGTATGGTTCAGCAACACCTCTTCATGTAGACGCTGGAGGGGCGTCCTGAGTCGGCAGGTTAACCCTACACTGGTCATGGCGTTAACAGGGGCTAATCCCGCTGTTAACATATAAAATCCTCAGGCCAGTTTAAATAATAAGTGCGGGAAGCCACGCGTCAGGTCAGGGGGTGGGGCTGCCTCTCAGATCGGATCCAGCATTCACCAGCACCATTTTCTCCCTGCAGATTACACAGAACGCTGACAGGGAGCGCTGCCCTCCACATAACTCCAATGCCTCACGGTACCAGGGTGTTATAGACGGGGGTGTGTGTGTGATAAGAGTACTAACTGCTCCATTAAGGGTAGTTAGTAAGCGCCAGGCTTTTATAATAATAATTACCTATAGGGGCACGGTGTGGCTGGCTCCTTATACTCTGTGACTCTCAGAAGGTGCTCTGGGGGAAACTGTATCTGACATTTTCCTGTGTGTGTGTAAGTGTGTATATCTCACATTACCATGTCTAAGGACTCTGTGTCCTACACTGCAGAGTGTTTATCTTCTCCAGAGGAGTCTATTCCATGTACTCAATATGCTTTCTCAGCCTTCTGAATCCGAACCCGCATGGGTGGATTATATAAGGGAAATGATATCCCAGATTTCAACTAGGATGTCACATACTGAGAAAGAGACTCAGTTTTTGAGGAAGACTGTGGAGGGGTTGCAATATCCGGCCCCCACTACTTCACCAAAAATCCCACCTACATACCCGCAAAAACGTCCACTTGCCCATATAATGCAACCTGACACGGATACAGACTCTGATCCCTTGCTAAAGGGGTGCAACTAATGATTGAAGCCATTGGGGATGTGTTACACATTGCTGAGAAGGTACCTGAGCAGGATGAAGAGACTTATTTTACTGTAAATAAGATATCCTTGCTTACCTTCCCTGCTTCTAAGGAGTTAAACTCCTTGTTTGAAAGATCCTGGAAAAACCCAGAGAAAAAGTCCCAAATTCCTAAAAGAATTCTCATTGCCTTTCCTATCCCTGAAGAGGACAGGAAGAAGTGGGAAAACCCACCTATAGTAGACGCTTCTGTATCTAGATTGTCTAAAAAGGTGGTTTTACCTGTCCCCGGTTCAACCGCCTTAAAGGAGCCGGCTGACCGCAAGATTGAGACTATGCTCAAATCAGTATACACTGCTACAGGCATGGCTTTAAGGCCCACTATTGCTTGTGCGTGGATTTCTAAAGCTATAGTAAAGTGGTCAGGCACATTTCTAGAGGAATTAGATTCTATGGATAGTAGTGACATTGACTTGTTTTTACGTCACATTCAGGATTCAGCAGGTTTCATGGTGGAGCCATGAAGGACATTGACCTGCTTAATGCAAGGACTACTTCCATGACGGTCTCAGCACGCAGAGGACTCTGGCTATGCCAATGGACTGTTGATGCGGAATCCAAAAAGATAGAAACAAAAGAATCAGCTGCGCAAAATATCAGGGAAAAGGAACAATAATGAATTAAGAGAGCCGATGTATATGGAGTTGATTTATTAACCATAGATAAAAAAGTAACTTCGTTGTAACAATTGGCCACGCCTCCTCCAGTACACCTTGCCAAGGCATCCGAATTTGAAAGCAACCGCGGGTCTGTTCTCCCCGCCAGCCGCCTTTACCTTTACAGAGATCTTAGAACAGCCACAGACTTGGTTTTTTCCGCTAGCCGTCTATACGGCTTTCTGCTAGCCGTCCACATCACATACGGCTCTCACTCCACAGTGAATTCACGGTTTCCTCTCCTCTGCGGCATTCGCATCAGTGGGCATTGCAGGATACATCGCCGAGGACGCTCGGCTCTGGACCAGCCCACACAAGGAGAGATATTTAATCCGTGCCCAATACCGGGTTAATCCGCAATTTGATGGTATGGGACATTCATTCAACTGATTATCCACTGTGTCTTTAGCATTCAGCTCTGCGGCTATTACCACTCATTATTCTAAATATCAGCTGGACTCCATATTTTATGTAAACCCTCATTTAGAGAACTGACACAGTTGGTGTCTATTGAATCGGATATACTGAGCTAAGGTGTGCTTTCTTAAATATTTTTTTTATTGTATTGTTACAACGAAGTTACTTTTTTATCTATGGTTAATAAATCAACTCCATATACATCGGCTCTCTTAATTCATTATTGTTCCTTTTCCCTGATATTTTGCGCAGCTGATTCTTTTGTTTCTATTGTCTCTATTCAAACACCCACCTAGTGTTTTTCAGCTGCGCACCTATCAGGGGAATTTGATTACCAGTCATCTGTCTCTGAGGCGCTGTGAAAGCAGTTTAGTGTTTTTTTCCTGGAGAGCTCTGGTCTGGAGGAGGGGGTATTCCTGGTATCCCTGGATATCAAGGATGCGTACCTTCACATTCCGATCAGGCCGCCTCACCAGGACTATCTAAGGTCTGCGTTACAGGACTATCACTACCAGTTCCAGGCCCTGCCATTTGGCCTCTCCACAGCACCGAGGGTGTTCACCAAGGGCATGGCAGAGATGATGCTCCTCCTCCGTAAGCAGGGAGTGAACATTATTCCATACCTGGGAAAGGCTGTTGAAGAGTATTGCTCTCTCAATTCAACTACTCCAGGATCATGGGTGGATCCTGAATCTTCCAAAGTCACATTTGCAATCGACAAGGAGACTACCTTTTCTGGGGACGATACTCGACACGGAGGTGCAGAGGGTGTTTCTACCAGTGGAGAAAACGTTGGTGATCCAATCAATGGTCCAGGATGTCTTGAAGACAGCCCGGGTATCGGATCATCAGTGCATTCGCCTATTGGAAAAGATGGTAGCCTCCTACGAGGCTCTGCAGTATGGAAGATTCCATGCACGGTGCTTCCAAATGGATCTCCTGGACAAGTGGTCGGGATCACATCTTCACATGCACCAGCGGATACGCCTGTCGCCGAAAGCCAGAATTTCACTCCTCTGGTGGCTCCAAGCTTCATACCTGCTGGAGGGCCACAGGTTCGGTATTCAGAGTTGGATCCTTCTAACCACGGATGCAAGTCTCAGAGGTTGGGGAGCAGTGAGGGGGAAAACTTCCAAAGAAGGTGGTCAAGTCAGGAATCTCTCCTTCCAATAAACGTTTTGGAACTGAGTTCCATTTACAATGGCCTTCTACAAGCGGTACATCTTCTGCAAGATGAAGCCATTCAGGTTCAGTCGGACAACGTCACAGCGGTGTCCTACATAAACAGGCAGGGCGGAACGAAGAGCAGGGCTGCAATGTCAGAGGTAACAAAAATCCTCATCTGGGCAAAAAGACACACGGTGGCATTGTCGTCAATCTTCATTCCGGGGGTGGAGAACTGGGAGGCAGAGTTCCTCAGCAGACACTATCTCCATCCAGGAGAATGGGGCCTCTACCCGGAGGTATTCGCAGAGGTAACAAGCCGATGGGGCGTACCTCAAGTAGACATGATGGCCTCTCGCCTCAACAAGAAGCTTCGGAGATACTGTTCCAGGTCACGAGACCCACAAGCAGTGGCGGTGGATACTCTGGTAACTCCGTGGGTGTTCCGGTCAGTGTATGTGTTCTCTCCGCTTCCGCTCATCCCAAGGATTCTCAATTAATAAAAAGAACAAGTGTTCAGGCGATCCTCATTGCTCCAGACTGGCCAAGACAAGTTTGGAATTATTGCTGGAGGATCTGAGGCCTCTTCCTCTTCGCGAGGACCTTCTACAACAGGGGCCGTTCGCCTATCAAGACTTATTGTGGCTACGTTTGACGGCATGGAGGTTGAATGCCAGATCCTAGCTTGGAAGGGCATTCCGAACAGGGTTATTCCTACTCTGATCCAAGCTGGGAAGGGAGTAACGTCTATCTAAGCATTACCATCGGATTTGGAAGATATATGTGTCTTGATGTGAATCCAGGAGTTTCAACTTGGACGTTTTCTCCTCTTTCTGTAAACAGGTGTGAATGTGGGCCTACGCTTGGGCTCCATAAAGGTCCAGATTTTGGCCTTGTCCATTTTCTTCCAGAAACAATTGGCTACTCTCCCTGAGGTTCAGACATTCTTGAAAGGAGTTCTGCACATCCAACCCCCCCTTTGTGCCTCCTACGGCACCTTGGGATCTTAATGTGGTGCTGCAGTTCCTGCAATCGGATTGGTTTGAACCTTTGCAGTAAGTGGACGTAAAGTTTCTTACTTGGAAGGCAAACACACTGTTGGCATTGGCATCTGCAAGACGAGTGTCTGAATTGGGGGCATTGTCACACAAGAGCCCCTACTTGATTTTCCATGAGGATAGGGCTGAGCTCAGAACGTGTCAGCAATTTCTTCCAAAGGTTGTTTCAGCTTTTCATATCAACCAACCTCTTGTGGTGCCAGTAGCTACTGACACCTCAATTACCTCAACATCCTTGGATGTTGTGCGGGCTTTGAAAATATATGTGAAGCGAACTGCACGTCACAGAAAGTCGGACGCATTATTTGTCCTTTATGATCCAAACAAGATTGGGTATCCTGTTTCTAAGCAGACGATTTCTCGCTGGATCAGGCTTACTATATAGCATGCTTATTCTATGGCAGGATTGCCGCTTCCAAAATCTGTTCAGGCCCACTCTACCCGTAAAGTGGGTTCTTCCAGGGCGGCTGCTCGGGGTGTCTCGGCTCTTCAGCTTTGCTGAGCAGCTACTTGTTCGGGGTCGAACACGTTTGCTAAGTTCTCCAAGTTCGATACTTTGGCCTCTGAGGACCTTAAGTTTGGTCAATCTGTTCAGCAGGAACCTCAGCACTCTCCCTCCCGTACTGGGAGCTTAGGTACATCCCCATGGTACTAAATTGGACCCCAGCATCCTCTAGGACGTAAAAGAAAACAGGATTTTATATACCTACTGGTAAATCCTTTTTCTCCGACGTCCTAGTGGATGCTGGGAACTCCGTAAGGACCATGGGGAATAGACGGGCTCCGCAGGAGACTTGGCACTCTAAAAGAAAGATTAGGTACTATCTGGTGTGCACTGGCTCCACCCTCTATGCCCCTCCTCCAGACCTCAGTTAGATTTCTGTGCCCGGCCCGAGCTGGTTGCACACTAGGGGCTCTCCTGAGCTCCTAGAAAGAAAGTATATGTTAGGTTTTTTATTTTACAGTGAGACCTGCTGGCAACAGGCTCACTGCAACGAGGGACTAAGGGGAGAAGAAGCGAACCTACCTGCTTGCAGCTAGCTTGGGCTTCTTAGGCTACTGGACACCATTAGCTCCAGAGGGATCGACCGCAGGACCCGTCCTTGGTGTTCGTTCCCGGAGCCGCGCCGCCGTCCCCCTTACAGAGCCAGAAGCATGAAGATGGTCTGGAAAATCGGCGGCAGAAGACTTCAGTCTTCACCAAGGTAGCGCACAGCACTGCAGCTGTGCGCCATTGCTCCTCATGTACACTTCACTCTCCGGTCACTGAGGGTGCAGGGCGCTGGGGGGGGCGCCCTGAGCAGCAATAAAAACACCTTGGCTGGCAAAATAATCACAATATATAGCCCCAGAGGCTATATATGTGATAATTACCCCTGCCAGAATCCATAAAAAAGCGGGAGAAAAGTCCGCGACAAATGGGCGGAGCTATCTCCCTCGGCACACTGGCGCCATTTTCTCTTCACAGTGTAGCTGGAAGACAGCTCCCCAGGCTCTCCCCTGTAGTTTTCAGGCTCAAAAGGTTAAAAAGAGAGGGGGGGCACTAAATTTAGGCGCAATATTGTTTATACAAGCAGCTATTGGGAAAAATTCACTCAATATAGTGTTTATCCCTACATTATATAGCGCTCTGGTGTGTGCTGGCATACTCTCTCCCTGTCTCCCCAAAGGGCTGTGTGGGATCCTGTCCTCAGTCAGAGCATTCCCTGTGTGTGTGCGGTGTGTCGGTACGGCTGTGTCGACATGTTTGATGAGGAGGCTTATGTGGAGGCGGAGCAGATGCCGATAAATGGGATGTCGCCCCCTGTGGGCCGACACCAGAGTGGATGGATAGGTAGAAGGTATTAACCGACAGTGTCAACTCCTTACATAAAAGGCTGGATGACGTAACAGCTATGGGACAGCCGGCTTCTCAGCCCGCGCCTGCCCAGGCGTCTCAAAGGCCATCAGGGGCTCAAAAACGCCCGCTCCCTCAGATGGCAGACACAGATGTCGACACGGAGTCTGACTCCAGTGTCGACGAGGTTGAGACATATACACAATCCACTAGAAACATCCGTTACATGATCCCGGCAATAAAAAATGTGTTACACATTTCTGACATTAACCCAAGTACCACTAAAAAAGGGTTTTATGTGTGGGGCGAAAAAGCAGGCAGTGTTTTGTTCCCCCATCAAATGAGTGAATGAAGTGTGAAAAAGCGTGGGTTCCCTCGATAAGAAACTGGTAATTTCTAAAAAGTTACTGATGGCGTACCCTTTCCCGCCAGAGGATAAGTTACGCTGGGAGATATCCCCTAGGGTGGATAAGGCGCTCACACGTTTGTCAAAAAAGGTGGCACTGCCGTCTTAGGATACGGCCACTTTGAAGGTACCTGCTGATAAATAGCAGGAGGCTATCCTGAAGTCTGTATTTACACACTCAGGTACTAGACTGAGACCTGCAGATAGTGCTGCTGCAGCGTGGTCTGTAACCCTATCAAACAGGGATACTATTTTGCGAACATAAGACGTCGTCTTATATATGAGGGATGCACAGAGGGATATTTTGCCGGCTGGCATCCAGAATTAATGCAATGTCCATTCTGTCAGGAGGGTATGAGAGACCCGACACTGGACAGGTGATGCTGACTTTAAAAGGCACATAGAGCCTTATAAGGGTGAGGAATTGTTTGGGGATGGTCTCTGGGACCGCGTATCCACAGCAACAGCTGGGAAGAAAATTTTTTACCTCAGGTTTCCTCACAGCCTAAGAAAAGCACTGTATTATCAGGTACAGTCCTTTCGGCTTCAGAAAAGCAAGCGGGTCAAAGGCGCTTCCTTTCTACACAGAGACGAGGTAAGAGGGAAAAAGCTGCACCAGTCAGCCAGTTCCCAGAATCAAAATTCTTCCCCCGCTTCCTCTGAGTCCACCGCATGACGCGGGGGCTCCACAGGCGTAGCCAGGTACGGTGGGGGGCCGCATCAAAAATTTCAGCGATCAGTGGGCTCGCTCACAGGTGGATCCCTGGATCCTTCAAGTAGTATCTCAGGGGTACAAGCTGGAATTCGAGGCGTCTCCCCCCCCCGCCGTTTTCCTCAAATCTGCCTTGCCGACAACTCCCTCAGGCAGGGAGGCTGTGCTAGAGGCAATTCACAAGCTGTATTCCCAGCAGGTGATAGTCAAGGTGCCCCTACTTCAACAAGGACGGGGTTACTTTTCCACACTGTTTGTGGTACCGAAACCGGACGGTTCGGTGAGACCCATTTTAAATTTGAAATCCTTGAACACATACATAAAAAAATTTAAGTTCAAGATGGAATCGCTCAGGGCGGTTATTGCAAGCCTGGAGGAGGGGGATTACATGGTATCCCTGGACATCAAGGATGCTTACCTACATGTCCCCATTTACCATCCTCACCAGGAGTACCTCAGATTTGTGGTACAGGATTGCCATTACCAATTCCAAACACTGCCGTTTGGACTGTCCACGGCACCGAGGGTCTTTACCAAGGTAATGGCAGAAATGATGATACTCCTTCGAAAAAGGGGAGTTTTATTTATCCCGTACTTGGACGATCTCCTTATAAAGGCGAGGTCCAAGGAGCAGTTGTTGGTCGGAGTAGCACTATCTCGGGAAGTGCTACAACAGCACGGATGGATTCTATACATTCCAAAGTCACAGCTGGTTCCTACCACACGCCTTCTGTTCCTGGGGATGGTTCTGGACACAGAACAGAAAAAAGTGTTTCTCCTGCAGGAGAAAGCCAAGGAGCTGTCATCTCTAGTCAGAGACCTCCTGAAAACAAAAACAGGTATCGGTGCATCACTGCACACGAGTCCTGGGAAAAATGGTAGCTTCTTACGAAGCAAAATTCCATTCGGCAGGTTCCATACAAGAACCTTTTAGTGGGACCTCTTGGACAAGTGGTCGGGATCGCATCTTCAGATGCATCGGCTGATAACCCTGTCTCCAAGGACCAGGGTATCTCTACTGTGGTGGCTGCAGAGTGCTCATCTTCAAGAGGGCCGCAGATTCGGCATACAGGACTGGGTCCTGGTAACCACGGATGCCAGCCTTCGAGGCTGGGGGGCAGTCACACAGGGAAGAAATTTCCATGGACTTTGGTCAAGTCAGGAGTCGTCCCAACACATAAATATTCTGGAACTGAGGGCCATTTACAATGCCCTAAGTCTGGCAAGGCCTCTGCTTCAAAACCAGCCGGTACTGATCCAATCAGACAACATCACGGCAGTCGTCCATGTAAACCGACAGGGCGGCACAAGAAGCAGGATGGCGATGGCAGAAGCCACAAGGATTCTCCGATGGGCGGAAAATCACGTCTTAGCACTGTCAGCAGTGTTCATTCCGGGAGTGGACAACTGGGAAGCAGACTTCCTCAGCAGGCACGACCTCCACCCGGGAGAGTGGGGACTTCATCCAGAAGTCTTCCAACTGTTGGTAAACCGTTGGAAAAGGCCACAGGTGGACATGATGGCGTCCCGCCTAAACAAAAAACTAGATATTGCGCCAGGTCAAGGGACCCTCAGGCAATAGCTGTGGATGCTCTAGTGACACCGTGGGTGTACCAGTCGGTTTATGTATTCCCTCCTCTGCCTCTCATACCAAAGGTACTGAGAATAATAAGAAAACGAGGAGTAAGAACGATACTCGTGGTTCCGGATGGGCCAAGAAGAGCTTGGTACCCAGAACTTACAGAAATAATATCAGAGGACCCATTGCCTCTACCGCTCAGACAGGATCTGCTACAGCAGGGGCCCTGTCTGTTCCAAGACTTACCGCGGCTGCGTTGGACGGCATGGCGGTTGAATTCCGGATCCTAAAGCAAAAGGGCATTCCGGAGGAAGTCATTCCTACGCTGATAAAAGCCAGGAAAGAAGTAACCGCAAACCATTATCACCGTATTTGGTGAAAATATGTTGCGTGGTGTGAGGCCAGGAAGGCCCCAACAGAGGAATTTCAGCTGGGTCGTTTTCTGCACTTCCTACAGTCGGGAGTGACTATGGGCCTAAAATTGGGTTCCATTAAGGTCCAGATTTCGGCTCTGTCGATTTTCTTCCAGAAAGAACTGGCTTCACTGCCTGAAGTTCAGACTTTTGTAAAGGGAGTGCTACATATTCAGCCCCCCTTTTGTGCTTCCTGTGGCACCGTGGGATCTCAACGTGGTGTTGAGTTTCCTGAAATCACATTGGTTTGAGCCACTTAAAACTGTGGATCTGAAATATCTCACGTGGAAAGTGGTCATGTTATTGGCCTTGGCTTCGGCCAGGCGTGTGTCAGAATTGGCGGCTTTGTCATGTAAAAGCCCTTATCTGATTTTCCATATGGATAGGGCAGAATTAAGGACTCGTCCCCAGTTTCTCCCTAAGGTGGTATCAGCTTTTCACTTGAACCAACCTAGTGTAGTGCCTGCGGCTACTAGGGACTTGGAAGATTCCAAGTTACTGGACGTAGTCAGGGCCTTAAAAATTTATATTTCCAGGACGGCTGGAGTCAGGAAAACCGACTCGCTTTTTATCCTGTATGCACCCAACAAAATAGGTGCTCCTGCTTCTAAGCAGACTATTGCTCGCTTGATTTGTAGCACAATTCAGCTGGCGCATTCTGCGGCTGGATTGCCGCATCCTAAATCAGTAAAAGCCCATTCCACAAGGAAGGTGGGCTCATCTTGGGCGGCTGCCCGAGGGGTCTCGGCTTTACAACTTTGCCGAGCTGCAACTTGGTCAGGGGCAAACACGTTTGCAAAATTCTACAAATTTGATACCCTGGCTGAGGAGGACCTTGAGTTCTCTCATTCGGTGCTGCAGAGTCATCCGCACTCTCCCGCCCGTTTGGGAGCTTTGGTATAATCCCCATGGTCCTTACGGAGTTCCCAGCATCCACTAGGACGTCAGAGAAAATAAGATTTTACTCACCGGTAAATCTATTTCTCGTAGTCCGTAGTGGATGCTGGGCGCCCATCCCAAGTGCGGATTGTCTGCAATACTTGTTTATAGTTATTGCCTAACTAAAGGGTTATTGTTGAGCCATCTGTTGAGAGGCTCAGTTTTATTTCATACTGTTAACTGGGTATATTATCACGAGTTATACAGTGTGATTGGTGTGGCTGGTATGAGTCTTACCCGGGATTCAAAATCCTTCCTTATTGTGTCAGCTCTTCCGGGCACAGTATCCTAACTGAGGTCTGGAGGAGGGGCATAGAGGGAGGAGCCAGTGCACACCAGATAGTACCTAATCTTTCTTTTAGAGTGCCCAGTCTCCTGCGGAGCCCGTCTATTCCCCATGGTCCTTACGGAGTTCCCAGCATCCACTACGGACTACGAGAAATAGATTTACCGGTGAGTAAAATCTTATTTATCGTAGTCCGTAGAGGATGCTGGGCGCCCGCCCAGTGCTTTGATTTCCTGCATTGTTACTTGGTTAAGTATTGTTGGTTCAGCCGTTGCTGAATCGTTTCACGTTGGTTAGCTTGGCTTTCCTTTTGTTATGTGTGAGCTGGTGTGAATATCACCACTATCTGTGTATTTCCTTCTCTCGAAGTATGTCCGTCTCCTCGGGCACAGTTTCTAGACTGAGTCTGGTAGGAGGGGCATAGAGGGAGGGGCCAGTCCACACTATTAAACTCCTAAAGTGCCAGTGGCTCCTAGTGGACCCGTCTATACCCCGTGGTACTAAATTGGACCCCAGCATCCTCTACGGACTAAGAGAAAAAGATTTACCGGTAGGTATATAAAATCCTATTTTTACTCATACCGTGTGGCATAATGTGAATTTCGGCTCCTGCTGTGTGGTGATAATTAAATATTATGTTTGCACTGTGTTTTTATGTAGCTTTTTAATGTTTGTGATGCCAGTAATGTTTAAAGTTTTAAAAAGTAGAGTATAAGGAGGAAAAACGACAAATGTAAAGGGAATAAATCAGGAATGAAAATATAGTGTTATGGATTGTTTGAGGAAGGGGGGTCCCTGAATCAGTGTCTTACTTAGGGCCCCATGATATCTAAATCCGCCTCTACATCAGGGGTTTCTGGTGTGTGTTTTTTTTTAGGCTATTCAAAATACTTGATTTTGCTAAGCACCGATTGATGTGCTTATTATGTCCTTCCTTTCTTTCAGCTTCCAAATAGATTTTTTTTCTTTCCTTACAATTCTCCAGGCTTAATGTTGATTTAAATGTACTGACACCATAGGGAATAGAAACACAAAATCCAATTCTTTAAATTTATTGTTTTTTTATATGTACACATTCAATGGTAACATCTGACGATTAACTAATGCTTGGCAGAAAACAATAGATCATCTCCCAATCACACCTTCATTGCTAAAAAAAATAATTATTTCCATGTCACATGAAGCAATATATGTTTTTGGTAAGAGTCCTATATAAACCACACAATGATAGTATAATTGAGGCCTTAAAATCATGAATTTTCACATTGTCCATGAACGTCTTTTTGTAATACGTGTATTTTTTTGGTCTCTAGTCTGACTTGAGATTCACTACAACTAGGGGGCTCTGACCAGGGCTGGTTTGTGCATGGACTCACAAAATGTGGATAGCTACAGTATGTGACTACAGTGGGCTGGCAGTTGCAACAAGGGTACACTAACAGAGTGCAATCTCAAATTCAGAAACTATGGAAAACAAAAGTCACAAACCCAGCCTCCTGAAGTGGTCTGAGCTGCTTTCAATTCAGACCCAAGTGTAAGTGTAAGTGTAAAAGTTGGTAGGGATGATGACTGCAGAAACACTGTTGATGACTGCGACTGATTGGTCGCAAACGAGATAACTACTGAAAATATATCAGAGTTACTTAAACCACCTTACATATTGTCTTTCCCTTGTCAGCGTCCGGAGTCTTACCGGTACGCTGGGGCTGGCTTCTCTGGCGGTGTGCGGGCAGCGGTGGAGGTGTGCTGCTGCGCCGGGTCCGTGGGCAGCAGTGGCGGCAGTGAAGGGGTCCGCTCGTGGCGGCGGGACACCACTACAGCGGGTCGCTCTTGCTGAGCCGTTGCTAGGAGACCAGAGGCAGTGAGCAATGTGGCTTTGCAGAATGGTCTGCATTACTGGGCGCCGCCATGTTGGAGACCAAGTTTTAAGCATAGTTCCTGTTTCTTGTTTCTTCCAGCCAATCCAGGGGAAGCTCTCCCTATAAAAGGGGGCTGGTTTAGGACAGGGATGCCAGTGCTTCAAGTTACAACCCTGTTGTAGGTGCTTTAGCCTGTGCTCCCAGGATCCTTGTCGTATTCTGGTTACTCCTGATCCTGCTTGGTCAGTTCTTTGTTGCTGCTGCAGTCCTGCCGTTCCTAACCTGCTACTGCCTGTGGAAGCGCTCCTGGAAAACCCGGTCCAGTAAGACTCTTTGGGCACAGTCGGCCCCGGGTCTTCTGCCTTGTCTTTCAAGCCACACTCCACAGATCTACGTCACCAGCCACGTCTTTGTACCACCGACCACAACCTGCAGATTGTTATCTTCAGCCTCATCCTTCAAATCACAGTCCACAGTTCTTTGCCTCCAGCCACGTCTTTTAACCACTATCCACAGTTCCGCAGTTCATTATTCACAACCTCGTCTTTCAAGCCACAACCTGCAGTTCTTTATCCGCAACTACGTTCTTTAACCATCGTGCTCCAGCCACAGTTCTCTACCTCAGCCCTGTACATAATAAATACTATTCATTGACTCTCAACCCCGCCTACATTCTTCATTGCTCCATGTCCCATGCGAAGGAGCTATATCCAACCCCCTCATCTTGTTCACCCACAGCCACCTACCTCCTCGGGCAAGTCTCAGCTGCCGGATCCTCAAACTTTGCTAGATGTGACATCTCTCTGTGTTTTTGGATCCCAAACCTTTGTTTAGACCAGTCTTAGGGCCTTCAGTCTCAGCGTAGGCTTCAGTGAGGTGCAGCAGTGGATAAAAATATTTACTCTAGCTTAGTGACCAGCTCCATACGAACTAGTCACTTTCTTAAAAAAAATTACTGTAGGTGATGTGGAGATGTATGTAATCTTCTTTTAGAGAACTGCCGAGCATGAGAGTTGGCCTAAAGAACAATGCGCCAGCTTGTTAGCACCTTTTCTTACTGGGGAGCCTCAACCAGCTTACTTTGATTTAAGCCATGCAGATGCTGAGGACTTCAAAAGCTAAAAAAAATAACATACGGACTCATCTGGTAGTTACACTGTAAGTTTGAACATGACAAGTGCACTGCTGGCTTTGCTCCATGAACAAGCCTCACCACTCACAAATGCACAACCTCATCCACCTGACCAAGAAATGGTTACAGCCAGAGCCATTAACCGGTCTATAGATAGTTGAAAGAGTTGTCATGTGCCGTTATTTGATGTCTCTGACTATGGTTTTGCTGGGCAGTTGGTAAGCCATGGGGACGTTTAAGCAACTGACAAGCTGGTAGAGATGGTGGAGAGGTATCTTGTAGCAGAAGAACTACTGGCCACACCACAGTGCCCAATAGATCCGACTCATACGCACTTCAGTAACCTGTGTTAAGACTGTTCCATGGAAAATGGTGCTAGGTGGCTAAGAGGACTTAAAAGTGGAGAGATTGTAGGCACTTGGCCTGTAGACTGGCCAGTGGGGCAAGGAAGGTTCTTGATATACAAAAGTCTTGACAATTATTTGCTTAAATGATCAAGGTGTAGTATGCTATGTAATGTTATTTGCTAATTGTGCATTTGTTCAAGAACCGATGCAGTGAGATGCTGCCTTTGAATGATGCAGAATATCTTTCTTTGCTAGGTTAGCCTGTGCTGTTTTACCTCTTGCTGAGGCAGAAAAATAAATGTGTGTGATGTTTATGGATGACAACCAGATAGATGCATTGTAAGACTTGGGTAGTTTGGTTACTCTTGTAAAAGCTGGGTTAGTTAACTCCTCAAAGATCCAGCGAACAACTGTTGGTACAACTTGCATACATGGTGATACCCAGGATTATGTCACCGCTGAAGTTAATATTGAGACCCTTTGTCGTTCAGCTCATATGGGCATATGGGATTAGTCCCTACCTTGGTACTTGAGGCTATAATAGGGAGAGATTATTCCCATTTTTGGAAATTATGGGAATTCTGTGTGGTCACAGGTGTGAGCAATATAGAAAGAGTTGACCGTACTGGTGGTCCATTGATTGTGGGTGCTACCTCTGAACTTCCGAACCCATTTCCTTGTGCTTGTATAGCTGAGGAAGTAGCATATGATAAGAATCAAAATCAGGCACCTTCTACAGGGGAATAGAAACTATACACAGAGCAGTGTCAGGATTCTGGAGTTGGTATTTAGACTGCTGGGATCCTGACCGGATACCACAATGAGCTGCTGTATCAAGTGGTGAAAAGGGGTAAGGATGTGGTACTCGTAGAACAGCTTGAAATTACCCAGCCATACAGGATAACTGTATTTGACCTAGCTCATGTCACATCACAACAGGAAACTTAGTGACAGAAAAGACCACTAAGAGGATTTTACAGTGGCTCCTGTGGCCAGTGGTGCATTAAGAGGTGTCTGAATATTGTTCTTTCCTTCCTGAGTGCCAGTATCATGCTGTCAGACCCCATTTCAGGAGTTCCCATGCCTATTATAGAGAACCTGTTTCACAGAATAGCTATGGGTTTTGTGGGGCCCTTATTAAAGTCTGCTTGAGTCCATCTGTATATCCTAGAGTTAATGGATTATGCTACCTGGTATCCCGAGTCAATCCCTTTGCACAATATCGCAACCAAGACAATAGCTAGAGGGCTGGTGTATGTCTTTAGTAGGGTGAAAATACCTAAAGAAATGCTGACTGACCACGGTACCCCCTTTGTGTCTAGGATCATAAAGGAATTGTACAAGTTGTTTTGATAACTAACCTCAGGACATCCATTTACCATCCCCAGACTGATGGGTTGTTAGAAAGGTTCAATGAAACATTTAAAAGCATGCTGAAAAAAGTTGTAGATAAGGATGGGAATAATTGGGATTATTTGTTGCCATATTTCTTGTTAACTATTAGAGAAGTTCCTCAGTCCTCTAAGATGTTCTATCCGTTAGACCTGTTGTACGGGCGACAGCACCGAGGATTGCTGGACATTGCAAAAGAAACGTGGAAAGGGCAGCCCATTCATTATGAATGTGTTATTGACCACATATCACAGATGCATGACAGAATTGTGGTTGTGGTACACATTGTAAAAGATCACAGGCCCAACAAGCTCCTGCACACGGGCCATCTCATGTCTTAAAGCGCCCCTGGTAGACCGTTTAAATTTGTGACAGATTAGGCCCCGTTAAAATGCATGTATGTCAATAAAGGAAGAATGCCTGGGTTACAAGATCGTTTTCTGCATTATAAGACCTTACATTTATGGTTGAACATAGGCCCAGTACGCAACTAGCCAATTAGCAAATGCAGATGCATTGTCTCGCATCTGTTGCCTAGGGCCTACAAGTATTCCGCCCCCTAGGAAAAAAAAGGGGGGTGGGGAGGGTGACAAGAACACTGGACTAGTGTTTGAGGGTTGGTATATTTGTCCCAGGATTGTGACACACAGATGTTTTCTTCCTCATCTAGCATCCGTACCTGATGAGTTGCGGCACAAAGGGCACTTGAGACTTGCCAGCTCCCGTGCAACTTGACCAGCACTGAGCATCTTTTTCCCCCCAAAATGCTTATTTGTTTTTTAAAAAAACCACTCTAATGTGGTTTTTTGTATGCGGACACAGCCGAGTCGCACACAGAATATAGGTTTGCCACATATCATTTAATCAGCAAAGTCTGCTTGTGCGACTTAATCACATAGCGATGCAAAAATATGTATTTTCTGGGGGGGAAAGCCTAATAGTTCTGGAAAATTCTTAGTAAGATTTGTATAACTTGTTTTCAACAATGCTTCCTGTTGGTTTCTATTGTATTGTCCCATTGACAGTTTTTCCCATCTTTGCAAAAACTCTAGAACTGTGTGTGTTGAACCACCTAACAAATGCACTTCTTCCTCAGTGATCTTCAGATTTTGAGGATGGCCTGTTCTACACAAATTCGACAGTTGTGCCATATTCTCTCCATTTCATTATGAATTTGACAGAGCTCTGCAGGATAATACAAATCTTTAGCATACATATTCTTCTTCTGATTGGTGCTTGTCAGTAGCGTTTTCTCAGATTTTCTTTGAATATTTTGTTGATTCTAATTCTAAATGAATTGTTTGCAAATTTACATAACAACTATGGGCTCTACTTACAGTATATAGAATTATACCTTATAATACCATATCTGCCCTAGGGCTGACTTTAGGTAAATGGTCCCTCTTTCAAATTAAATGATAGTTGTAATCAATAAAAAATTGTGATTTCCAAAATTAAATTATCCTCGATAGGTTGCACTTTGTTCTTTAATATAGTTTACCATATTGTATGTTTGAGGATGACAGCATATGTTTATTTCTCTGTTCCACCGCACTGCTGAAGTTCCTATAATAGAGCAGCTGCATATAAACCAGGTTTTCTGACTGCAAAAACATGAAATCAGAATCACAAATAGAGTTGCTCGTAAGATTCCATTCGCTTTCATACTCAGTAAATTAGAAGTACAGTAACAGGCTAATGTTATAGCATCCAAGTTTTCAAAAGTACAGTTTTTCAGGTGATTTACACAGCAGGATTTTAATGGATGTTTGTTTTTGTTTTTTAGTTAACCTTGTTTTCTCTAGAAAAAAAAATCACTGCTTTAAATCCTGCTGCACAATCACAGAAAATTCTGCACTCGAACTCTATAAAACTCACCCATGCCAGATTAGAATAGCGTAATTATTGATACGTTTTTACTGTTTGTCATATCAATAAATCTGCAGAAGACCATGGTTTCTGGCTCTTTATCAGTAGTCTATTTGTGAAATTTCCTAAAAAGGATAATTTTTGTTTGCAAATATTCATTTTGCAAGCGGCTCTTGCAAGAATTAGCAGTCTCTTAAATCATAAGTGGCTATACAGTATTTAATATTGTGTTTTTGGACTAAAGGATATTTTATTTTATTTGTGTAATTGGAAAAGCATCTCTGTCTTTTGCCTGCATTTTACTTAAGTCTATGGCTGGTTACACACTTGGCGATATGCATCCGATATATGAACAGACGATATATCGTTCACATCGATGAGTGTGTATTCACTAGATCGTTGATGATGCGTTCTGCTGCAGGTCGTTAAAGATGTACAATATCTTTAGTTTTTACCGTGAAATATAAAGGGATTCAGTATGATATCACGGCTGTCGGGATCCCAGCGGTCAGGAGACCGACACCAGGATACCGACAGCCAGAATACCAACAGCCAGAATACTGGTCAGGAGCGCAGAGAGTCCCCTCGTGGGCTTGCTGCGCTCACCACGCTTCAGGCCCGGTGGTGACCGAAAGGGTTATATTCCCCCTCGGTTGGTGGCATCGGCATTATGACCACCGGAATCCAGCAGCCGGCAACTTGATTGCCTCCCATCTAAAGATATTATACATGACTGGATGTGGCCGGATGCCATCACTGACGATATAGTAAACAATATTTCTCTTATGTCCTAGAGGATGCTGGGGTCCAATTTAGTACCATGGGGTATAGATGGGTCCTTTGGGAGCCACTGGCACTTTAAGTGTTTAATAGTGTGGGCTGGCTCCTCCCTCAATGTCCCTCCTACCAGACTCAGTTTAAAAAATGGGCCCGGAGGTGCCGGCCACAGCTTGGGGAGCTCTTAGGAGTTCTTCTAGTTTTATTTTTTTCTAGAGTTTATTATTTACAGGAAGGCTGCTGGCAACAGCCTCCCTGCTTCGTGGGACTTAGGGAAGGGGGGGGGGGGGGGGGGGGAGTAGGAACCAACTTCCTGAAGCGTTAATGGTCCTCTACTTCGCTGACAGGACACTGGGCTCTGAGGGTGTTGGTCGCAAGCCCACGAGGCATCCGCTCACTCCCGCAGCACAGCAACCACCCCCTAACAGAGCCAGAAGTAAGAAGAGTGGTGAGTACAGCGCCGACGTCCCTGTTAGCGGGTCGCCGGCGGGCATGGCAACATAAGGGTGGGAGTGCAGCTCTGACAGGCTGCACTCCGGGAAGGCTCGGCAACAGTGACACTTTAAGGGGCGTCCTGAGCCAGCACAGAATACCCTACACTGGTCATGCAGCTAACAGGGGCTAATCCCGCTGTTAGCAATGAAAAAGCTCAGGCCAGTTTAAACAATTAGTGCGGGAAGCCGCGCGCCATTACAAGGGGCGGGGCTTCCTCTCAGAGCGGATCCAGCACTCACCAGCGCCATTTTCTCCCTGCAGATAATAGGAAAGAGACGCTGACGGGGAGCGCGGCCCTCCAGCTATACCTCTGCTGTACCAGGGTGTTATAGACAGGGGGGGAGTGTAATACTAGTACTAATTACCCTATTAAAGGTGGTTAGTCAGCGCCGGGCTTTCATCATAACTGCCTACAGGGGAGCTGTGTGGCTGGCTCCTTATACTCTGTGACTCTCTGAAGGTACTCTGGCGGAAACTCTGTCTGACATCTTCCTGTGTGTGTGTGCGCGCGCGCGCGTGTGTGTGTGTGTGTGTGTGTTTGTGTAAGTGTGTATATCCCAAATTACCATGTCTAAGGACTTTGTGTCCTGTGCTGCAGAGTGGTTATCTTCTCCTGAGGAGTCTATTCCATGTACTCAGGACTGCAATGTGTTGTCTCAGCCTTCTGAATCCGAACCACCATGGGTGGATTCTTTAAGGGGAATGATATCCCAGATTTCAACTAGGATGTCGCATACTGAGAAAGACGCGCAGTTTTTTAGAAAATCTGTAGAGGGATTGAAGTATTCAGTTCCCACTACTTTGTCTAAAAGTCCACCTACATACCCACAAAAACGTACACTTGCCCAGATAATGCAAGATGACACTGATACCGACTCTGATACATGGGACGGTGATGGGGATATGCAGGGGGGAGATGCATCCCTTTCTAAGGGGTTGCAACTCATGATTGAAGCCATTAGGGATGTTTTGCATATTACTGAAAAGGTACCTAAACGGGAAGAGGAATCTTATTTTACAGTAAATAAAAAATCCTCGCTTTCCTTCCCTGATTCTAAGGAGTTAAACTCTTTGTTTGAAAAATCCTGGAAAAACCCAGAGAAAAAACTCCAGATCCCTAAAAGACTTCTCATTGCTTTCCCTTTCCCTGAAGAGGATAGAAAGAAGTGGGGAAACTCACCTATTGTAGATGCTTCTGTATCTAGGTTGTCTAAAAAGGTGGTTTTACCTGTCCCTGGTTCAACCGCCTTAAAGGAGCTGGTTGACCACAAGATTGAGACTACGCTCAAATCACTATACACTAGAATAGGTGTGGCCTTACGGCCCACTATTGCTTGTGCGTGGATTTCTAATGCCATAGTAAAGTGGTCAGGCACATTACTAGAGGACTTAGATACTATGGTTAGGAGTAACATTGACTTGTTTTTACGTCACATACAGGATTCTGCAGGCTTCATGGTGGAAGCTATGAAGGACATTGGCCTGCTTAATGCAAGGGCTACTTCCATGGCAGTTTCGGCACGCAGAGGACTCTGGCTACGCCAATGGACTGCGGATGCAGAATCCAAGAAAAGTGTGGAGAACCTGCCCTTCACAGGTAAGGCACTATTTGGGGAAGCATTGGATGCGTGGATTTCCACGGCGACTGGGGGTAAGTCGACATTTCTTCCCTCTGCAGCAGCACCGGCTAGGATATCTTATCCTACGCCTACACTGCAGTCCTTTCGGACCGCAAAATAAAAAAAATTCAAACCCCCCCCCCCCCCCCCTTCTTTAGAGGAGGGCGGGGAAAATCCAGAAAACCTGCACCAACAGGTTCCCAGGAACAGAAAACAGGTTCTGCTTCCTCTAAATCTTCAGCATGACGGTGGACTTCCCAGGATGGACATCGGGCAGGTGGGAGTGAGACTAAAAGCTTTTAGTCACGTCTGGTCGTCATCATTCCTAGACCCCTGGATGACAGATATTGTTGCCCAGGGCTACAAACTGGAGTTTCAGGAACTTACACCTCACAGATTCTTCAAATCAGGCTTACCAGTTTCGCTGACAGAAAGTGCTATCCTACAGGAAGCCATTCGAAAAAATTGGTACAAACAAATGTCATTGTTCCAGTTCCACCTCACAAAAAAAACAAGGGTTTTTTATTACTCAAACCTGTTTGTGGTACCTAAACTGTATGGTTCGGTAAGGCCTATATTAAACCTAAAGTCATTGAACCCCTACTTGAGGGTTTTCCAATTCAAGATGGAGTCTCTAAGAACGGTTATCTCAGTTCTGGAGGAGGGGGAATTCCTAGTATCCCCGGATATCAAGGATGCGTACCTTCACATTCCGATCTGGCCGCCTCACCAGGCCTAGGTACAGTTTGCACTACAGAACTGTCACTATCAGTTCCAGACATTACCATTTGGCCTCTCCACAGCACCGAGGGTGTTCACCAAGGTCATGGCGGAGATGATGCTCCTCCTCCGCAAGCAGGGAGTTAACATATTTCCATATCTGGACGATCTGCTGATAAAGGCATCTTCCAGGGAGAAGCTGTTGCAGGATATTGCACACTCAACTCAGCTACTCCAGGATCATGGGTGGATCCTGAACCTTCCAAATTCACATTTGGAAAAGACAAGGAGACTGCCCTTCTTGGGGATGATACTCGATACGGAAGTGCAGAGGGTGTTTCTACCACTGGAGAAAGCGTTTGTGATCCAAACAATGGTCCGGGATGTCTTGAAGCCGGCCCGAGTATCGGTTCATCTGTGCATTCGCCTTCTGCGGAAGATGGTAGCCGCCTACAAGTCTCTGCAGTACAGGAAATTTCATGCACGGTTCTTCCAACTGGATCTCCTGGACAAGTGGTTGGGTTCACATCTTCACATGCACCAGCGGATACACCTGTCGCCGAAAGCCAGAATATCACTCCTCTGGTGGCTGCAGACTTCTCACCTACTCGAGGGCCGCAGGTTCGGGATTCAGAATTGGATTCTTCTAACCACGGATGCAAGCCTCAGAGGTTGGGGAGCAGTCACCCAGGGTGAAAACTTCCAAAGAAAGTGGTCAAGTCAGGAATCTGTCCGTCCAAGAAACATTCTGGAACTAAGGGCCATATATGATGGCCTTCTACAAGCGGTGCATCTTCTACAAGATCGAGTCCTTGAGGTTCAGTCGGACAACGTCACAGCGGTGTCCTACATAAACAGGCAGGGTGGAACGAAGAGCAGGGCTGCGATGTCGGAGGTAACAAGAATCTTCCTCTGGGCAGAAAGGCACGCGCTGGTGCTGTCAGCAATCTTCATTCCAGAAGTGGACAACTGGGAAGCAGACTTCCTCAGCAGACACAATCTCCATCCAGGGGAATGGGGCCTCCACCCGGAGGTATTCGCAGAGGTAACAAGCCGATGGGGTATACCTCAGGTAGACTTGATGCCCTCTCGCCTCAACAAGAAGCTTCGCAAGTACTGTTCCAGGTCGTGAGACCCACAAGCAGTGGCGGTGGATGCCCTGGTAACTCCGTGGGTGTTCCAGTCAGTCTGTGTGTTCCCTCCTCTTCCACTCATCCCAAGGATTCTCAAACTACTAAAAAGAACAAACATTCCGGCGATCCTCATTGCTCTGGACTGGCCAAGAAGAGCTTGGTATACGGATCTTCTGGCAGTGCTGCTGGAAGATCCGAGGCCTCTTCCTCTTCGCGAGGACCTTCTACTACAGTGACCCTTAACCTATCAAGACTTACTACGGCTACATTTGACGGCGTGGAGGCTGAACGCCAGATCTTAGCTCGGAAGGGCATTCCTACTCTGATCCAAGCTAGCAAGGAAGTAACGTCTAAGCATTACCATCAGATTTGGAGAAAGTATGTGTTTTGGTGTGAATCCAAGAAGTTTCCTACGGTGGAGTTTCAACTGGGACATTTTCCCCTCTTTCTGCAAGCTGGTGTGGATGTGGGCCTACGCTTGGGCTCCATCAAGGTCCAGATTTCGGCCTTGTCCATTTTCTTCCAGAAACAATCGGCTGCTCTCCGTGAGGTTCAGACATTCTTGAAAGGAGTTCTGCACATCCAACCACCCTTTGTGCCTCCTACGGCACTTTGGGATCTTGATGTAGTGCTGCAGTTCCTGCAATCAGATTGATTTGAACTTTTACAGGAGGTGGACGTAAAGTTTCTTACTTGGAAGGCAGTCACACTGTTGGCATTGGCATCTGCAAGACAAGTGTCTGAATTGGGGTCATTGTCACACAAGAGCCCCTACTTGACTTTCCATGAAGATAGAAGATAGAGGTTGTGTCGGCTTTTCATATCAACCAACCTATTGTGGTGCCAGTGGCTACTGACACCTTGTTTACCTAAAAGTCCCTGGATGTTGTGCGGGCTTTGAAAATATATGTGAAGAGGACTGCTCATCACAGGAAGTTGGACGCACTATTTATCCTTTATGATCCCAACAAGATTGGGTGTCCTGCTTCTAAGCAGATAATTTCTCGCTGGATTAGGCTTACTATCCAGCATGCTTATTCAATGGCAGGTTTGGCTTGTCCAAAATCTGTTCAGGCCCACTCTACACGTAAAGTGGGTTCTTCCTGGGCAGCTGTCTCGGCTATTCAGCTTTGCCGAGCGGCAACTTGGTCGGAGTCGAACACATTTGCTAAGTTTTACAAGTTCGATACTTTGGCCTCTGACCAAACTGTAGGTCCTCAATTAGGACCCTCAGCACTCTCCCTCCCGTACTGGCAGCTTTGGTACATCCCCATGGTACTAAATGGAACCCTAGCATCCTCTAGGACATAAAAGAAAACAGGATTTTAATTACCTACCGGTAAATCCTTTTCTTGTAGTCCATAGAGGATGTTGGGCGCCCGCCCAGTGCTTCATATTGCTGCATGGTTACTTGGTTACGTTTGTTGGTTCAGCCATTGCTGAATCGTTCCAAGTTGGTTAGCTTGTCTTTTTTTTTTTTTGTTATGTGTGAGCTGGTATGAATCTCACCACTATCTGTGTATTTCTTTCTCTCAAAGTATGTCCGTCTCCTTGGGAACAGTTTCTAGACTGAGCCTGGTAGGAGGGGCATAGAGGGAGGAGCCAGCCCACACTATTAAACTCTTAAAGTGCCAGTGGCTCCCAAATGACCCGTCTATACCCCATGGTACTAAATTGGACCCCAGCATCCTCTACGGACTACGAGGATTTACCGGTATGTAATTTAAAATCCTGTTTGTTCAATGAGCATGAACAATATCATTTGCGGTGGTAACATCATGCATGATATGCATCGGCAAGTGTGTATCCAGCCTTAGCAAGGAGTGAAGACAAGCCACACCTACCCTAAATTATGGTGTGCAGCAAAAAGAAAGAGTATGGTGTACTCTGTCTCTAGTAATTAAAATTTTATTTTTATTAAGTTATGTTACAATGTTTACTCGACAAATACTATAAAATATTAGTATAGATGTGAAGAAGAAAAAAGTTAAGTAACTGTGATTAAAAGTGCTTATAAAGACATACTCTTGCTGTAGAAGTTGACTTAAGTCTACCTGGTGTGATTACTTAGTTTTATGCAAAAGCTAAACATGGTTTGAAAATAAAATGTGATTTTTATATTTTCTCATTATTATTGTAAATGTTTGAGAAATTCTATTCAGTTACAAATTTTTATACATTTTATTAATAACATACAGTATCTGCTATTAATCTAAATTTCAGATAAGAAGACAAGGAGGAATTCAATTATTAGTAGATCTCCTAGATCATCGGATGACAGATGTCCATAGAAGTGCGTGTGGAGCACTGAGGAACTTAGTATATGGCAAAGCAAATGATGATAATAAAATTGCACTGAAAAACTGTGGTGGTATTCCCGCATTAGTACGGCTGCTCCGAAAGGCCACTGATCTGGAAATCAGAGAACTTGTAACAGGTTTGACCAATAATTTATTCAATAAGTTGTAGTTTACTAAAGATACAATTTGTGTGGCTGTGAGTTTGTGTGGCTGTTTCTTGTAGCAAGTTATAGTTTACCAATTTCAGATCTTTTGAGGTTTTATTTTGAAGTTTGAAGAAAAAAGCCTATACACTTTATGTTGCAAAAGTATCACAAAAAGACCACGCTCATCAGTTATAAAATCATTTCAACCTTTTATCCAAATTTTAAATGCAGACTTTTTCTGATATGATCTTTTTGGTTGCTAAAATATAATAGACAGTTGGTAGAAATTATGAGAAAAACTGTTTAGTAGTGTTAGGTACAAGATCCTTAAACAAATACCAAGTAAATGAATAAAAAATATTAGATATTGCCCACACATTGGCCCTCATTCCGAGTTGATCGCTAGCTGCTTTCGGTCGCAGCACGGCGATCAGGCAAAAAAATCTGCAAATCTGCGCATGCGTATGGTACGCAGTGCACATGCGCAACGTTCTTTCACACAAAACTATGCAATTTCACACAAGGTTGAGCGACGCTTTTCAGTCGCTCTGCTGATCGGTGAGTGATTGACAGGAAAGGGGCGTTTCTGGGAGGTAACTGAGCGTTTTCCGGGAGGGTGCTAAAAAACGCAGGTGTGTCAGGTAAAAACGCAGGCGTGCCTGGGGAAACGGGGGAGTGGCTGCCCGAACGCATGGCAGGAACTAAACTGACTGAAGTGATAGCAAGGTAGGAGTAGGTTTGGAGCTACTCAGAAACGGCATGACATTTTTTTACGAGCAGTTCTGCTAACCTTTCGTTCGCACTTCGGCTAAGATACACTCCCAGAGGGCGGCGGCTTAGCGTTTGCACTGCTGCTAAAAGCAGCTAGCGAGCGATCAACTCGGAATGAGGGCCATTGTTCTAGGGAGGAGGCAGCACAAGTTTTGACAGATGTTATTCTCAATTTTTCCAGAACCAGTCTTTTTTTTCCTTGTTGTTATTATTCCCAATGCTCTCTTCCTCTTTAGGGCTGGTACTATATTAACATATACCCTGTGATTGGCTTATTCATATTTATATTTTTGAGTTTTTCTGCCTATGGACTGAGGACGATCTGTGGGGATGAGATATACTTATAGGCAGCTCATGGTCGATTTGTGTGCATTTAGGTATATAGGTATCTTTTGTATATCTATGTTTCTTCCCGACATTTCGGGAGCCTTTAATTTTGAGATCATTTCTCTTTAGACGGCTAGTTTTCTGTATCTAATTGTTCTCCTAAATTATTGTATAAATACTCTCCTTATGAATATCTGTGTTTTCTGTTAATCCTTGTGTACATATGGGATGGGAGTACACCTGGCTATTGAAGAATCTTTAGCCTCATTGCGTCTGTTCGCTTCAATAAAGCTATAATAAAGAAGAGACAACTTATGGTGATAATGATAATAGATTTAATAGACAAAATAATAATAATGAGAATAGAAATAGAAATATAGATATATTAGTGGCAATAAAAGAATATGTATGTGTATATCTGTTATGTGTATATGTTTTTTAAAATGGGGCTTATAATATTATTATTAATGATAGAATGAATTTAGACAGATTGGGACAATGTTTCCCTCCGTAGAGACATCTGAGTGGCGAGTAAATATATATGTACCCATTTATATACTTATATTAATGCGTATGTACGTGTATATGTATAGATTTTTCTATTTTTATTTATATATTTTTTCTATTCTAAATTTAATTGTAATTTTAAGTGTGAATATTTGTGTTTGTTTTATATTATGTATTAATAATTGACATGAATGAGTTTTTAATCTCCGTGTAAATGGATCCATGTCTAACTATAAATTGATAGATGCATCGTAATTAGATGAAAGACTAACCCGGAAGTTAGATGGAACTCATTTCAGACATGTCAATATTATACTAATGCTATGAATTGAAACCGAGGCGTGAGAAGCACACGTGATCGGGAGTGTGAGGATTGTGCCCGAGTGCGCATGCGTATGCGTTCCACTACAGAACGAGGCTTGGCGGTTAGACGCAAAGCGCTCCTGTGAGCGGGAAATGTCCGCTATTTAAGTGGGATCACGGAGAGTGACAGGCGTATCTCTCTGAGGAAGCCGCTGAATGTGATAGAGGCGGAGAAACGCGTAAGAGGTTGTCTAAATTCTTGTCCGGGACCGGTTTATACAATTCATTACCTGCAGGCATTTTTGGACCACTGTTGGGACACTCCAGATATGGCACCGTAAAAGGGTAATTAAAGCACCAGGAGCCGGGAGACATCACCACACTGGACCATAGGATAATTTTCCAGATCCTGAAAGCAGGTTATATTGAGCCATAAATGTGGGATATTGCTGCTTGCTTTAAAGCTTTGATATTATGAAAAACAGCATGCTATATTAATCAACTAACACTGCTTCTGACTGTTGCTAGCAACTAATCAATTAGCTAATATCAGTGGCACTTGCCACGGCTTTTATTCTGCATATGACTTTACAACCTGGAAGGAGTTAATGGACTGATTTGCGCAGTAAACACTAATATTGTAGTACGGAATTTTACTTTTGCACTGATTCGTGCTGTCCTGCAGGATCTATACCGGTAGCTGAGATAAGATTTATTATATGTGATGAATGTTTGTTCTTTTTAAATTTGCTAATTAAAAGCACACACTATTTTAAGAAGCGCTGTTATTTGTATGTTTAGTTTGTCCTTTTAAGGTTAGAGTATTCTCCCTATATAACGGCTGCTATGTTTAGTGTGTTCTTTTTAATCCAGAATTTTTATACATGTGCACCAATTCTATTTAGCTTTTAGCGCTAAGCCGTTTTTTTGTTGAGGCTTATTCAGAAAGCCTGTTGCATGGGGCTTGTAGAACCTTTCACTTTGTACCCCCTACTGTGTAATTACCATAGTGTGCAGTGCATACCATGGTGGCAGGGTGTTCAGCACCCCCCTGCAAACTACAAGTTTGTGCTCTTCCTCCCATATTTAATAAGGGACACTTCCTCCCATATTTATAAAGGGACAGGGCGCACTGAATGTGCGTGCCACAAATAAGGAGTGTGGGCTCACAAGGAAGGGGCATGGCCACATGATAGTAACCCCAATTCAAGTTACGACACACAATAGCACAATCTTATTCACATTACACCTGAATCATATTACATCGCATTGTAGTGCCCCTTTATGCACATTATACTTGTTACACCATAAAGTAGTGCCCCTTATACACAATGCCACAGTTCACGTTTCATCACACAGTAGTGCCCCTTATTCATGTTACATACATAGTAGTGCCCCTTATACACATTACACCACACAGTAGTGCCCTTCATGCACATTATACATGTTACGCCATAAAGTAGTGCCCCTTATACACAGTGCCACAGTAGTGCCCTTATACACATTATATCCACAGTAGTAGTGCCAAATACATAATGTCCACAGTTGTGCCCCTTATACACATTGCCCACTGTAGTACCCCCTATACACATAATGTCCACAGTAGTAGTGCCCCTTACACATAATGCTCACAGTAGTGCCCCTTATACATAAAATATCCACAGTAGTAGTGCCCCTTACACATAATGCCCACAGTAAATGCCCACAGTATTGCTCCTTATATACATAATATCCACAGTAGTAGTGCCCCTTATACACATTGCCACAGTTGTACCCTTATACACATTGCCCTCAATAGTGTCCCTTATACATATAATATCCACAGTAGTAGTGCCCCTTACACATAATGCCCACAGTAGTGCCCCTTATACACATAATAGCCACAATCATAGTGCCCCTTACACATAATGCCCATAGAAGTAGAGCAGCTTATACACATAATGCTGAGAGGCGGGACAGTTGGTGGGCAGAAAATGGGGGGGGGCAGATCGTGGGCACAGAATATAGAGAGAGAAAGAAACATGGGGCTCTCTATGTTGAGCATATAGAGGGGGAGAGTCAACTGCTGGGGAGAGGGTGGACAGATGCTGGACAGAGAGAGGGGGCAGATAATATAGAGAAACAAAATGAAACATGTAGCAGTCAGAGAGAGATAGATGCTGCATAGAGAGGGTGGCAAGGAAAGGCAGGAGTTATGGCGATAGGAGCATGTACAGATGTAGCCACCTTTATCTTGACTGGCTGAGGCGTTTGTCCCGATCGAGCATACGCAGCGTAGGGAGGCGCGCCTAGTCACAGAGAGGCGTACCTAATCGCACGGAGGCAGACAGAGCGTTACCTTTACGTGTAATACCTGCGATCATCCACCAGATGTCGCCTTTTACAATCACCACTGCGCATGCGTGTGGTCTCCCGTAAAATACAATACTGAAATATATAATAAGGACTACTTTACTAAGCGTCTCATTACGCTGCATACAGTAAATACTCATTACGCTGCATTATTTAATACAGTAAATACTCATTATGCTGCATTATTTAATACAGTATATACGGTACAGACGCAAATAGTACAGCATACAGTATATGATCCATCTACAGTACTTTATGAATATGTGAGCGTCCAAGTCCCGCAGACAAAACAACATAAAACCAGTAGTTTACACTGTCGCAAATGGACGTGTTAGAAGTTCACTATTGCCTCTTGAGATTAGGAATTTTGTACAGTATGTTAGCGTCCTAATCCCATAGCCATTACAGCATAATCAAAACCAATGGATTTATTCATCTGTCTGCGGCGAAGTGGTGAAGTGTTCCGCTTCCTATACTCAGAGTCCCGAGTTAGATTTCTAAAGTACGAATGCATGTTAGTTTTTTCCAGACACTTTATTATTTTTTTATTCACATAAACCAGGGCAAAGCTGCAGGAGCGGTTCTGTTAAGGTTCTATGCACCGTACAGTACACATACAATTCTGTAGCAGGGCAGACTCAATTGAAATGGCTACCACCTATGACTCCTTGCTCCACGGAGGCCCTAGGCTACGGAGCAAGTAACAGTCCAGATTGTGCAGGCTATGGGGCAATGCTGAAGGAGCGTCACAATCCCCTAGCTAAAATACACAGGGGCGATAGGACTAAGCGAGGTATGCACATAACGATACACTGCAAAGTTCCCCATGGTTTTAATTATGCCTTTTCTTTGAACACAGTATTTTCGACTGCCTCGCCCTACACCCATCCCACTTTCCCCTTCCCCCCTGGGAGCCTGCAATGTACATGCAGTAGACAGGGAGGGAGTTCCGATCAGGTTACAAGACGTGCAACAGTATACTACTGTATGTAGGAAAATCCCCCGCCCACTCTGATTTATGTGAAACCTGTGTGCACCCTTCCATTGAATGTATAACAAACAAAAAAAATAATAATAAAGTGAATGTTACAGGAACACATTAAAAAAAGGTTGGCACTTCCTTCCCATTGGTGTTGGTTTATGCCTTAGGGGACTCGGACGCAAATACTTGTATTTGAAAAGCACGTATTTTCCACTGCCTCTCCCTACCCCCATTGCCCTTCCCCCCTGGGAGCCTGCACAGGTCATGCAGTGGACAGGGAGGGAGTTCAGGTCAGGTACAATACACAAATGCCGACAATCTACAGTACTGTGTTGCTCAGTTAGTTGCGTCGGAATACACTAGTATTTATACTCATTACCGCTGTGTATGTGTATATAGCGGAATGAATCGCTGCTGCAGATTTACTTTGATTTATGTGAAACCTGTGTGCACCCTTTCATTGAATGTATAACAAAGAAAAACAATAATAAAGTGAATGTCACGGGAACATATAAAAAAAAAAAGGTTGGCACTTTGGGACTCAAAGCTGGGACTCTCAGTGTGGGATGTAAGAGCCTTCATCGCTAGGTTGGTATGGAAGAGGAGACAATTAGCTACCAGAGGGTACCAACTCCAAGTTTCTGTGACCCCCACAAGGCTCATGGTAAGCGTCGGAACCCATGGTGGGTCTGAATTAACGGGCCCATTATAGTCTATGGGAAAATGAGTCCAATTTGCGTACTGATATCTCTGGTTCTGGGTGTCCCAGAGACTCTGGACTGGTACCATTTAAAAGAGGAGACTCCTGGCTTTCAGGGCAGACCAACGACTAGTTTATGTGACACTGGAAAGGGAAACAGTAAGCAACCGTATATCGGGTCCCCTCCAGTTGTCCGCCTAGCTTGCACAGGATACAGGGTTTCTGGCTAGCTAGGAAATACTGTACAGAAATGCTAAGCATGGTAATTTGACATCCAGGAACATAGGGAGGAGTTTATCTCTCTCCATTATACTTAGAAAAATTACACTTGCCACTGTACGTTACAAGCTGTTCGTGCTAATTAGTACAATAGTAGAACATACTGTACAGAGATACTAAGTACAGTGATTTGGCATCCACAAACTTAGGGAGGAGCTTTAATCTCTCTCTATTGTAATCTTTCTAAGCATAATGGAGAGAGATAAAAGCTCCTCCCTAAATTCCTGGATGTTAAATTGCCATCCAGAGTATCGCTGTACTCTATGTTCTACTAGTGTACTAATTAGCACGAACAGCTTGTAACATACAGTGGCAAGTTTAATATTTCTATGTATAATGGAGAGAGATAAAAGCTCCCCAGTAAGTTCCTGGATGCCACATCACTGTACTTAGTATCTCTGTACAGTATTTTCTGTTAGGGTACTAATTAGCTGTTCGTGCTAATTAGTACCCTAATAGAACATACTGTACAGAGATACTAAGGACAGTGATTTGGTATCCAGGAACTTACTGAGGAGCTTTTATCTCTCTCCATTATACATAGAAAGATTAAACTTGCCGCTGTATGTTACAAGCTGTTCGTGCTAATTAGTACCCTAATAGAACATACTGTACAGAGATACTACAGACAGTGATTTGGCATCCAGGAACTTAGGGAGGAGCTTTTATCTCTCTCCAATATACTTAGAAAGATTACAGCGGAGAGAGATAAAAGCTCCTCCCTAAGGTTCCTGGATGCCAAATCACTGTCTGTAGTATATCTATACAGTATGTTCTACTAGTGTACTAATTAGCATGAGCAGCTTGTAACGTACAGTGGCAGTTTTGATCTTTCTATGTATAATGTAGAGAGATAAAAGCTCCTCCCTCAGTTCCTGGTTGCCAAATCACCATCCTTAGTCTCTCTGTATAGTATTTTCTATTAGGGTACTAATTAGCACGAACAGCTAATTAGTACCCTAATAGAAAATACTGTACAGAGATACTAAGTACAGTGATGTGGCATCCAGGAACTTACTGAGGAGCTTTTATCTCTCTCCATTATACATAGAAAGATTAATCTTGCCACTGTACGTTACAAGCTGTTCGTGCTAATTAGTACACTAGTAGAACATACTGTACAGAGATACTACATACAGTGATTTGGCATCCAGGAACCTTAGGGAGGAGCTTTTATCTCTCTCCATTATGCTTAGAAAGATTACAATGGAGAGAGAATAAAGCTCCTCCCTAAGTTCGTGGATGCCAAATCACTGTACTTAGTATCTCTGTACAGTATGTTCTACTAGTGTACTAATTAGCACGAACAGCTTGTAACGTACAGTGGCAAGTTTAATCTTTCTATGTATAATATAGAGAGATAAAAGCTCCTCCCTAGGTTCCTGGTTGCCAAATCACCATCCTTAGTATCTCTGTATAGTATTTTCTATTAGGGTACTAATTAGCACGAACAGCTAATTAGTACCCTAATAGAAAATACTGTACATAGATACTAAGTATAGTGATGTGGCATCCAGGAACTTACTGAGGAGCTATTATCTCTCTCCATTATACATAGAAAGATTAATCTTGCCACTGTAGGTTACAAGCTGTTCGTGCTATTTAGTACACTAGTAGAACATAGAGTACAGCGATACTCTGGACAGCAATTTGGCATCCAGGAATTTAGGGAGGAGCTTTTATCTCTCTCCATTATACTTAGATAGATTACATTGGAGAGATTAAAGCTCCTCCCTAAGTTCGTGGATGCCAAATCACTGTACTTAGTATCTCTGTACAGTATGTTCTACTAGTGTACTAATTAGCACGAACAGCTTGTAACGTACAGTGGCAGTTTTGATCTTTCTATGCATAATGTAGAGAGATAAAAGCTCCTCCCTCAGTTCCTGATTGCCAAATCACCATCCTTAGTTTCTCTGTATAGTATTTTCTATTAGGGTACTAATTAGCACGAACAGCTAATTAGTACCCTAATAGAAAATACTTTACAGAGATACTAAGTACAGTGATGTGGCATCCAGGAACTTACTGAGGAGCTTTTATCTCTCTCCATTATACGTAGAAAGATTAATCTTGCCACTGTACGTTACAAGCTGTTCGTGCTAATTAGTACACTAGTAGAACATACTGTACAGAGATACTACATACAGTGATTTAGCATCCAGGAACCTTAGGGAGGAGCTTTTATCTCTCTCCATTATGCTTAGAAAGATTACAATGGAGAGAGAATAAAGCTCCTCCCTAAGTTCGTGGATGCCAAATCACTGTACTTAGTATCTCTGTACAGTATGTTCTACTAGTGTACTAATTAGCACGAACAGCTTGTAACGTACAGTGGCAAGTTTAATCTTTCTATGTATAATATAGAGAGATAAAAGCTCCTCCCTAGGTTCCTGGTTGCCAAATCACCATCCTTAGTATCTCTGTATAGTATTTTCTATTAGGGTACTAATTAGCACGAACAGCTAATTAGTACCCTAATAGAAAATACTGTACATAGATACTAAGTATAGTGATGTGGCATCCAGGAACTTACTGAGGAGCTATTATCTCTCTCCATTATACATAGAAAGATTAATCTTGCCACTGTAGGTTACAAGCTGTTCGTGCTATTTAGTACACTAGTAGAACATAGAGTACAGCGATACTCTGGACAGCAATTTGGCATCCAGGAATTTAGGGAGGAGCTTTTATCTCTCTCCATTATACTTAGATAGATTACATTGGAGAGATTAAAGCTCCTCCCTAAGTTCGTGGATGCCAAATCACTGTACTTAGTATCTCTGTACAGTATGTTCTACTAGTGTACTAATTAGCACGAACAGCTTGTAACGTACAGTGGCAGTTTTGATCTTTCTATGCATAATGTAGAGAGATAAAAGCTCCTCCCTAGGTTCCTGGTTGCCAAATCACCATCCTTAGTATCTCTGTATAGTATTTTCTATTAGGGTACTAATTAGCACGAACAGCTAATTAGTACCCTAATAGAAAATACTGTACAGAGATACTAAGTATAGTGATGTGGCATCCAGGAACTTACTGAGGAGCTTTTATCTCTCTCCATTATACATAGAAAGATTAATCTTGCCACTGTACGTTACAAGCTGTTCGTGCTATTTAGTACACTAGTAGAACATAGAGTACAGCGATACTCTGGACAGCAATTTGGCATCCAGGAATTTAGGGAGGAGCTTTTATCTCTCTCCATTATACTTAGAAAGATTACAATGGAGAGAGATAAAAGCTCCTCCCTAAGTTCGTGGATGCCAAATCACTGTCCTTAGTATCTCTGTACAGTATGTTCTACTAGTGTACTAATTTTAGCACAAACAGCTTGTAACGTACAGTGGCAAGTGTAATTTTTCTATGTATAATGGAGTGAGATAAAAACTCCTCCCTATGTTTCTGGATGTCAAATTACCATGCTTAGCATTTCTGTACAGTATTTCCTATCTAGCCAGAAACCCTGTATCCTGTGCAAGCTAGGCGGACAACTGGAGCGGACCCGAAACACGGTTGCTTCCCGTTTCCTTTTCCAGTGTCACATAAACTAGTGGTTGGTCTGCCCCGAAAGCCAAGAGTCTCCTCTTTTGTATGGTACCAGTCCTGAGTCTCTGGAACACCCAGAACCAGAGATATCAGTACGCAAAGTGGACCCATTTTCCCATAGACTATAATTGGCCCGTTAATTCAGACCCACCATAGGTTCCGACGCTTGCCATGAGCCTTGTGGGGGTCACAGAAACTTGGGGTTGGTACCCTCCGGTAGCTAATTGTCTCCCCTTCCATACCAACCTAGTGATGAAGGCTCCCACCTCCCATGCTGAGAGTCACAAAGTGCCAACCTTTTTTTTTCTATGTTCCCGTGACATTCACTTTATTATTGTTTTTCTTTGTTGTACATTCAATGAAAGGGTGCACACAGGTTTCACATAAATCAAAGTAAATCTGCAGCAGCGATTAATTCCGCTATATACAAATACACAGCGGTAATGAGTATAAATTAGTGTATTCCAACGCAACTAACTGAGCAACACAGTACTGTAGATCGTCAGCATTTGTGTATTGTACCTGATCTGAACTCCCTCCCTGTCCACTGCATGACCTGTGCAGGCTCCCAGGGGGGAAGGGCGATGGGGGTAGGGAGAGGCGGTGGAAAACACTGTGCTTTTGAAATACAAGTATTAACGTCCGAGTCCCCTAAGGCATAAACCAACACCAATGGGAAGGAAGTGCCAACCTTTTTTTAATGTGTTCCTGTAACATTCACTTTATTATTATTATTTTTCTTTGTTATACATTCAATGGAAGGGTGCACACAGGTTTCACATAAATCAGAGTGGGCGGTGGATTTTCCTACATACAGTAGTATACTGTTGCACATGTCTTGTAACCTGATCGGAACTCCCTCCCTGTCTACTGCATGTACTTTGCAGGCTCCCAGGGGGGGAAGGGGAAAGTGGGATGGGGGTAGGGTGAGGCAGTGGAAAATACCGTGTTCAAAGAAAAGGCATAATCAAAACCATGGGGAACTTTGCGGTGTATCGTTATGCGCAAAGACCTCACTTATCCCTATCACCCCTGTGTATTTTAGCTAGGGGATTCTGACGCTCCTTCAGCATTGCCCCGTGACCTACCAAATCTGTGCTGTTACTTGCTCCATAGCCGAGGGCCTCCATTGGGGCGAGGAGACACAGGCGGTAGCCATTTCAATTGAGTCTGCCCTGCTATAGAATTGTATGTATACCATATGGTGCATAGACCCTAAACAGTACAACTGCTCCTGCAGCTTTGCCCTAGTTTACGTGAATAACTCCCTCCCTGTCTACTGCATGACCTGTGCAGGATCCCAGGGGGGAAGGGCGATGGGCAAGCGGGAGGCGGTGGAAAATACTGTGCTTTTGAAATGCAAGTACTGTATGAGTCTGAGTCCCCAGTAGCCTCCTGCTAGCCTATTGCCCTTCCCCCCTGGGAGCCTGCACAGATCATGCAGTAGACAGGGAGGGAATTCAGGTCATGTGCAATACACAAACGCCGAATATCTACTGTATAGTACTGTTTTGCTCACAGTAGCGTCAGAATACACTCATTTCTACTCATTCCCGCTGTTTAGTTGCATTTAGCGTAAAGAATCGCTCCTGCAGATGTACTCTGATTTATATGTAACTTGTGTGCACCTTTCCATTGACTGTCTTACAATGTAGATAAAATAATACAGTGTATTATTACAATAAAAAAAAAAAGAAGAAGGCACATCACGTCTCGAACCCTGGACCCCCAGCGTGGGAGGTGGGAGCCTTCACCCCTAGCCCACGACGCCTCATGAGAGACTCCCAATTTCATGTGTGAAAGTACTGCAAACAGCGCCCGGCCCCCACCCCATTGGTGTTGGTTTATGCCTTAGAGGACTCGGACGCTCGCATTTGTAAAGCACAGTATTTTCCACCGCCTACTGCTAGCCTATTGCCCTTCCCCCCTGGGAGCCTGCACAGATCATGCAGTAGACAGGGAGGGAATTCAGGTCATGTGCAATACACAAACGCCGAATATCTACTGTATAGTACTGTTTTGCTCACTTAGTAGCGTCAGAATACACTCATTTCTACTCATTGCCGTTGTGCAGTTGCATTTAGCGTAAAGAATCGCTCCTGCAGATGTACTTTGATTTATGTGAAACCTGTGTGCATCCTTCCATTGGATGTATTAGAGAGAAAATTTTTTTTTTTTTAAATGAATGTCACGGGAACACATAAAAAAATGGTTGGCATTTCCTTCCCATTGGTGTTGGTTTACAGTATGCCGTAGTAGACTCGGACGCTCATGTAATTGCATTTCAAAGGCACAGTACAGTATTTCCCATCGTCTCCCCCTACCCCCATCGCCCTTCCCCCCCTGGGAGCCTGCACAGGGAGGGAATTCAGGTCATGTGCAATACACAAACGCTGAAGATCTACAGTACTGTTTTGCTCAGTTAGTAGCGTCAGAATACCCTCATTTCATTCCCGCTATTTAGTTGCATTTAGCGTAAAGAATCGCTCCTGCAGATGTACTCTGATTTATATGTAACTTGTGTGCACCTTTCCATTGACTGTCTTACAATGTAGATAAAATAATAGTGTATTATTACAATAAAAAAAAAAAAAGAAGGCACATCACGTCTTGAACCCAGGACCCCCAGCGTGGGAGGTGGGAGCCTTCACCCCTAGCCCACGACGCCTCATGAGAGACTCCCAATTTCATGTGTGAAAGTACTGCAAACAGCGCCCGGCCCCCACCCCATTGGTGTTAGTTTATGCCTTAGAGGACTCGGACGCTCGCATTTGTAAAGCACGGTATTTTCCACCGCCTCCTGCTAGCTACTGTAGCCCTCCATTCCCAGACGCTCATGTATTTTAAAAGCACGGTGTTTATACATTGTCCTGTACATTCTTCCTTTTACACAATTACTGTAGTTGCGTCTCCATACACATACAGTACTCCATACTTTTTCCACCGCCTCCCGTTACGCCTACAGTATTGCCAGAGCTGTAGATCAATCCGCCGCTATACTGTACGATCGAAAGTACTGGATTAGTGGAGCATTAGCCACACAGTGGTGGAGATGTGTAATGCATGATGAGTATCTAGATCGCCTCAACGCGCCTACCTGTGATTAAACTCAGCTATCGCCTTAGCGTGACTAAACGCCCGTCTTGGCGGAGAAACAGTCAAGATAAAGGTGGCTACATCTGTACTTTGGGGACAGTGGAGGCAGGCCTATACACACAGACCCCAATGCTGTGAGTACCACAGTGTTCCAGGAGTCAGAGGAGCATGTGACAATCTCTTCCAATTAGGGGCTCTTCTAGTCAGCATGTGCTGAGCTCCTCCAAGCAATCTCAGCACATACTCATACTTTCAGATGATCAGGGGAGAGACTCTGCACAGCAGTGACTCAGTGAGTGAGTTGCAGGGACTTCCCCTACTGCTCTCTATCATAAAACAGCATCAGCGGAATGCAGCAGAGTAGCAGAGCGCCTCTCCAGCTCGGCAATTCCCTGTTTTGCACACTCTGATGATCGGGTAGTACCGGACCTGCATGGTGAAATAATAGAAACCAACCTATGTTAATGAAGGAGAGTGTGTATGGTAAAAAGGAAAATATCTCCATATTAATGTATTCCATGCTTTGACAACATAAATGCTGTATTACTATTCCCAAGAATGTGCTGTACCCATGTGTCACTGTAGGCTTTACAGCGTTTTTATTTGTCTGTCCTTATCTTATTTTGACATTTGAGAAGAACTAAAAAAAAAACTAGATAGAATGCACACAATGTTCTGTAATCCCTGAATGCCCGTCATGCAGTGTGTATCCATCTCCCATTATGCCTTTGGAGAATCACAGAGTACATAGTTACAAGATCCAGCTACATGTAATTGTCCTTATAACCACATTGATGTGTTTTAACATTTACCAGCAGGGCCTTTCCCATAATGAGCAACTCATTCCGAGTTGATCGCTTGCTGACGATTTTCGCAGTGCAGCGATCAGGTGAAAAAACAGCATTTCTGCGCATGCGTATGGCCCGCAATGCGCACGCGTGACGTACGGGTACAGAGCCGTTTGTGGTTGTGCTCAGGTTCTTGCAAAGTTTTTCTTCGCACTGGTGGCCGCTAGGAAGGGGGCGTAACTGGCCGTTTTCATGGAGTGTTTGAAAAAATGCAGGTGTGTCTAAAAAAATGCAGGCGTGGCTGGGCGTTCACTGGGCGGGTGTATGACGTCAAATCCAGACACGAATAGTCTGAAGTGATCGCAAGTGCTGAGTAGTTTCAGAGATACTCTAAAACTGCACAAACTGTTTTTGCAGAGCTCGGCTGCACATGCGTCCACACTTCTGCTAAGCTAAAATACACTCCCCAGTGGGCGGTGGCATAGCGTTTGCACGTCTGCTAAAAACTGCTAGCTAGCGAACAACTCAGAATGACCCCCCTAGTGCGTGATATATCCATGGTCACTAGAGAAGGGTTATATAGGGTTTGTCAAAGTTAGCCTAAAGAGAAAATGGACTGACCCAATAACTAAAATATATTTGTTTCTTGTGTTCAGAAGGATATATAATTTAATGCTTCAAAAAGCAGACTGGCTCATTAAGCAGTATGCATCTTTATAGCAATGATCAATTTTATATAAGACGTAGTAAATGTCACCCTCATGCTGACTATAGTTTTTAGTTTATGTGATCTGCAGTAGGAATGTGTTAATGTGCTACTGTATGTTTGGTTGGTGTGAGTGGTAGGAGCGGTATCCAGTGCCCTTTGCTTTCTCTGTAATGCATGTTTGCTTTAATGGCTTCATTTTGTCTCTGGAAGTTGGTAACCTATACTGCCTACTTTGTTTCGGGCAAGAAAATTGTAAAGTTGTAGTTTTGTTAAATATGGCACAATCTTGTGCACCGTGTAGACTGACTGACAGTATGTCCCTATTAGTGACAAGATTCATGACAGGAGTAGTGAAAGTAGCATAATTGAGGAAAAAAGATGTACTGTATTTGAATCATGTATATGTTGCATACTGTATGTTGTGCAGCAGTTTTTGCAATTGTTTTCTAATTCAGGAGCTTTGTTAAATGTTACCATTTGTGAATGAGTGAGCTGTCTAGTTGGTTCAGTGACCTTGACATGACTGAGCTCTGTTTTACTACAGTCCCACAAAAAACAAATTGAAATTAAATTAATACTTCAGAGAATCCAGGAAATAACCACAGGAAGCACAGCAGGAGACTTTGGACTGAAAAGAAAATAAGGATGAATTTTGCATGTACACTTCATGAATTTGATAAAACCTATAGCTGTGACCCCTGTGAATTGATTGTCCAGTCTACAGTACATCCTTTGAAATATGTTCTAACTGTAGAAAATAAATAAGTCCAAAAGCACATGATATACTGTAAACTGGTCAGCTTGAAATGTATTTATTTTTTCGAGTGCTGCATGATGCTAAACAAAAAAAAAAAAAAAAAAGTTTAATCAGCATTCTGTGAGTACAGCATTATGGTAGGTGGTCTAGCAAAGAGAAAATATTGCACACAGAGCAAATGTATCAGCACAGTACAGATGTAGAAACAGTACTTGGTTACTGTTTTTTTCTGGATTCAATATAAAATACTGTACTTGCACATAAAACTATTAACCAAATACACCAACATACAGTACATCTATTCGCGTATCACAAATTATATCCTAGCTCAACCCCTCAACTATGCCCAAGATGTGCATTTTGGAATGGCCTCCAATGCACAACAAGACTTTCTTTTAGACTTCAAGCATTCTCTGAAAACTCATCTCTTCTTGTAAACTTAGACAATTCCAGAAACACATAATCGTTGTAAAATATTCTACTAATCTACACAGTCTATGCACATACCCCTCTACGCAGTCTATGCACATAACTTTACGCATATTCTCTTTCTACACTTACACATCTCACTGATCCCTGACCAACTTTGCTGTAGGACTGGACAAACCAAGGGGTAAATGTATTATTGCTGCACGCACCATGCCGCTATAACACTTCCTGCTTCGCCTCATTACCAAGGCGAAGCAGGAAGGGACATCGAAAAGATGTATTAACATCCTGTCTGCCGAAGCTCTGCCCTCTGGCATTGTCCCCCTGAGCGCACAGTGCATCAGCGCAGTGCTGACTCACACTGTCTCCTTCCCGGCCGCCCCCTCTGTGCATGCGTGGGAGCTCGCTACTAACGCGAGATCCCCAGTACAGTCTGGAGCCAGCACCCACCACAGCCAGAGACCGCTCTGTCCCTGCTGTGGTGTATGGGCATTGACACCATGCAGCTGTCAAAATTGGCAGCTGCAGGTGTCGGAACGGTCAGCATTGTACATTGCCCAAGCATATCGGCCTGTTCTCTCATAGATAGCAGCACCGATATGGACAGGGGTGCATAACGTGTGCTGATACCTTTTCCCCCCATAGCGACTATTCCCCTCCCCGCCCCCCCCATAGCGACTGGATCAATGCACACCGGACTGAGCGGCGGTGTGTCTCGCTGCCAAACAAGGGCCGGAAGAAACTGCTTTGCAGGCCGAATACGTTCCTCACCCCTGCCCCAGAGAATGCTGGGGTCCACATTGGTACCATGGGGTATGGATGGGTCCACTAGGAGACACTGGCACTTTAAGAGTTTGAGAGTATGGGATGGCTCCTCCCTTTATGCCCCTCCTACCAGACTCAGTTTAGAAAATGTGCCCGGAGGATGCGGTCACAGCTAGGGGAGCTCCTAGAGCTTCTTTAGTTTTATTTTTTTTCTAAGAGTTAGTTAGGCACAGGGAGGCTGCTGGCAACAGCATCCCTGCTTCGTGGGACTAAGGGGGGGGGGGGGGGGAGTAGTGTCCGCCCTGAAGGGTTCGAGCCACTATCTCCACTGACAGGACACTGAGCTCCTGAGGGGGGGTGATCGTTAGCAGCCCCAGGCGACCGCTCACTCCCGCAGCATGCCGCTACCCCCTTACAGAGCCAGAAAATTCCGGTGGCGAGTGAGTCACTGGCCACCCTGGCAAGCGGGAAGCCGGTGTGAAGATGGCAGGACAGGGGGGGAGCGCAGTACTGACTGTGCTCCGGAGGCTCAGTGGTACATGGTGCAGCACTGTGAGGGTCACCCTGAGCCAGCGCCTATACCCTACACTGGTCACAATCCTGTCAGGGACCTCGGTTACACTGCCAGCAACAATCTTTGGGTCAGTATACAGAACTGTAGAGCGGGAAGCAGCACCATGTTCATGGGGTGGAGCTTCTCCTCAGAGTGGACTCAGAGCCATTTTCCTGCCTGCAGATCCTGTACAAAGACGCTGACAGGGAGAGCTGTCCTTCCAAGCAACTCCAGCTATCCTGTGCGGTACCAGGGGGTTGTAGAAGGGGGGGCTGTGTAAATATTGTGTAGTCTATTAAGGTACACAGTAAGTGCTAGGTAGTTGTATTATATCTACCTAGGGAAGCGCTGTGTGTGGGTTGGCCCAAATCTCTGTGTCTCTATGTGGCATACTTGGGGGGAAACTGTCTGACATTTCCCTGTGTATGTGTGGGTGTTTGTTGTTTCACATAGCCATGTCTAGGGACTCTGTGTCATATGCTGCAGAGGATATTTCCTCTCAGGAGGAATCCATTCCATGTACACAGGAATGTAATGTATTGTCTCAGATCCCTATTAATGAGCCTGAGTGGTTAACCTCTATTAAGGGTATGATCTCTCAGATCTCTACAAGAGTAGCTCATACTGAGCTTGAAACTCAGGTTTTAAAGAAATCTATGGCAGTTTGGTCAGGTTCTGTTCCTATTCCTTCAAAATCCCCTAGCATATACCCACAGGAACGGGCACTTGCCCAGATTATGCAAGATGACATGGATACCGACTCTGACATGGCAGATGGTGATGGGGATGTGCTGTGGAGGGCGGCATCTCTTGCAAAAAAGAGATGTGTTAAATATTTCTGACACAACACCTGAGCAGGTTGAAGAGGCTTACTTCACAGACAATAAGAAAGCCTCGCTAACCTTCCCTGCGTCTAAAGAATTTAATGCTTTATTTTAAAAATCCTGGGAAAACCCGGAGAAAAAAAATCTAGATTCCAAAAAGGATTCTGGTTGCTTTTCCTTTCCCTGAGGAAGATAGGCAAAAAATGGGAAAACCCACCCATAGTTGACACTTCTGCTTCCAGACTGTCGAAAAAGGTGGTTTTACCTGTCCCTGGATCTACCGCTTTAAAAGAACCAGCTGATCGTAAGATTGACGCTACGCTCAAATCCATGTACACTGCTTCGGGGGGGGGGGGGGGGTTCAATGGATAGAAATGACATTGAATTATTTTTACGTAACATGCAGGATTCTGCGGGATTCATGGTGGAATCCATAAAGGACCTGGGTACGCTGACTGCTAGGATATCTTCCATGTCTGTCTCAGCTCGCAGGGGACTCTGGCTACGCCAATGGTCTGCAGACGCGGAATCCAGGAGACGTGTGGAGAACCTACCCTACACAGGTCAGGCTCTATTTAAGGAAGCGTTGGATGCGTGGATTTCCACGGCAACCGCGGATAAGTCACCTTTTCTTCCCTCAGCTACGCCTTCTAAGAAAAAACCCTTTTCTTCATCTGTATCGCAGTCCTTTCAGACCGCTAAGACAAAAAAAGTCCAAGCCTCATACCACTTTCTTTAGAGGTGGGCGGCAAAACCCAAAAAGCCTGCACCCGCAGACTCCAAGGACCAGATGCCTGCTTCTGGTACCTCAAAATCCTCAGCATGACGGTTTTTCCACACAGCCTGGAGGACGGGCTGGTGGGTGCGAGACTCAGACATTTCAGCCACGTCTGGGTGTCGTCCGGCCTGGATCCCTGGGTACAGGATATTGTATTCCAGGGGTACAAACTGGAGTTCCAAGAAACCCCACCTCACCGGTTCTTCAAATTAGTCTTACCGGCTTTGCTGACAGAACTGTCCTAATAGCAGCTATCCTAAAATTGGAAAAGTCAGAGGTCATTGTTCAAGTTCCACCTCATATACACAGCGTGGGTTACTATTCAAACCTTTTCGTGGTACCGAAACCGGATGGTTTGGTCAGACCAATGTTTAACTTGAAATCGCTAAACCCTTATCTAAGATAGTTCAAATTCAAAATGGAGTCTCTGAGAGCGGTGATCTCAGGTCTGGATGAGTGGGAGTTTCTGGTATCCATGGATATCAAAGCTGCGTACCTCCACATTCTGATTGGCCGCCGCACCAGGCTTATCTCAGATTTGCACTGCTAGACAGTCACTATCAATTTCAGGCACTGCCATTCGGCCTCTCCACAGCAAAGAGGGTGTTCACCAAGGTGATGGCAGAGATGATGGTTCTCCTCCGCAGACAGGGGGTGAATATAAGGGGTCATTCCGAGTTGATCGCTAGCTGACGTTGTTCGCAGCGCAGCGATCAGGCTAAAAATTGGCATTTCTGCGAATGCATATGGGTTGCAGTGCGCACACGCAACGTTCTTTCACAAAAAACTGCAGTTTCACACAAGGTCGAGCGACTGTTTTCAGTCGCTCTGCTGATCGGTGAGTGATTGCCATGAATGGGGCGTTACTGGGAGGTAACTGACCGTTTTCCGGGAGTGTGCTAAAAAACGCAGGCGTGTCAGATGAAAACGCAGGCGTGCCTGGGGAAACGGGGGAGTGGCTGGCCGAACGCAGGGCGTGTATGTGACGTCAAAACAGGAACTAAATAGTCTGAAGTGATCGCAAGGTAGGAGTAGGTCTGCAGCTACTCAGAAACTGCTTGAAAATTTTTTGCCGCCGTCCTGCGATCCTTTCGGTCGCACTTCTGCTAAGCTAAGATACACTCCCAGAGGGCGGCGGCTTAGCGTTTGCACTGCTGCTAAAAGCAGCTAGCGAGCGATCAACTCGGAATGAGGGCCATATATCAATATCTGGACGATCTGCTGATAAAGCCATCGACCAGGGAAAAGTTGTTGCGAAGGATTTGCTCTCCCGACTCGTCTGCTCAGGGAATATGGTTGGATCCTGAACCTTCCAAAGTCACATTTGGAGCCAAGGAGATTGTCTTTCCTGGGGATAATCCTCGACACGGAAGTGCAGAGGGTGTTTCTACTGGAGGAGAAAGTGTTGGTGATTCATACTATGGTCCGGGATTTCCTGAAGCCAGCCCAGGTATCGGTTCATCAGTGCATTCGCCTTCTGGGGAAGATGGTTTCCTCCTTTGAGGCTCTGCAGTACGGAAGATTTCATGCTCGAGTCTTTCAACTGGATCTCCTGGGCAAGTGGTCGGGGTCTCATCTACATTTACATCTGGGAATATGCCTGTTGCCGAAAGCAAGGATTTCACTCCTCTGGTAGCTGCAAATGTCTCACCTTCTGGAGGGCCACAGGTTCAGGATTCAGGACTGGATCCTCCTAACCACGGATGCAGTGACTCAAGGGAAAACCTTCCAGGGAAGATAGTCAAGTCTGGAATCCAGTCTTCCAATAAACATTCTGGATCTAAGAGCCGTGTACAAGTCTTCTTCAGGCAGCTCATCTTCTGTGAGATCGAGCCATTTAAGTGCAGTCGGACAATGTAACGATGGTGGCCTACATAAACCGACAGGGCGGAACGAAGAGCAGGGCTGCGATGTCAGAGGTAACAAGAATCATCCTCTGGGCAGAAAAACGTGCGTTGGCGCTGTCCGCAATCTTCATTCCGGGTGTAGACAACTGGGAAGTGGACTTCCTCAGCAGACATGATCTCCATCCAGGAGAGTGGAGCCTCCATCCAGAGGTGTTCACAGATGTGACAAGTCTTTGCGGGGTTCCTCAAATAGACATGATGGCCTCCCGCCTCAACAAGAAGCTTCGATGGTATTGTTCCAGGTCGAGAGACACGCAAGCCATGGCGGTGGACGCCCTGGTAACTACGTGGGTGTTCCAGTCTGTGTACTTGTTTCCTCTACTTCCAATCATCCCGAGGTTTCCAAAGCTCATAAGGAGATTAAGAGTTCAGGCAGTCCTCATTGCCCCGGACTGGCCAAGAAGGGCTTGGTACGCAGATCTTCTGGATCTACTGCTGGAAGATCCGAGGCCTCTTCCTCTTAGGGAGGACCTGTTACAACAGGGGCCGTTCGCTTATCAAGACTTACCGCAGCTACGTTTGACGGCATGGAGGTTGAACGCCAGATATTAGCTTGGAAGGGCATTCCGAATAAAGTCATTCCTACAGGCTAGGAAAGGAGTAACATCTAAACATTACCATCGCATTTGGAAAAAGTATGTGTCTTGGTGTGAATCCAAGAAGTTTTCTTGGTTGGAGTTTCAACTGAGACGGTTTCTCCTCCTCCTACAAGCAGGTGTGGATATGGCCTAAGGTTGGGATCTGTAAAGGTCCAAATTTCAGCCTTATCTATTTTCTTCCAGAAACAGCTGGCTTCCCTCCCTGAGGTTCAGACTTTTTTGAAAGGGGTTCTGCACATCCAGCCTCCCTTTGTGCCACCTACGGTGCCCTGGGATCTTGTCGTGGTGTTACAGTTCCTCCAATCGGATTGGTTCGAGCACCTACAGGAGGTTAAAGTCAAGTTTCTCACGTGGAAGGCAGTCACTTTGTTGGCCTTAGCTTCTGCTCGACGTGTATCGGAGTTGGGGGCTTTGTCTTGTAAAAGCCCCTATTTGATCTTCCATGAAGATAGAGCTGAGCTTCGGACGCGTCAGCAGTTCCTTCCAAAGGTTGTGTCTGCTTTTCATATCAACCAACCTATTGTGGTGCCAGTTGCTACTGACTCAATTCCATGAAAGTCCTTGGATGTTCTAAGGGCTCTTAAAACCTATATGAAGAGGACTGCACGTCACAGAAAATCGGACTCTCTGTTTGTCCTGTATGATCCCAAGAAACTTGGGTGTCCTGCATCTAAGCGGGCGATCTCTCGCTGGATCAAGTTCACTATCCAGTATGCGTATTCTACGGCAGGACTGCCGTGTCCAAAATCTGTTAAGGTGTTACTCTACTTGTAAGGTGGGTTCTTCCTGGGTGGCTGCCCGGGGTGTCTCTGCTTTACAGCTTTGCCGAGCAGCTACTTGGTCGGGGTCGAACATGTTTGCTAAGCTCTACAGGTTCGATACTTTGGCCTCTGAGGACCTATAGTTTGGTCAGTCAGTTCTGCAGGAGCCTCCGCGCTCTCCCTCCCATTCTGGGATCTTTGGTACATCCCCATGGTACTAATGTGGACCCCAGCATCCTCTAGGACGTAAGAGAAAATAGGATTTTAATTACCTACCGGTAAATCCTTTTTTCGTAGTCCGTAGAGGATGCTGGGCGCCCGCCCAGCGCTTCGTTATCCTGCAGTGGTTACTTGGTTCAGTACTGCTTTGTTCTTTGTTAAGTACTATGTTTTGACTTGATTCAGTCATGTTATTCAGCAGTTGCTGAGTTTCAAGCTTGTTAGCTTGGTTTGCCTTGTATGTGTGAGCTGGTGTGAATCTTGCCACTATCTGTGTAAAATCCTTCTCTCGAAGTTGTCTGTCTCCTCGGGCACAGTTTCTAGACTGAGTCTGGTAGGAGGGGCATAGAGGGAGGAGCCAGCTCACACTCTCAAACTCTTAAAGTGCTATTGGCTCCTAGTGGACCCGTCTATACCCCATGGTACTAATGTGGACCCCAGCATCCTCTATGGACTACGAGAAAAGGATTTACCGGTAGGTAATTTAAAATCCTATTTTTACAGGTACCACACTGGATAGTGGAGATGACTCCAAACTCAAAGCCTCTTTGATTGGAGACTGTATTTCTGCTTCTTGTCATCTGTCATACACTGTGTTGCAGAGCTTGGAAGATCCAGAAGGTTATCCCCTGCTTACAATTCAAGTACACACTAATAAATACACTTTACTGAATGTTTTATTCTCCGAATTCCTCTCTAAGTAATTTTTTTGTGCCATACTCTATCTCAGATGATATCACAAAGAGAATGTCTAAATCTTATTTTGGGGGGAGATTTTAATATGGTTGATGACCCACCTCTGAATAAATCTGCATCTTATTGAATATTGCAGCACCTATGGGACAACTCTATATCTAAACGTAAAAAAATCTCATGGTCTTATAACTTTTATTAGTGCATTTGCCCATCAAGACGGGCATGCACATTCTATTGAGGAGTACATACAGTAGGTCCTTTTCACGTATAGATTATATTCTTATAGCAGACAGATTAATCACAGATGCGATTGATTCCGTAATTACAGAAATATTGATTTCTGACTATGCCTTGATTTCAATAATGATCGGTATACCTAATGAGAACAAAGGAACACGCACTTGAAGATTTCCAGTGTATTCATATAATTCTTAAGACTTTAATAAATTTCTTAATTCTAAATGGTCTGAATTTAAGAAGGATAATTTAGAACACAGGAGTACCCCAATATTATTTTGGGAAACAACCAAAACAGTTATCAGGGTCATACTATTTGACATTTCTCTAATTATAGAAAAAAAATTAAACAGAGATGAACCTCTTAGTAGCAGCTTGTTTGATAGTTTTAAAGTATATGTGACAATCCGACAGATGTTTCTTTTAAGGTTTATAAATAAAACAGACAATTGCTTGAGAGTTTTCTACTGTTAGAATAATTTTTTAGGTGGAGCAATCAGGCGGGTAGACTCTTAGCAACATTGGCTAAGACTTCTAGAAATTATATAATGGTGCTACATGATTTTAAAAAAATCCTAAAATAATAACTACGGTAATAGTACTGATATTGGTGGTCATTCCGAGTTGTTCGCTCGCAAGCTGCTTTTAGCAGCTTTGCACACGCTAAGCCGCCGCCTACTGGGAGTGAATCTTAGCATAGTAAAATTGCGAACGAAAGATTAGCACAATTGCGAATAGACACTTCTTAGCAGTTTCTGGGTAGCTCCAGACTTACTCAGCAACTGCGATCAGTTCAGTCAGTTTCGTTCCTGTTTGACGTCACAAACACTCCCAGCGTTCGCCCAGACACTCCCCCGTTTCTTCAGACACACCCGCGTTTTTCCCAGAAACGGCAGCGTTTTTTCGCACACACCCATAAAACGGCCCGTTTCCGCCCAGAAACACCCACTTCCTGTCAATCACATTACGATCACCAGAACGAAGAAAAAACCTTGTTATGCCGTGAGTAAAATACCTAACTGCATAGCAAATTTACTTGGCGCAGTCGCACTGCGGACATTGCGCATGCGCATTAGCGACTAATCGCTCCGTTGCGAAAATAAAATAATGAGCGATCAACTCGGAATGACCACCTTTATCAATACATTTGATAACTATTGTACTAGTCTCTATACTTCTACCCCACAAGATGTTTCTTAGATAGAATACTTCATAATCTAATAACGTCTTCCCAAATTATCACAAGCATAGAAAGCTTTACTTAATCTTGTATCTTCATTGGAGTATATACAAAATGTTCTCTCGTCTTTACAGTTATAATAATCTCCAACCCTAATGGGTTCTTAGCAGAATATTATAAGATATTACAACAGTACATTGCTCCTACTGTGTTTTGTTTGAACTTTTTGGTTTTGTTTGAACTTTTTTCAATATATACATAATCATAGTCCTGAATATCCTACCTTCAATTCGACATTCACAACACTCCTTTCTCTAACGTAATAGAGGATGCTGGGGTCCATTTAGTACCATGGGGTATAGACTGGTCCGCAGGACCCTTCGGCACTTTAAGACTTTTTTACAGTGTGAACTGGCTCCTCCCTTTATGCCCCTCCTCCAGAACTCAGTTTAGAAAATGTGTCCGGTGAGACTGGATGCACGCTACTCAGGAGCGGTCCTTGGTGCGGGCAAGCAGTGCCTTTGCCCGGGGCGCTGCGGCCTGGGGGCGCGGCCGCAGTCACCCCGGAGGCACCGCCGCCTGCCCGCACTCCGCTCCCTGCTCCACGGCTGCAGCAGACGCCGTGGGCTGTGTGGGCGTCTGCTGCAGCCGGCTCCAGGCACAGACACTAGAGGTCGTTATTGACCTCTAGTGTCTGTGCGGCGCTATGGGAGAGACGTCATTGACGTCTCTCCCATAGAGAGGAGCGGGCGGCCAGACTGACGGAGCAGCAGCAGCAGAAGAAGCAGGAGCGGGCAGTGGTAAGTATTGTTTTTATTATTTTGTGTGTGTGTGTGTTTGTAAGCGGGGGGGCACAGCGACAGGGGGCAAATAAAGAGGGGGCACAACAACTGGGGGCAAATAAAGAGGAGGCACAAATACTGGGGGCAAAAAGAGAGGGCACAACTACTGGGGGCAAATAAAGAGAGGGCACAACTACTGGGGGCAAATAAAGAGGAGGCACAAATATTGGGGACACAACTACTGGGGGCAAATAAAGAGGAGGCGCAAATAAAGAGGGGGCACAACTACTGGGGGCAAATAAAGAGGAGGCACAAATACTGGGAGCAAATAAAGAGGGGGCACAACTACTGGGGGCAAATAAAGAGGAGGCACAAATACTGGGAGCAAATAAAGAGGGGGCACAACTACTGGGGGCAAATAAAGAGGGGGCAAATCAACTGGGGGGCATAGCTACTGTGAGCATAACTGGCCACGACCCCGCACACTAACTGTTTTGCCACAGGGGGGGGGGGGGCGCCAGTGGAAACTCTCGCACTGGGCGCCACAAGGGGTAGAACCGGCCCTGACGCTACTGGAGTTCTACAGAGTTCTACTGGAAAATACTTTATTAGGTTTTTTTATTTTACAGGGAAGCTGCTGGCAACAGCGTCCCTGCTACGTGGGACTTAGGGGAGGAAGTAGGAACCAACTTCTCATTAAGTTTCATGGCTCTGCTTCCACTGACAGGACACCATTAGCTCCTGAGGGGTACTGAACATAGCCCAAGCCTGGCTAGCGCTCACTCCCACAGCACTGCCGCCACCCCTAACACAGCCAGAAGTCAGAAGAGTGGTGAGTATATCACCGGAGACCTACAGATAGGGGCAATCTGGTCATCATTAGCGGCAAAAAGGTACAGCACGGTGGGACGCTGCGCGAGCATGCATCTCAAAACACACAGCCCTTCACAACATAGGGTACAGGGTACAGGGCGCAGGGGCCGCTCTGAGCTGCATGGGAAATCTTTACACTCACTGGCAAAATGGTAAATACATGTATAGCCTCTGATTTACAAACCCCAGCCAGTATAAAAATCATTGTTCCTGAGGCAGGAGGGCGGGGCTTCTCCTCAGACTTGCCAGACACTCACTCAGCGCCATTTTCTCCTGCACAGAAGCTGACAGACGCTGTTTCCTCCTCATAACAATGCTGAATCAAGTACCAGGGTGTTATAGAGGGGGGGGGGGGGGGGATTAGGGAGTGTTTATTACATTAGGTGAGCGTGCCTAATATTGAAATAAAGCGCTGAAGGTTTGGTATAATAAATATACATATACAATTCTCTTCATACAGGGCGCAGTGTGTGAGCTGGCAAATCTCTCTGCGTTTCTCTGACAGATTTTATTGTGTGTCTCTCATAGATAGCTCCCCTGTGTGATTGTGGTGTGAAAGTGCACGTTTGTGATATGTCAGACAATGGAGAGAGCTCTTCCCCTGAGGAAGCCATTGTAGATACGAAGGAGTATAATGTGGTGGCCCTTCCCTCACAGAAGGAGCCAGAGTGGGTGAGAAAATTACAAAGTAATATGTCAAAGCTTTCTAGAAAATTATCTGAGTCTGAACAACAGACAAAATACTGGAGAAAGTCAGTGGAGGATGTACTGTTTGCTGATCCCTCCACGTCATCCTCACGGGACCCCTCAAGTTACCAAAAGAGGTCACTTGCGCCGATTATGCAAGGTGACACAGACACAGATTCCGACACAGGTGTCGACACTGGGGATTTGAGAGGGGTGGACCCCAAGTTAGCAAAAAGCATTCAATGTATGATAATTGCTATTAGGGACGTGTTAGAGATTACAGAAACAACACCTAAACCTGAGGAAAAGGCTTATTTCTCTGGCTGGGTCCACAGGATTATCCACAGGATAACATTGGGATATTGTCGAGCGACAGCGAAAATGGCACCAACACGGTCACGAGCTTTCTGGCCTCCCAGGATGCATTGGGGCCTCCACTATATAGTCCCGCCCACTGACTCAGTCAGATCAGTTTTTTGCTTGGTGCGGCAGGAAGCCGCATGGTCACAGGGCTGCTGTGAAAGCAGCCTCAAGTTTTCATTACTTTATTTTTATAGACTTACTATAATGTTTTTTAGAGCGACTTCTCTTAACAGCGTCTTAAACGCATATTAGAAAGAGTCGCTCCAACAACTCCCCACCGGGTCGCAACAACGCTTACCTTCGGGTATCAGTGCTGTCTCGACGGGCATCTGTGTCGGATGTTCTAGCAGGTCCAGCAGACGTAACCAGGCTGTGGCCGGAGCATGGGGAGATGGTGAGTCTAGGGACTTCCTCTTACTAGAGGGGTCAGGACACAGCTACACTGATTTGGTGAAGACTACAAACAGTGTGTGGATGCCCCGAACATCCCGGTGTGACAGCGCTACGCTCTGGGGATCATAGGCGCCAGGACTAGGTGAGGCCGCGACCCTGGGAGTTTAAGTCAACAGGGGGTTTCAAACGCTCTCCTGGCCGTCCCTCCTCCGAGTTCATGGCCAGTTCCCGCGTGTCTCTCGTTTCATGAACTGAATGACCTCACTTCCGGCTCAGACGCTACCACGAGGGTACTCGGTCGCAGCTTACACGCTGCGGTTGTGTACACTGGATATAAACCCGCCCAGACCGAGTTGCAGGCCTTTAGCGTCTGCATACACGTGGAAGTCGCTCAGCGTCCGTGTCCGTTGGTGAGCGTCCGTGTCCGTTATCAGTTACCAAGAGCGTCAGTGTACACCAGTAGCGTCTGAATCCACTAAGAGTCTTACGAGCGTATTTGCTTGGATATGGAAGTGTGGTGAGTCTCCCTGTATCCCGCTCTCTGGAGGCAGGGTATACAGTACTAAAAATTCTCTCTACTTCTTGGTATGCATTGTTAATTTTTTAGTACCTATTGCATATGAGACCTGTATATTACTGTGTTTTCTGCATGTTATGTTGAAATTAGAACCAGTTAAAACAGAAGTACAATTTTCCTACTTATGTTCAAGTTGTTATGGAAGTTGTATTCTCATATGACAATGTCTAATGCTTTAACATGTGACTGACTGCTAGTATGTGTGCTGACTTTTCTGTGTAATGTCAGTCCTGTACTGACCCTCAAATCAGGTGCACTGTGGTCAGATTGATCTCACCTCTATATACTGACATATAGGGTGTTTTTCAGTCACAAAGTGTGTAGTCGATAACAGGTTAATACCATGTCTATGAGCGGCAAAAGTGATGAGGAGAATTTACCAAGCACTCCTATAACCCTAACATGCTTATCTTGTAAGTCAGGGGTAATTGATATGAATCAATTGGTCACTTTATGAGGGTTTGTGTGCAAACTGTTTCGCTTTTCAGCGAAGTAAAAAACAGCAGTTAGTTCAACCTCCAGTAGAGCCAAGAAAGAATATGTTCGCAAAGACTCTGTCTTCAATAGCGGACAGGTTAGCTCCGGTAGCACCACCTCAAGGGTTAGGTTACACTATGAACCCATACATGCAGCTCCCTTCCTATGGTTTGGTTCCAGTAGCTTCTACAAGCAACCAAGGGGCAGGTAAGACTAAGACAGATACGTCTGTATGGCAGACTACACAAGATGATACATCGGATGATGATGCGGAAACAATAGATTCAATTCCGTATGATGATCAGTCGCAGAGCTTTAGTTCAGAAGATGTAGCTGAACTTATTAATGCCGTGAAGGCTGTGCTTTCTTTGGAAGAGCCAGCCAAGACAGCGTTAAAGGCAAAAGCACCTGTATTTAAACGAACAAAATCAGTGAAAGCTGAATTTCTAGCGTCAGATGAGTTGACGGAAATGATGGATGAGTCTTGGGCAGCGCCCAGTAAAAAGTATAAGATTCCTAAGAGATGGGATTCTTATTATACATTTCCTGCTGTGGATTGTTCGAAGAGAGAAGTTCCTCTAAAAGTAGATGCACATGTTCTGCGACTCGTGCATAAATCTGCTTTACCACTGTCATCTACCTCATTGAATGATTTCACAGACAGAAGGGTAGAGAGCCTATTGAAAAATATTTTTTCTCTTGTAGGAGCAGTGGTAAGACCTGCTATGGCTTCGGCCTGGGTAGCAAAGGCAATGGGTGAATGGATAGAGGAACTGGAGAATGACATCCCCTCTCCTACTAGGGAGCAAGAGGATCGTTTTTGCCGTTTAAGACAATCTGCCCAGTATTTAGAAGAAGCAGCAATTGATGTAGGCACTGTTGCTTCTAAAGCTTCAGCCTTGACAGTAGTCGCTCGTAGAGCAGTTTGGCTACGGACCTGGAAGGCGGATGCGGAGTCCAAGAAAGAATTGGAAGCATTGCCTTTCGTGGGTAATATATTATTTGGAAAACCTTTATCGGATATCCTAGAATCAGAGGCTGAATCGAAAAAGGTCAGATTTCCGGCTGCTTATAACCCTAAGTCCAAGGGTTTAAAATTTCGCTCTTTTCGTTGGCAAAGCAAAGCGAAAGCTAAAGAGGAGCCTAAGCAACCCCAGTTTAAATCCAGGGGTAGGAAGCAGTGGGCTAGCAAGAAGCCAGCTTCCAAACCTGAACAGAAACCCTCAGCCTGAAGAGACGGGCCTCCGCCTGGAGGATTCCAGGGTTGGGGGCCGACTCCTTCAATTTGCACACATATGGCAACAGTCAACAACAGATGCCTGGGTACAGAAGGTAGTATCTCAGGGGTATGGGTTCCCATTCAGGAGGCAGCCTCCTCAAAGATTTTTTTGCACCAGCCCGTCTCGTATAGAGTCGAAGGCTAATGCCCTGCAAGAAGCAGTCCAAAAATTACTGCAGTCCGGTGTGATTGTCCCAGTGCCTCCATCACAAAAGGGACAGGGGTATTACTCCAATCTATTTCTAATCCAGAAACCAAATGGGTCATATCGACCAATTCTAAATCTGAAAATGTTGAACAACTACATATGGATCCCGAAGTTCCACATGGAGACGTTACGCTCCATAATGTTGGCTATGGAACCGGGAGACTACATGGTATCTCTGGATGTACGGGATGCTTACCTACATGTGCCTATAGCACTGTCACATCAGTGTTACCTCAGGTTTGCCATCCTCCAGGAATATTTCCAGTTCCAAGCTCTGCCTTTCGGGCTAGCTACAGCACCCAGGGTGTTTACCAAGATCATGGTGGTTATGGCAGCTTGTCTGCGCAAACAAGGGATAAGAATATTCCCATACCTAGACGACCTATTAATCTTAGCACAGTCGCAAGATTTACTGTTGAGCCATCTCCAACAGACAATAGTTTGTTTACAGAGACACGGGTGGCTCATAAATTGGGAGAAGTCGTCCCTGAATCCGTCACAGCGGATGGTTCATTTGGGAGCCATATTGGATTCAGACCTACAGAGAGTTCTCTTACCAGAGAAAAAAATAGTCAAGGTGCAGGTCATGACTCAGGAAGCGTTGCAAGCCCAGACAATGTCAGTCCATGCAGCAATGCGACTGTTGGGTCTGATGGTATCAACTTTCGACATGCGCAATTCCACTCCAGACCATTGCAGCACCTGAGTTTGACCAAATGGAATGGAAATCATCAAACAACTTTCGATATGCGCAATTCCACTCCAGACCATTGCAGCACCTGATTTTGACCAAATGGAATGGAAATCATCAAACGATAAAGAAGCAGATGATAAAGATTCCACTAAATGTAAAAAGGTCTCTAGCGTGGTGGCTACAGACAGACCATTTAAACAAGGGGAGACCCTTTTGGATAAAAGAGTGGCAAGTCCTGACAACAGATGCCAGCCTGCAAGGCTGGGGGGCGGTACTCGGAAGCCTATGGTTCCAAGGAAAATGGACCGCAAGGGAAAGTCGCCTGCCGATAAATCTGTTAGAAATAAGCGCCATTTACTTGGCTCTGGTTCAGGCAAAGGACAATCTACAAGGAAGACCAGTCCAGATCCGCTCAGACAATGTGACGGCAGTAGCATACCTCAATCATCAAGGAGGAACTCACAGCAAGAGTTTGATGGAGGAAGTAACCCCCATTCTAAAATGGGCAGAACTCCATCTCCCGGCATTGTCAGCAGTATTTGTCCCGGGTGTACTAAATTGGGAAGCGGATTTTCTCAGTCGGCACACCATTCAGGAAACCGAATGGGCACTACACCCAGAAGTGTTTCAGACACTTGTGAACAGATGGGGTCTACCGGAGATAGACCTTATGGCGTCTCGTCTAAACAACAAGGTTCCGAGGTACGGATCAAGAACAAGGGACCCAGGAGCGGTCCTGGTAGACGCACTGTCAGTAGAATGGAGGTTTCAGCTGGCATATCTGTTCCCTCAAATATCTCTGTTACCCAGAGTAGTGAGAAAGATAAAACAGGCAAAAGGAGCAATCATTCTAATAGCTCCAGCTTGGCCAAGAAGGCATTGGTACACAGATCTGTTGAGAATGTCCGTGGAAGCACCGATACTGCTCCCTCAATGTCCAGATCTGTTAATGCAGGGTCCTTGTTGTCACAGTCATCTGGATCGCCTATCTTTGACGGCGTGGCTGTTGAAACCTCTATCTTAGAGGCTAAAGGATTTTCGAAACAAGTAATCCAAACCATGCTTAGAGCAAGAAAGCCTTCTTCGGCTCGTGTGTATCATAGAATATGGCAAGCCTATATTCACTGGTGTACTAGAAAAAATTACAATCCGAGATCTTTTAAAGTAGCTAGGATTTTGGATTTCCTTCAGGCAGGATTGGATAAAGGGTTGAAGCTGCCTCCTTGAGGGTGCAAGTCTCAGCGTTGACTGTATGGTTTCAGCAGAAGATTGCTGACCTACAGGATGTACGTACGTTTTTCCAAGGAGTAGTACATATTCAACCTCCATTTGTTCCTCCTGCAGCTCCCTGGGATTTGAATTTAGTTCTTAAATTTCCCCAGGGTCCTCTGTTTGAACCACTTGAGAGAGCAGATCTTAAGTGGTTAACGGTTAAAGTTCTTTTTTTACTGGCAATTGCGTCAGCCAAAAGAGTGTCAGATTTAGGAGCATTATTTTGTAAGTCTCCTTTCCTAAGTTTTTTTCCAGACAGAGCAGTTCTCAGAACGAGATCTAGTTATCTTCCAAAGGTGGTGTCAAAGTTTCACCTGAATGAAGAGATTGTAGTCCCAGCCTTTCAGGTATCGGGACTATCTGCGGGAGAAGCGTCGCTGGACGTGGTCCGGGCTTTAAAAATCTACATAGATCGTACTAGTGCCATCAGGAAAACAGATTCCCTCTTCATCCTCTACGGATTCCATAGAAGAGGATGGCCTGCTAGTAAACGGACGCTGGCGAGATGGCTCCGAATGGTAATATCAGAAGCTTATTCTCATGCAGATCTCCCTATTACGGCTAATGTCTCTGCACACTCTAAACGTAAGGTAGGTCCTTCATGGGCAGCACAACAGGGTGCTTCAGCAGAACAGATATGTAGGGCAGCCACATGGTCTTCCATAAACACATTCATCAGACATTATGCCTTGGATACTTTTGCCTCTCATGACGCAGACTTCGGGCGAAAGGTCCTCCTGTGCAATCAGGAGCGTCCCCACCACTAAAATGGCTTTGGGAATCCCAATGTTATCCTGTGGATAATCATGTGGACCCAGCCAGAGAAATGAACGTTATGGTAAGAACTTACCGTTGATAACGTGATTTCTCTTATGTCCACAGGTATCCACAGGGATCCCACCCTGACGCATCTGATTTGAGGATCTAGACAATCACTAAAGCTCTTCCTTCTTGTATGGAAGGGTGTGCATGTGTGTTCTTATCGCCTGTACAGGTCTCTACCTAATGTTCCTGCCTAAAATCGCTGTGGAAAGAACTGATCTGACTGAGTCAGTGGGCGGGACTATATAGTGGAGGCCCCAATGCATCCTGGGAGGCCAGAAAGCTCGTGACCGTGTTGGTGCCATTTTCGCTGTCGCTCGACAATATCCCAATGTTATCCTGTGGATACCTGTGGACATGAGAGAAATCACGTTATCAACGGTAAGTTCTTACCATAACGTTCATTTTAATTTAAATAAGAAACCGGTGATAACTTTTCCCCCTTTCAAAGGAATTGAATACATTCTTTGAAAAATCCTGGTCTAACCCAGAAAAGAAATTTCATATTCCTAGAAGAATATGTTTAGCTTACCCCTTTCTTGAAGAAGCCAGGAAAAGATGGGAGTCACCCCCCATGGTAGACATCTCGGTTTCAAGATTGTCTAAGAAAATCATTTTACCTGCCCCAGGGTCGGCTTCATAAAGGAGCCTGCTGACCGTAAGTTAGAGACGACCTTAAAATCCCTTTATATGGCTACCGGAATGTTACTCAGGCCCACCATTGCTTGTGCATGGGTAGGTAACGCTATTCAAAAATGGTCAGACAACTTACTAGCAAATATAGACACAGTTGATAAGGATGATATAGTCTTAAATCTCGGTCACATAAAGGATTCTGCAGGATACTTGGTGGAAGCTATGAAGGATATTGGTTTATTAGGATCAAAATCCTCAGCTATGGCGATTTCAGCTCGCAGAGCACTGTGGATTCGCCAATGGAATGCAGATGCAGAATCAAAAAGGAATATTGAAGCGCTCCCCTACAAGGGTGAGGCGCTACTTGGGGACCAGCTGGATGCCATGATTTCAACGACTACCTCAGGTAAATCAGCATTTCTTTCTTATGCAGCGGCACCTGCAAAGAAAGCATATAATTCACATCCGATGCAGTCCTTTCGGCCCAACAAACACAAAAAAGCCAAAGGTACCCCCTTCTTCGCAGGAAGAGGGTGGGGAAGAGGTAGGAAACCTACAACAGCATCAGGATCGCAGGAGCAAAAGTCAGCCGCTGCTTCTGCTAAAACCACAGCATGACGCTGGGGCTCCCCTGCAGGAGTCCGCTCAGGTGGGGGCGCATCTAAAACTCTTCAGTCAGATCTGGGTGCAATCAGATCTGGATCCTTGGATACTACAAATAGTATCCCAAGGTTACAAGTTAGAGTTTCAAGATCTCCCCCATGCTGATTTTTCAAATCAGCCTTACCAGTTTCTGTTCAAGACAGAAGAAATATAACAGAAGCAATAAAGAAATCATGTCAGGACGAGGTAATTAACTTAGTCCCTTGGCTACAACAGGAAAAAGGATTTTATTTAAGCCTGTTTGTGGTACCGAAGCCGTTCGGCTCGGTCAGACCGATTTTAAACCTAAAATCGTTGAATACTTACCTAAAAAGGTTAAAATTCAAGATGGAGTCCCTGAGAGCAGTAATCTCCAGCTTGGAGGAGAAAGAATTTATGGTGTCGGTGGACATCAAGGATGATTATTTGCATGTTCCTATTTACCCTCCACATCAAGCATACCTGAGGTTTGTGTTTCAGGACTGCCACTACCAGTTCCAGATATTGCCATTCAGGCTCTCCACAGCACCAAGAGTATTCACCAAGGTGATGGCAAAGATGATGGTACTCCTTCGCAAGAAAGGAGTCAACATAATCCCTTACCTGGACGATCTCCTGATAAAAGCGAGCTCCAGGGAGAAATTAGTGCAGAACATTGCACTATCCCTGACGGTGCTTCAACAGCACGGTTGGATCATAAACTTTCCAAAATCACAGTTGGAACCGACGATGAGATTATCATTTCTGGGAATGAAACTGGACACCGAGGTACAGAAGGTTTTTCTACCGGTGGAAAAGGCTCTGGAAATCCAGAAGATGGTCAAACAAATTTTGAAACCAGCTTGTGTGTCGATTCATCAGTGCATCCGCCTGCTGGGGAAGATGGTTGCAACCTACGAGGCTCTACAATATGGCCGATTCCATGCCAGGGTGTTCCAGTGGGATTTACTGGACAAGTGGTCCGGATTGCATCTACACATGCACCAGAGGATACTCCTGTCGACAAAATCCAGAGCCTCGCTCCTGTGGTTGCTATGCAGTTCTCACCTTCTAGAGGGACGCAGGTTCAGGATTCAAGCCTGGATCCTAGTGACCACGGATGCAAGTCTCCGAGGTTGGGGAGCAGTCACGTAAGGGGAAAGCTTCCAAAGAAGATGGTCAAGTCAAGAAACACTTCTTCACAAAAATATAATGGAGTTGAGAGCTGTTTACAACAACCTTCTACAAGCGGCGCATCTTCAAGATCGTCCCATACAGATCCAGTCAGACAATGTAACAGCAGTGGCTTACATAAACCGTCAGGGAGGAACAAAAAGCAGAGTAGCAATGGCAGGGGTGACAAAAATACTCCTCTGGGCAGAAAGACATGCAAGAGCTCTGTCAGCAATCTTCATTCCGGAAGTGGACAACTGGGAAGCGGACTTCCTCAACAAACGCGATCTCCATCCATGAGACTGGGGCCTCCACCAAGAAGTCTTTGCAGAGGTAACAAGTCTTCCGGTTTCCGGTACAGACCGGGTCTGACTTCCGGTTGCGGTCCGCGGACGCCGGCGGCTTCCCGGCGCCTCTCTCAGGCCATCAGACGCTTGCATCCCAGTAACACCAGACGCACTGCTTAAACATGATAAGTAACCTCAAGATGCATAAAAATGTTGTAGCAAGCTGGACATAGGGGAAACGTTTAGTATCGTTTAGTAACGTTTAGTATCACCCATGCCTTACATATGCAGATTATCCAGGGACAATTGTGGGAATATATTTGATTTATCTTGTGAAACAGGTAGAAGGCATCAGGAGGTATTTATCAAAAATCTTATTTTGAACAGTAGAGTATATAATATAGCAGGACATATTTGTATGTTCAATTACTATTTATATACTAGCTCTGCAGGGTTAAACATAGGGATAATTGCACACCTTGCACAGCTTCTTTATTCTGTTTCATATAGGATACTCGCTCTCTCATTCCAGCAGCCGGGCCACTCTGCAATGTTTTTCAACAACAGAGGGCTCTGAGCAGCAAGATTGGAAAAGCAGAAGTGGGCACCTCTTCTAATCTCGTTCAATACTGAGGTGCAGGGAGCAGGCCCCTCTCATCCCGACATTCGATGCACCAGCAGATATTTGGACAGCAGAAGGTCTGCACCTTCCAAATACCCCGGTATTCTTTCTTCATGCCTTCGCCTAATATGTTCACACAGTCATGGAACTATTTTTGCTAAATGTAATATCGATATGAATCTCCTTGTCCCACATATGCATATTGTCCAGGGACAATTGAGGGCATATATATTTGATTTATCTTGTGAAACAGTTAGAAAGCATCAGGAGGTATTTACCAAAAATCTTTTTTTTGAATAGAAGTGTATATAATATAGCAGGACATATTTGTATGGTCAAATATATTTATGAGGTAGCTCTGCAGGGTCAAATATAGGGAGCTTTGTACACCCGTGCACACCTTGCACAGCTTTTTTTATTCTGCTTCATATAGGATACTCACTCTCTCATTCCAGCAGCCGGGCCACTCTGCAATGTTTTTCAACAACAGAGGGCTCTGAGCAGCAAGATTGGAAAAGCAGAAGTGGGCACCTCTTCTAGTCTCATTCAATACTGAGGTGTAGGGAGCAGGCCCCTCTCATCCCGACATTCGATGCACCAGCAGATATTTGGACAGCAGAAGGTCTGCACCCTCCAAATACCCCATGTCACGTTTGAATAGAGAAAGGAGGATCACAAATTATATGTGATCTAAGGTGTGGTGATTACCTGCAGGAATAATCACCAATAATGTTTTCGAGTGACTATATATATATATATATATATATATATATATAAAATTTTGTATTCTTTTCAGCCGAGATGTGACAACATGGCTGACATGCAATGTCCTGCATTTGACCCCCATAGGTCCTGGCCAAGAGAGATCTGCAGACCATAAAGCTTGAGATGACATTCCTACATCAAAAGCAGAGATTTGCAAGCTCTGGACATTGAGGGCTGATAAGGCCATTTGTTGTTGTGTCAACAGAGGGGCTGTAAACAGACCAGGAATCCTGTTTCCTGGCTAATGTCATAAACCTTGCTTTCTTTGAAAGAGATTCCTACAGTATACTCATTACCTCCCCCCTTGGCTGTTGCCAAGCACCAAGTATGTAAAACCTGGTGTAGGTGTTTTGTCCATCAGGAAAGTGGTTAAAAATCCCAAGGGAGGGGGCCTGATGAAGCTGGAGACTATATCTGTCCCACTCATGAAAATAGGAGTTGTGATCTCTTGGGGATACAGCTAGTATGCTGGAGGTGACCTGAGTTTCTGTGAAGTCCCCCACAACAGAAATACTTAAAACTTGTTTGCATAAGTGTAAAGATTTCTGTAAGTTTTTTTCCTTTTCATTTATTGAGATTGCTGTATTCTGTGTGTGTTTTTAAAATATTCTTAATAATCTTTGTAACCTTTTTGTAACGAAAGCTCTGAAGTATTCTTGAAATTAAAATCCTAATTTTAGTTCTGATCCTGTTGTTCTTATGAACTCCAATGCCTGTGTGGCTCACGCCTATCTATTTTTCTAAGTATTGCAGTGTGTGTATGACAGGTAAAGCTAAAGACGCCTGTAACGTCCGTAATACGTTGAAAAGTCTTTGCTGGTGGCAGCTGAAAGTATTTAAATAATCCCGTGTGTCAAAAGTGACCCCGTACGGCGCATGCGGCAGTTCTCAAATTGGCGTATTTGTGGAATTGGCCGGCAGCGTCGTCACAAAGTGGTGGCAAGCGGTGGGATGATAATTGTTTGTTTTTATCTAAGAACTTAAGTGAAGGTGGTAATAATTCCGTGAGCGGAACATCCACTTCACCAGAATCAGAACTCAGAGCTTTATTATAATTTCTTTTTTCATCCACTAGGGGTCACTGGAGTACTCTTGGGATATGGACGGCCTCCACAGGAAGTAGGCACTGAATAAATTAATTTTGAAACTACACCTCCCCTCCATATCCCTGAGTACCCCAGTGTTTTTTCTGTGCTCGACACAGTTAGTAGGCTTGTGGCTTTGCTGCCACAGAGGTCCACATTTCATTGGAATTTTTTCTACGTTTTTTTTTTTTTCAACGATTTACCACATCCCTTCCCCCCTTCCAATAGGCGTGGGTCCGGGATAGTGAAGGCTGCTTTAGCAGCTGTGGGTGTCGGACCTCTCTAAAAAGAGCTCCCTCACTACCACGTGCAGGACTAAAACCTGCAGTAAAGGCTGGACGGAACTTACAGAGAAGCCCCGTCATAGCCCTCACCACAGGGTCCAGGTATGTTGAACGGGGCGGTCAGCTCACGCTGCCGCCCCACTGTGTGGGATACTGTGTGTGTGGTCCCCCGCCGCTCTGAGCTGCGTCAGCCACATGGTTTTATGCATAGGCCGCTCCATGAGTAACTTTGCTGCCACAGTGATGTTCCCTGCACACAGAAATGTCAGGGTCACTGGATAAAAGCTCATGATTCAACTCTTATTGATAAAGGGAATACAGCAGCGCTGCATATGTATTACAATAGGCTATGAGGTCTTTGTTAAAACAGGATACAAGTTACAAGTGCAGGTTTGAGTGCAACATAAGATGTTTATTAAATCTGCCTACATAATTATAAGTCAGCACTTTGTGTTATACTGTGAGCATGGGGACATATTAACCATGCTTCCTGTTGTTTTCCTGTTGTATTTCCAGAATTTCCTGTGTTACATCTCTCCTCCATTGAAGGCGCAGGGGTGTTAAGGGGAATTTGGGATCAGGCATATTGCTGGCGTGCACTGCACTTGGCCAGATATATATTTATAGAGACACCTTAGTGCTATTTACTGAGTCGTGCAAGTTGTCTGTCTTTGTTTTTTTTTTGTATTGTCTGTCTGCATTAGTAAGACACCAGCAATTACTAATAAGCAGTTTCCCTGCCATGTCTAAAACATGGGTATACACTTACTAATTATTTATTTCATAAACTGTTTATAATGATCCTAAAGACTGCAAATCTGAATCATGGCTGTGGCAGCCAAATACTGGCTTTGTTCACTGTTGTAAAGTAAGATATGTTATATCAATTGGTCAGCACATGGTGCTTATAAAACAGTATCTGTAGAGCACTGCAAAGCCTGCAGCAGCTTTGGCTTAATTCACTTGGCCACACCACACTGGATACGCCCAATCTCATCTGATTTTGGAAGCTAAGCAGTGTTGGGCCTGATTAGCCACCTGGGAGTACAAGGTGCTGTAGGTATTTTTAATCTACAGCCACACCACTCTGGATACGCCCAAACTCATCTGATCTTGGAAGCTAAGCAATGTGCATAGTGTTTTGCCATCTGGGGGAAACTGGTGATCCAACTAGATTGCATACTAATACATGCTAGTTCAAACTGTTAAAAATAGCTCAGTTGGGGCTTACACTATCAATATAAACCTACCATAGGTTTAACAGTCAGGATAGCTCTCCAGAGGCTGCTCCCAAGAGCGCGCTCCCGGCGCCGGCCACTAGATAGGGCCCATTAACTAAGCTGTGGTTAAGCAGCAGTCATCTCAGGTTTTAAGCCTGTGTGAGGTCACATTTAGTTTCAGACTTCTAAAAAATGTATTAAACCTCTGTATCAGGATACATCTGGATATTTGTATATGGGTATATAATATATATGTGTATGTATGCATATATGGAATATATATATATATATATATATATATATATTTATTAAGGTCTGAGTACGTGTGAATATACATTGTTGTATGTATGTGTAGATATCTATCTATCTATCTATCTATCTAATATGCTGACATTAAAAATCTATTTTGCAGTAAGCAAGACTAATTGGTCAGCACACAGTGCTTATTAAACAGTATCTGTTGAGCACGGCAAACATGGTGAGTTCAGGCCTCATCTGCAGCAGCTTTGCTTATTGTTTTTACAGGTGGCTCTGTAGCTAAGTGGTTAGGCTTTCCGGCCACAGTGAACATTGTGATTGCATGGACACTGGTTCAGATCCTGATTTAACAGGTGTTAAAAAAAAAAAAAAAACATGGTAGGACACCGTTTTCTTTTAACGTTACTTCCTGGTTCTTTCCCGGAGGTTGCTGCTCTACAACACTTAGCATCTGGAGGAGCGGGGTGTTGTTAGGAGTTTAATTTATTAATTGTTTTTTGTACAGCATGACTCTACAGGAAGATTCACTATTGCTGGTAACCACATGCACGGTAATGCAGGTTAATACACACGTTACTTCCGTGGTGTACTTACTGGTTGGAGTACATGATCACTAAGTCTAATGCATAGTCAAACAAGCAGCTTCGCTGCAAAGTCGGTCACACAGTGTGTCGGACAAATACGAATCTGGGCCAGTGGCGCAATGTATAACGCATCTGACTATAGATAACAAGATTGTAGGTTCGTCTCCTACCTGGCTCGTTTAAGTTGTCGTGATCGTATAGTGGTTAGTGTTCTGCGTAAAAACTGCACAGACAGACCCTTACCGGTCCTCTTTTGGGGGAATGCGGGGGCATGTACTGCCTGAGGGGGGGGAATTTTTTTTTTCTCTGACGTCCTAAGTGGATGCTGGGGACTCCGTCAGGACCATGGGGATTAGCGGCTCCGCAGGAGACAGGGCACAAAACTAAAGCTTTAGGATCAGGTGGTGTGTACTGGCTCCTCCCCCTATGACCCTCCTCCAAGCCTCAGTTAGGTTTTTGTGCCCGTCCGAGCAGGGTGCAATCTAGGTGGCTCTCTTAAGGAGCTGCTTAGAAAAAGTTTTTAGGTTTCTTATTTTCAGTGAGTCCTGCTGGCAACAGGCTCACTGCATCGAGGGACTTAGGGGAGAGAAGTTCAACTCACCTGCGTGCAGGATGGATTGGCTTCTTAGGCTACTGGACATCATTAGCTCCAGAGGGAGTCGGAACACAGGTCTCACCCTGGGGTTCGTCCCGGAGCCGCGCCGCCGACCCCCCTTGCAGATGCTGAAGATTGAAGGTCCAGAAACAGGCGGCAGAAGGCTTTTCAGTCTTCATGAAGGTAGCGCACAGCACTGCAGCTGTGCGCCATTGTTGTCACACACTTCACACCAACGGTCACGGAGGGTGCAGGGCGTTGCTGGGGGCGCCCTGGGCAGCAATGTATAATACCTTATTCTGGCTAAAAATACATCACATATAGCCCCTGGAGGCTATATGGATGTATTTAACCCCTGCCAGGTCTCAGAAAAACGGGAGAAGAAGCCCGCCGAAAAGGGGGCGGGGCCTATTCTCCTCAGCACACAGCGCCATTTTCCCTCACAGAAAGGCTGGTGGGAAGGCTCCCAGGCTCTCCCCTGCACTGCACTACAGAAACAGGGTTAAAACAGAGAGGGGGGGGCACTTATTTGGCGATATGTATATATATATTAAAATGCTATAAGGGAAAAACACTTATATAAAGGTTGTCCCTGTATAATATAGTGTTTTTGGTGTGTGCTGGCAAACTCTCCCTCTGTCTCCCCAAAGGGCTAGTGGGGTCCTGTCCTCTATCAGAGCATTCCCTGTGTGTGTGCTGTGTGTCGGTACTTGTGTGTCGACATGTATGAGGACGATGTTGGTGAGGAGGCGGAGCAATTGCCGGTAATGGTGATGTCACTCTCTAGGGAGTCGACACCGGAATGGATGGCTTATTTAAGGAATTACGTGATAATGTCAACACGCTGCAAGGTCGGTTGACGACATGTGACGGCCGGCAAACCAATTAGTACCTGCCCAGGCGTCTAAAACACCGTCAGGGGCGTTAAAACGTCCTTTTACCTCAGTCGGTCGACACAGACACGGACACTGACTCCAGTGTCGACGGTGAAGAAACAAACATATTTTCCTTTAGGGCCACACGTTACTTGTTAAGGGCAATGAAGGAGATGTTACATATTTCTGATACTACAAGTAGCACAAAAAAGGGTATTATGTGGAGTGTGAAAAAACTACATGTGGTTTTTCCTGAATCAGATAAATTAAATGAAGTGTGTGATGATGCGTGGGTTTCCCCCGATAGAAAATTATTGGCGGTATACCCTTTCCCGCCAGAAGTTATGGCGCGTTGGGAAACACACCTTAGGGTGGATAAGGCGCTCACACGCTTATAAAAATAAGTGGCGTTACCGTCTCCAGATACGGACGCCCTCAAGGAGCCAACTGATAGGAGGTTGGAAAATATCCTAAAAAGTATATACACACATACTGGTGTTATACTGCGACCAGCGATCGCCTCAGCCTGGATGAGCAGCGCTGGGGTGGCTTGGTCGGATTCCCTGACTGGAAATATTGATACCCTTGACAGGGACAGTATTTTATTGACTATAGAGCATTTAAAAGATGCATTTCTATATATGCGAAACTCTGGCATCAAGAGTAAGTGCGATGTCCATATCTGCCAGACGATGTTTATGGACACGACAGTGGTCAGGTGATGCAGATTCCAAACGGCACATGGAAGTATTGCCGTATAAAGGGGAGGAGTTATTTGGGGTCGGTCCATCGGACCTGGTGGCCACGGCAACAGCTAGAAAATCCACCTTTTTTACCCCAAGTCACATCTCAGCAGAAAAAGACATAGTCTTTTCAGCCTCAGTCCTTTCGTCCCCATAATATCTGCCCAGGGATAGAGGTAAGGGAAGAAGACTGCAGCAGGCAGCCCATTCCCAGGAACAGAAGCCTTCCACCGCTTCTGCCAAGTCCTCAGCATGACGCTGGGGCCGTACAAACAGGTGCGGTGGGGGGTCGTCTCAAGAGTTTCAGCACGCAGTGGGCTCACTCGCAAGTGGACCCCTGGATCCTACAAGTAGTATCCCAGGGGTACAGATTGGAAATTCGAGACGTCTCCCCCTCGCAGGTTCCTGAAGTTTGCTTTACCAACGTCTACCTCCGACAGCGAGGCAGTATTGGAAACAATTCACAAGCTGTATTCCCAGCAGGTGATAATCAAAGTACCCCTCCTACAACAAGTAAAGGGGTATTATTCCACACTATATTGTGGTACTGAAGCCAGACGGCTCGGTGAGACCTATTCTAAATGGAGTCACTCAGAGCAGTGATAGCGAACCAGGAAGAAGGGGACTATATGGTGTCCCTGGACATCAAGGATGCTTACCTCCATGTCCAAATTTGCCCTTCTCACAAAGGGTACCTCAGGTTCGTGGTACAAAACTGTCACTATCAGTTTCAGACGCTGCCGTTTGGATTGTCCACGGCACCCCGGGTCTTTACCAAGGTAATGGCCGAAATGATGATTCTTCTTCAAAGAAAAGGCGTCTTAATTATCCCTTACTTGGACGATCTCCTGATAAGGGCAAGGTCCAGAGAACAGTTGGAGGTCTGAGTAGCACTATCTCAAGTAGTTCTACGACAGCACGGGTGGATTCTAAATATTCCAAAATCGCAGCTGTCTCCGACGACACGTCTGCTGTCCCTAGGGATGATTCTGGACACAGTCCAGAAAAAGGTGTTTCTCCCGGAGGAGAAAGCCAGGGAGTTATCCGAGCTAGTCAGGAACCTCCAAAAACCAGGAAAAGTGTCAGTGCATCATTGCACAAGGGTCCTGGGAAAAATGGTGGCTTCTTACGAAGCGATTCCATTCGGCAGATTTCACGCAAGAACTTTTCAGTGGGATCTGCTGGACAAATGGTCCGGATCGCATCTTCAGATGCATCAGCGGATAACCCTGTCTCCAAGGACAAGGGTGTCTCTTCTGTGGTGGCTGCAGAGTGCTCATCTACTAAAGTGCCACAGTTATGCATTCAGGACTGGGTCCTGGTGACCACGGATTCCAGCTTGAAAGGCTGGGGAGCAGTCACACAGGGAAAAAATTTCCAGGGAGTGTGATCAAGTCTGGGGACTTCTCTCCGCATAAATATACTGGAGCTAAGAGCAATTTACAATGCTCTAAGCTTAGCAAGACCTCTGCTTCAAGGTCAGCCGGTATTGATCCAGTGGGACAACATCACGGCAGTCGCCCACGTAAACAGACAGGGCGGCACAAGAAGCAGGAGGACAATGGCAGAAACTGCAAGGATTCTTCGCTGGGCGGAAAATCATGTGATAGCACTGTCAGCAGTTTTCATTCCGGGAGTGGACAACTGGGAAGCAGACTTCCTCAGCACGACCTCCACCCGGGAGAGTGGGGACTTCATCGAGAAGTTGTTTCCACATGATTGTGCACCGTTGGGAAAGACCAAAGGTGGACATGATGGCGTCCAGCCTGAACAAAAAACTGGACAGGTATTGCGCCAGGTCAAGAGACCCTCAGGAAATAGCTGTGGACGTTCTGGTAACACCATGGGTGTACCAGTCGGTGTATGTGTTCCCTCCTCTGCTTCTCATACCAAAGGTACTGAGAATTATAAGACGAGGAGGAGTAAGAACTATACTCGTGGCTCCGGATGGGCCAAGAAGGACTTGGTACCCGGAACTTCATGAGATGCTCACAGAGGACTCAGGGCCTCTGCCGATAAGAAGGGACTTGCTTCAGCAAGTACCATGTCTGTTCCAAGACTTACCGCGGGTGCGTTTGACGGCATGGCGGTTGAACGCCGGATCCTAAGGGAAAAAAGGCATTCCGGAAGAGGTCATTCCTACCCTGGTCAAAGCCAGGAAGGAGGTGACCGCACAACATTATCACCACATGTGGCGAAAATATGTTGCGTGGTGTGAGGCCAGGAAGGCCCCACGAAGAAATTTCAACTCGGTCGATTCCTGCATTTCCTGCAAACAGGAGTGTCTATGGGCCTCAAATTGGGGTCCATTAAGGTTCAAATTTCGGCCCTGTCGATTTTCTTCCAGAAAGAATTGGCTTCAGTTCCTGAAGTCCAGAAATTTGACAAGGGAGTACTGCATATACAACCCCCTTTTGTGCCTCCAGTGGCACTGTGGGATCTCAACGTAGTCCTGGGATTCCTCAAATCACGTTGGTTTAAACCGCTCAAATCTGTGGATTTGAAATATCTCACATGGAAAGTGACCATGATGTTGGCCCTGGCCTCGGCCAGGCGAGTGTCAGAATTGGCGGCTTTGTCTCACAAAAGCCCATATCTGATTGTCCATTCGGACAGGACAGAGCTGCGGACTCGTCCCCAGTTTCTCCCTAAGGTGGTGTCAGCGTTTCATCTGAACCAGCTTATTGTGGTACCTGCGGCTACTAGAGACTTGGAGGACTCCAAGTTGCTAGATGTTGTCAGGGCCCTGAAAATATAGATTTCCAGGACGGCTGGAGTCAGGAAAACTGACTTGCTGTTATCCTGTATGCACCCAAAAAAAACTGGGTGCTCTTGCTTCTAAGCAGACGATTGCTAGTTGAATGTGTAGTACAATTCAGCTTGCACATTCTGTGGCAGGACTGCCACAGCCAAAATATATAAATGCCCATTCCACAAGGAAGGTGGGCTCATCTTGGGCGACTGCCCGAGGGGTCTCGGCTTTACAACTTTGCCGAGCTGCTACTTGGTCAGGGGCACACCCTGGCTGAGGAGGACCTGGAGTTCTCTCACTCGGTGCTGCAGAGTCATCCGCACTCTCCCGCCCGTTTGGGAGCTTTGGTATAATCCCCATGGTCCTGACGGAGTCCCCAGCATCCACTTAGGACGTCAGAGAAAATAAGATTTTACTTACCGATAAATCTATTTCTCGTAGTCCGTAGTGGATGCTGGGCGCCCATCCCAAGTGCGGATTGTCTGCAATACTTGTACATAGTTATTGTTACAAAAAAAAAAAAAATCGGGTTGTTATTGTTGTGAGCCGTCTGTTCAGAGGCTCCTACGTTTGTCATACTGTTAACTGGGTTTAGATCACAAGTTATACGGTGTGATTGGTGTGGCTGGTATGAGTCTTACCCGGGATTCAATATCCTTCCTTATTGTGTACGCTCGTCCGGGCACAGTATCCTAACTGAGGCTTGGAGGAGGGTCATAGGGGGAGGAGCCAGTACACACCACCTGATCCTAAAGCTTTAGTTTTGTGCCCTGTCTCCTGCGGAGCCGCTAATCCCCATGGTCCTGACGGAGTCCCCAGCATCCACTACGGACTACGAGAAATAGATTTATCGGTAAGTAAAATCTTATTTTTTTTTACTGTTTCAGTTAGATTGTTGCGGTCGATTTACCGCCAGCCCTCATAGCACCAGGCCAGTACGTCAGGTTCTCAGCGAAGGCTGAACGATTTCCAATGAGACAATTACAATTATTGGGTGTTTTACTACCTATCGGAGTGTACCCTACACAGCAGTAGGGCTGTTGCTTCGCCCTGCTTTGGTAAGGGTTTTGAGGTAACAAGGCTGTAGGGGCAGGGCACTCCAGTTCAGGTTTGCCCTAAATAAAGATCACCTTACACTTCTTGCTACCTACAGCTTCTTTGGACGTTGGCAGTTGGTTCTTGCGTTTTCAGCTTCGCTAGTGGCGCATAACGTCCACTTTGGCTACGTTCCTAACAGGCGGAGTCGGATTCCAAACGAGATAGATCGCAGACCAAGTGGAGGGGGGAAATCTGATTTCCTACCATTGTCTACGCGAATTCCTGAATGATTCCGTCTCAACGACTTCAATTCCTAGGCATGATTCTCGATACGGTAAATCAAAGAATTTACCTACCCGAACAGAAAGTACAGGTCATTCGTCATCTGGTACAATTAGTGCTCAAGCCACGCACAGTCTCGGTTCATTTGTGCATTCGCCTATTAGACACAATAGTGGCGGCTTTCGAAGCGCTTCAGTTCGGAGGACTTCACTCACGTCCTTTTCAATTGGATGTGCTCGCACAGTGGTCGGGCTCGCATCTGCAGATTTACCGCAGGGTGAGGTTGTCTCCAAGGGCCAGAGTGTCTCTACTCTGGTGGCTCAAAGTACAGAATCTAACCGCAGGGAAACGGTTCGGTGCCTGGAATTGGATAATTCTCACGGCGGACACGAGTCTCAGAGGTTGGGGAGCTGTAGTTCAAAATTATCAGCTCCAGGGTCTCTGGGCGGTTCACGAAAGATTGCGGTCTATAAATGTCCTGGAACTCCGGGCAATTTACAATGCGCTACGACAAGCAGTGCACAGGCTGCAGGCTCAGGCTGTTCAGGTGCAGTCAGACAATGCGACGGCGGTCGCATACATCAACAAAGAAGAAGGAACGAAAAGCCGTATGGCAATGCGGGAAGTAGCTTGAATCCTCTATTGGGCCGAGTATCACAAAATGATATTGTCGGCAGTAGTCATTCCGGGAGTGGACAACTGGGAGGCGGATTATCTCAGCCGTCTGAATTTTCAAGGAGAATGGGCATTAAATACAGAAGTATTTCACATGCTGGTCCAGAAATGGAGTTACCCGCAGGTGGACCTGATGGCATCTTGCCACAATCATCAAACGCCCCAGGTCGTGTCCAGAACGAGAGATCCAAAGGCAGTGGCGGTGGATGCTCTCACAATCACGTGGCCATACAGTCTCGTGTATCTGTTTCCACCGTTTCCACTGCTCCCTCTGTGGCTAAAACGGATCAAAGGAGAGTCCATCACAGTTATACTAGTGGCGCTTCTTGGGCCTCAGAGAGCTTGGTTCTCGGATCTCCGCGGTCTACTCGCAGTCGGTCTTTGGCCGCTCCCACTACGTTCTGACCTGTTACAGCAGGGTCCGTTCCTTCACCCCGATATAGCGCGGCCGCGTTTGACGGGGTGGCTGTTGAGACAGCCCTCTTAAGAAGAGAGGGCATTCCAGAATCGGTTATACCAACCATGTTACGAGCTAGGAAGCCGGTTACGGCAGCTCATTATTACAGAATTTGGCGTGCCTATGTAGGTTGGTGTGAAGCTCGGAAGTTTCCGACATCATCTTTTAAGTTATCCCTTCTTTTGTTATTTCTACAGATGGGGTTAGATAGAGGTCTGAGTTTATCCACACTTAAAGTGCAGATATCGGCGTTGTCCATTCATTTTCATAGTAGATTGGCCCTATTGCCGTCGGTTCACACCTTTATGCAGGGTGTCCTCAGAGTTCAGCCTCCATTCACTCCACCTACTGCGCCATAAGACTTGAATCTGGTTTTTAGATTTCTTACAGTCTTTTTATTATGAACCCTTACAACAAGTGGATATTAAATTTCTCAATTGGGAAAACAATTTTTCTTTTAGCCTTAGCGTCAGCAAGGCGTGTTTCAGATTTGGGTGCTTTGTCGTGCAAGCCACCGTATTTAGTGTTTCATGATGACAGAGCAGAACTCCGGACGAATTCCGCTTTTCTACCAAAGGTAGTGTCATCTTTTCACATCAATCAACCAATAGTAGTTCCTGTGTTACAGGAGACTCTGGTAGGTTGGATGTGGTACGCGCATTACGCATTTATGTATCCCGAACGTTGACCGTTCGTAAGACGGATACGTTGTTTGCTCTCTATGATGCTGCCAAGATGAGTTGGCCAGCTTCTAGGCAGACCTTATCCAGTTGGATTAAACTGACCATACGTCAGGCTTACCTTCATGCTAGGTTACAGCCGCCTACATCAGTAACAGCTCATTCCACACGGGCTGTGGGAACATCATGGGCAGCGAGTCGTGGAGCTTCTACGACACAGCTTTGCCGGGCGGCTACATGGTCTTCGGTGCACACGTTTGTGCGCCTCTACAAGTTTGATACGTTGGCGGCATCAGCATCTAGCTTTGGCCGCCTAGTGTTACAGGTGCCAAACAGCTCTCCCTCCCACGGGGGAAACTTTGGTACGTCCCAAGAGTACTCCAGTGACCCCTAGTGGATGAAAAAAGAAAATAGGATTTTGGTACTTACCAGGTAAATCCCTTTTCTTTGAATCCATAGAGGGCACTGGACGCCCACCCAGAGCAGTTTACCTGGTTTGGGGTAGGTTCAGTAGATCTTATGGTAACACATTTTCACCGACTGGTTCAGATTAACAAGTTCTAATCGGTTATGGTGTCAACTGTTTAGTTGTCAGTAATGTTGTGTCAACTTTATTGTTGTCCGTTATGTTATATGTAATTCTACACTGTCAACCTCTCTATCGCTCCTGTTCGGCTCAGTAAAAAACACTGAGGTACTCAGGGATATGGAGGGGAGGTGTAGTTTCAAAATTAATTTATTCAGTGCCTACTTCCTGTGGAGGCCGTCCATATCCCAAGAGTACTCCAGTGCCCCCTATGGATTCAAAGAAAAGGATTTACCTGGTAAGTACCAAAATCCTATTTTTAAAATCCTCACAGTGAGTGGCAATCTCTGTTCCCCTCCCCATCTCTTGTTTTTCTTTTCTATTATTTTATTTTGGCGAAAATGAGATCAAAGATGACTAAGTCTAAGCATCTGATGAAGGATGATGGCAAATTTGTGCGTGGGAATGATGCATCGCCCTGTGCTGCCGAGACAGTAGGGGATGTATTGCGTACTGGACTGTTACGTACTGCGGGTAGTAATGATGCCATGCTGATTTCTGATGTAGACTCTGTTATCGACGCAAGGTCTGTGCATATGGCCTTGGATGAATATTCGCCGACTGATATCAAGTATGGGAAAGATACAGAGCATCATGATGGCTGCAAACCTGTGCGCGGGAATGATACATCGGCCTGGGCTGCTGAGACAGTAGGAGATGTATTGCGTACTGGACTATTATGTACTGCGGGTAGTAATAGTGCGACGCTGGATTCTGGTGTGGACTCTGTTATCGATGTGAGGCCTGCTGTGGCTGCCTCAAATATGGATCTTATCCCCCCGTTCCTGGAAACTGTCGGAGCTGCGTGCTGGACAGGGAAAAAGTGTTCCAGTGCACGGGAGGAGAGAGAGATAGAGCCTGCCAGTGCTGCACAGCTGGTGCAGAGGGAGAGTCCTATGGCAGAAACGAGTTCTGCAAACCGAGTAGCTAAGAGAGAATGTGAGCTACAAATTGCATCGCGACAAGAAAGTGATTGCTCGCGATACCATGAGACCAGGGAGGTCATTGTTAAACCTTGCCTGGATCAAGTCCCTAGTATGACGGACTATGTGAACGTGGACAGTACTGCAAATACCCAGTGGAGGTCAGGCACCTCTTACAGCTACACTGAAGGTCCTGACCTGGATAGCTATTTACAGAGTGCAATTGGATCTGCGAAAACATACCCAGACTGGCCAACCCTTATGCAGCTGGTGCGACAGTTCCTTGCCGAACGCCAAGCAACTCTAGAACGTGAGGCTGCCAGGGAGATGGTAGAAAATTCCTGGCAACCATCCGAGACAGAGTCAGAAGAGCCATGGTGGGATGACCCAGCTGAACTGTTTGCCAGGATGAGTACAGATGAGCTAATCAATGAATGTCAGCTGCAAGGTATCTCCTGCTGCAACAATTCCCGAAGGGAGATGATCACGCAGCTCACCTATGTACAGGACGATGAAAGCAACGCCTTCAGCCAGTATCGTGCAGCGTCTCGCAGCTGGGGAGCCGATGCAAGTCCTGGGATATTGCTGAGAGAACTGGCGGACTGTTTTCAATTAGTGCAGCAAGAGGCCTATGATTGTGGAAAGCTCGCTACCCCATTTTGGAAGGATCAGTGCCGCCGGGTAGATGCTGAAAGGCATCGCCTACAACAGCTTCCGTTACCAGCTTTAGAAGCAAAGGTCCAGCCTGCAGGGGTGCCCCACGAGGAAAAGGTACCCCTTCCTGTTAACATCGTTGTGGAGCCTGCTCCTGAGACATCGCATCACAAGGCCCAGTTTAAACTGCTGGGAGAAGATGAGGAGGTGAGCAGCATGCTCCCACCAGATGCCCAAGATTTGTTGCTGGAAGAGGCTGATTTTCAGGAGAACCTGATTGTGGAGGAGATTATGTCGACAAGAGAGGTGGGAGTGTCAGATATTATTCCCAAGAAAGTGTTTGTGAGAACTGACTTTGGACAATTGATAGCACAATCTGTGCCTGACATTTCTAAGTCTGTTGAAATATGTGAATCATCTCAGGTAGTATGTGATGATGCTAAACCTTGCAATGGTAGTGCTCTGTGTACAGTACCTGTAATGCTATGTGATACTGCTGGATCTTGCACAGAAGTGACTCTGGGTCAAAACGTAGTGCCCCATGAACATGTTGCATTTCCTACTGTGACAGAGACTTGTGATAATACCAGTAAAATGAACTGTATTGCTGCAGGAAATAACCCTTCTTTTCCTCAGGGGACCCTCGCTGATCCACACAACATTATTGCCAATGTATGTGATGCTGAGAATGTTACCAATACCAACCAGTGTGAACTAGAAAATAACATGCCAATGTCTATGTGTAGGGACAAAGAAATTACTCCCTGTATTGTTGAAAATGTTCAAATTGATTTGCAGGTACTGAGGGGCCCCGAAAACAGGCAAATGTCTATGTATAAAGGAGGGGCAATGATTCCTTGTATTGATGATGATACTGTGTTGAATACTGTATGTAATACCACGCCTGGGGCAGCAGTAATGACACGCAGTGCAGCAGCACAGATAATCTGTGATTTAACCCCTGCAAGTGGGGAGGGTGACTCAAAAGACAGAGATCCCTCTCCGCCCCCCTCCCTCCCTGTGAAAGTTGCAAGCTCAGATACTGGCCTAGGGAAGGGAGTCAATGAGGATGATGTATTGTCTTGTATACGTGTTACTTCTGATGATGCATGTATCAATGTAGGAAATGATGTGTCTGTCGGGGGTGCTGCCAGCATGTTAGGTACTAGGGTTGTGTCAGGAAAGGGGGCTGTGTCACCAGCTGAGAAGGGAGAAACACACATTGCTGTCCCTCCCCCTCAGACCCCCCTTCCTGCCTTGCTCTTGCATGCAGACACCCAGCAAGGATTCCCATACACTGAGGCTTCAGTGGAAAACTTACCTCTCCAGGCTGAACAGAGAGCCAGTCACAATACAGCACAAGGGCAGGAAGAAATTGCTTGGGAGAAGTGTCTAGGTGTATTTTCCCCAGTATGTGTTAATGAGGAAATTTCTCCCCATTGTGGTACCACTAGACCCACCGAGTTACTGGGAATTATGTGGGCACACTGTATAAAGATGTGTCTGATGTGAGAGGTGACCTAGCTATAGGTACCAAGCAGAGGGCAATGCAGAAGGGCTGCACATTAACCCTTGGAAAGGAATCAGAAAGTATTTCTGCTGATAAGAGACTGTCTCCTTTACACTTAGCAATGGAAGTAGAAAGCTTATCAGTGTCAGGAATGGCTGTGCCTGACATAGGCACTGATGTATGTAAAAGGCCTGAAATTGTGTGTAATCAGAATGAGAATTCCCATTTACAAGTGCCAGGTGATAAGATGAACAAAAGGTTTGGACAGGAGTGTGATGCAAGTCCTGCCATGCAAACCCCCCTCTGTCCTGACAGCGAGCAGCCAGGGATGGGTGGGCCACAGTCAGAAGCTGCAGAACCTCTGAGGGCGAGGGCCTATCAACCTTCTCCTGAGGCTGAGCCAGGAAAGGAACATGTTATTCTTTCTCCAGGTGTAAGTAACAGGAGTGTAGAAGTATACAGTGGTTATTCACAGAGGTTGTGTATGGAGGTGGGCGACCCCAGTCTTGTGGAGGTAGGCCGTAGCTGTGACGTCACTGATACAATAACAGCAGAGATAGCAACACAGGGAGCACCGTGTACGAAAGAGTGTGTTCCCATCACAAAACACATATTTGCCCACTATACCAAGGAAGGGCAACCAGCTGATCCTGACTTAGCATCTGTAAGGACGCAGATCAGTCAGACAGGCTGGGGAGATAAATCAGGAAGGCTTTATTTCAGAAAGGCACATTTAGGTGAGGATCCCAATGTCCTAGGTATACCCCAAATGATGTGTAGGGAAACCTGTCCAGAGCATCCTGTAGGACAAGATGCCCTGACCTCAGGGCCCGTGTGGGTGAGGGGCAGGCCACCATATCAGGAAAGGGCACAAGGTGAGATTATGTGGAAGAAGAACATAGTCATCTGTCCCACCATGAGCATTAATCATGAGAGTACTCCCGTTGGTAATATATTCACCCACGTAGAGTTGGAAGTAACAGGGGATCATGTGAACCAAACGTGTAAAAATGTGTCTGATGTCGGTCACAGTAAACTTAATAGATTGTCTGGAGACAATAGGAAACTCCTGAGATGGAGTCTCACCTTGCAGCAGGGTGAACAAGTGGTCAGTAGCGCAGCAATGAGTCGGTGACGTGGGTCACCGCCCCTTGTGCGCCATTTGCCGGGGGAGATGTCACGTTTGAATAGAGAAAGGAGGATCACAAATTATATGTGATCTGAGGTGTGGTGATTACCTGCAGGAATAATCACCAATAATGTTTTCGAGTGACTGTATATATATATATATATATATATATATATATATATATATTTTTGTATTCTTTTCAGCCGAGATGTGACAACATGGCTGACATGCATTTGACCCCCATAGGTCCAGGCCAAGAGAGCTCTGCAGACCATAAAGTTTGAGATGACATTCCTACATCAAAAGCAGAGATTTGCAAGCTCTGGACATTGAGGGCTGATAAGGCCATTTGTTGTTGTGTCAACAGAGGGGCTGTAAACAGACCAGGAATCCTGTTTCCTGGCTAATGTCATAAACC